>NW_006494612.1:19068591-19178665 GCF_000325575.1 Pteropus alecto | reverse complement strand
ACACATGAATATATTAAAGCTGTTACCTCTGGGATTTGCAAACAAAGAATCAGGGAGAGAAGGAGGAGAGCTTTTACTTTTCATCCAATACCCTGCTATTTAAATTTATTAACATAAATGTCTGTTTTTAATAAAATTACTTTTAAAATAAAAAAAAAATTAAAGCAAATAAGTATCAAAGAAAAGATAAGAATAGGGATAAGATAGAATATAGTCCATGAACCATCATCTAAAATATTTGCTATTTCTTCATTTTTAAGGTATTATTCATAAGGAATTATTTTTGACACTATATCCAACAACTCATTTACATGAAATTTCTTCATAAAGAAATTCACTGAAGAACATACCTACTGATTAATTTAATAGAACACAGAAAGGTAGTTGTCTCTATTATAAATACGAAGCACAATGGTCTGAATTTCTGGTAATTCTAAAGTACTTGTGACAGTTTTAGCAAAATGATAAAGAATACAGATAACTAAATTGTGAGCTTCTAAAGGACAAAGATGCAACTATCTTTATTATAATACATTTGAAACAGCGGGTATTCAATATTTATTAGATTTAGTTGAATAACCAAAATTATTGCGACATGCTTCCATGTTATTTCTATTAGCTTAACACTTTTTTCTTTTCCTGTTTGTTTGAACTTGAGTCCCAGTCAACACCAGCCTTTTTTGTCACTTTCAGGAACTAAGACATACATCCCTTGGATGTCCATCCTATTATATTTCTGTGAGCCGAGAAAGTTACTTAAATTCTTTTATCCTCTGCTTCTCAATGTTTCTTTTTCAAAATCAAAATCATGGAAGAAATGCTGAGATAATAAATACAAAACACTGCATGTTCTCTGAAAAAAATAACCTGTATAAATATTTCAAATGAGCATCTTTCCTTCTAGAAAAAAAAAAATGCAGTTTTTTAAAAAAATAGAAAACAAAACAACAATAAAAGAAATAGCAAAATATAATTAGAGATCATAGGTACCCAATAAGAAAAGTAAAACATACACTGAGATTATCAATAAAGAATTTTGTTTAGAAAGCAGTTCTGCCAGCAAATATAGGCAGAAGCCAAATTCTCTTAGAGCTACAATGTAGATATATGACTTAAGAGTTTCTGTGTTGGCTCTGAAATAATAGATAAAATCCATGAAAAACAGTTATACTAGAAACCCCACAGATTCTATAATTCAATATAACAACTAGCATTAAGTGACATGGAACTCATTTCCTAAGAGAATATTTGAAGAGTTCCATTTCAAAACAATATTCCTTTCATTTATTTTCTATGGATTCTTTCACATTTCATGCAAAATTAATTAAATTAGTTGGCATGTAGTATTTTGAATAAACTTTTTAAAATGTGGTAGACAGCATTGAAAATCACAATGAATAGGAGTATTCTTTGAAGGCATGAGAGAATGGCTGTGAAAATTTTAACAGTGATTTTCTAAGTACTCCAATTTTAATGACCCTAATAGAATCATTCTCTAATGTATCTATGCTACTTTTATTAACTATGTCTTCTGTTTTCAGCATAAAGACTCTTCAAAATCAGTAGTTATAAAATCTCATTTTCAGATGAATAAAACCTCAATCTACAAGGGGTGCAATGAGGAAAGCAAACGCCTCATTATAAGAAGTACAAAAAGGCGATGACAGGTAGGCTTTGATGAACCTTAGACATCCACACACAATTCCCAAATTTTCCTCTGTTGGAGGGCACTTTTTATGAACTTGGTACATAAATAAAAAATCCAAAATAACTTTTGAAATAATACCAAATGTTTGACATTTTATACATAACGAAGTGAACTTTCTATTTCATATTCTATTTGTATGTCACCTAACAAAATATTATATAATTACTTCATTGATGCAGAATTGTATTAGAAGTTCCTGCTATAACAAGCAGTGTATTAAGAACTTAATCTCTTTTAGGGCGGAACTGGAGAATAGAGGCTTTCTAAAGAACCCTCAGTTCCAAAGTAACAAGCAATGTACAATGACCATCATATATAGTGATGCTTTCTAATCTTCTCATATCATGGCAGAGATAGGATATTGGTACAATACTGAGGTAAAAGAGGAGACCTTCACAGCCTGAAGAGAGCATCCTAGGGGCTTTGACCACTCTGGATGCTGCCCGGGGACATAATATCTTAGCTCACCTATAACCTTTGTGGGTAAGTTGAACATCCAGAACCAATTTCTAGCACATGCATTGCTGGTTCTAGATTTTTTAAAAAAATATTCTCTGCTATATGCTAAGGATCCCAGTTTATCCTAGGTCCTTTGTCCTTAGAAGAATCACAGATCTAGAAAAATGCTACCAAAGAATAGTGTGTTTTGGAGATTTTACTGAGGCTTTTGAGTGTCACCGGCACACAGTTAAGAGAGACAGGCCAAAGAATGACTACTTAATGATATAACAAAGCTCTGGATCTCTGTTTTTTATAGGTTGATCCCTGAGAAAGCCATGAAAATATTAATGGAGGCCACTCTCTATGAAGATGACACTTTGTCCTTCTCATAGGATTTGACCTTAATTACTCTCTTCCATTTCTTCTTTCCTAATCTTTAAAGAGAACATGTGGCTATGTAATTTCTGCTCAGTGTTGAGCCCTGCCTCATTCTTCACATGGCTGTCTGCCTGTGAACTTCCTATAGAAAGTCCATATAACAAAACTGCTTAATTTTGAAAGAGATTTTTAATATTCTAGTGCCTACTCTTGCAGAGTATGATATGAATTTTAACATTTCCATGTGCTGTGATGTCATCTCTAATATATTTTGAAAATTCATCTGTATTCTTAGTTCTAACAGCGTGTTTGACAAATTCTCTTATTTATCCACATAGGAATATTAGCTTTCGGAAAGTAATGAGAGTTACACAATATCGGAATGAGAGAGGATCCTAGAAATTATTACCTTTCAAGCTTAGTACTCATTGGAATGATCTAGGAAGCTTTATGTAAAATGTATATATGTCTCTGTGTTTGAGTTGATGGATGCAGCTCATATTATCTGCTCTTTCACCTGGGACTTCAAAAGAGAGAATAAAGAAATAAAATAGAAACCAATAACAACAAAGAGAAGAGGATGAGGAGAGTTCAGCGTTTTTCTGGAAGGTCCATGAGAGTTGGATGATGAGGGAGAGCAGAGGTCATGGCCTACAGTACTCAAAGTGGCCGTTGCCCTGGGAGAAGTCCAGCAGAACCTCACAGCAGCAGATCTGACAAGAAGCAGGGGTGAGAAGTGGGGCTGAATGGAGGGAATTCATTGAAAGTCCCAGTACAATAGAGGATTCACTCAAAGACCCACCCCCATCACACCACACGTCACCAAGTTCTCACTCCCCAGCAAACATTTCTGAGCAATCACAGGAAATAAACGGTTCATTATAATCTTAAGAATTCTTCGAAGAGCTCTTTATACAGATTTGGTAATACCTTTACTAGACCTAAATTTAAGTCAAGCTCCAACATAACAAGTGTTTAAATGATAATTTAAACTTTAAAAAATTCATTTGACTATATACTCAATTATTACTTTCTGAGTGAGTTTTATGCCCCTTTGTAAATTTACACTTACTTCAAAAAACATAGAAGAATGTAATGGGGAGTCCAGAAGGATAGTTCTCTTGCCCATCTGTACTTTCTTCCAGACAAATTCATTTACAATAATTCCACATACTGATATGATTTGTATTTGTCATTCAGTTATAATGTGCAGCCCATTTATTCTCTCACCCCTCCCCAAGTATATATTGTAATTGCTGAGTGTGAACTTAATGGGTTTCAGGTAAGCAAATGAGCCATTTCACCTCAGGATAAGTGGTTCCCATGTTGCCAGAGAAACAGAAACACTCTGCCCTCAATTAAAATAGATTTTTTTATACTCACGTTAAACTCATGCAGAGTTTATACATTTGAAAATGAATTACCCCATCACTCCAGAATTTCTAAGAAACAGTAATCTAACTGGATGACTAATGGAAATCCTTTGAAGATAAAATGTTCAATTATTTGGTGAAATTGTTTCTTTATAAAGGTTTTAATCGTTGCCTAACGACTCATGGGAAAGCATTTGAACGATTTCTCTACCATACTCTGTAAGAAAGAAAATCTCAACTTCTAGCTCTAAAAAAAAATAAATGTTATTTTTCAGCTCTCCCAAGTTAAAATAGATGTAAAGCAATTTCATTTTTCATTAAAAATATTATTTTTTTTCCCTAGAGCTGGACAAGTTGATTATAAAGTTGATTTGGAAGAATTAAGAAGCCAGAATCACCAAGAAAACCTGGGACAGAAGAGCAACAAATAGAGGGAAATATTGTTAAATAAAAAAGCAAAATGGAGAAAACTGCAGTTACATAGTATGCTACTGTTTACAACAAAGACGACCTCTCTAATGATGACTCCATGGCCAATAATATCCCCAAAAGATAGACATTTGGACATTTTCTGCAGTGTGACGGAATCACATAGCACCATCTATAAAATAATCATGCCCAAAAAGTGAACCCAAGTCAGAGAAAGTCTCTTAAACTTAAACATCAGTTTACGCAAAATACAGTAGCATGTAAACAGCACCACATGGATACAATTAGCAAAATTTAGAATGTGAGAGCCTCTATTGGACAAACAGTATGGTTTCTTCAAAACTTAAACTGCAAGAAAATTTTTTAAAAATGAGATTCTAGGTTAAGAGAGATGAGAGATATATCAGACAAATGCAATAAGTGACTTCAGGTTCATCCTGGTTTAACCAATCAACTGTTAAAAAAATTGGAAGAAAATGTGATGAATTTAAATATTCTCTGTATATTTGTTAGTATTAAAGAAGTAGCACTAATAGCATTAATCTTTATTGTGACAATGATTTTGTTTACAAAAGAGCCTTATCCTTCAGAGGTATATACTAAAGTATTTATAGAGAAAATAATATGGAATTTTATTTAATATGGAATTTGCTTCCAAATAATCTGGGGTGTGAGGCAGGGTGTGGATAAGTATAGAATCGATACAAGAAGAGTCATGAGTTAATTCTTACAGGTTGGTGTTGGGTTCATCTGGATCTATGGTATTCTCCTCTATACTTCTGTGTATGTTGTGAAGTTTTCATAATTAGAATAAAAAGATTACTAATACATCTCATTTAAATAAACAAATAATTCTCTTTCACATAATGATTTATCAGTACTGTTAATTTAGTGCTTCCTCTTAGAGAGTAAACATTTAATGCCTTTTCTTTATTATCTTGATAAATGGTTAACTCTGTGACTACACTGTATTCTGAGCTCAAGAAATAGATCTTAATAATTCTCTAAAATTAACTACCAACTTTAAAAAGCATTGCTAGCCCAGAAGGTATCAAAATTTTAGTCCAGTTTTAAGAATACTAGTAACATGAGTGAATGGAATCCAAATTGGAATGAATAAGGTCCTCCCTTAGCTTATTAATGCATTTAATACTTCATGCTTCATTAAGTTGATATTATTTTTAACAATGTTAGCTACAAGTAAAAGGCAAGCATTTCTTTCTCTTTAGCACTGCCCTTGACATCTGTTCTCTCCTTACAAATTTCTCTCTCATATTAAACAATCTATGGTTTCAAAAGATTGACCTGCCTCATGTGAACAAGCCATTGGAACAGCATGCCTTTCACACCAGCTACTGGTAAAAGAGCAGGTAGGCTGAGTCCCCCATAGAACATGACAGTCCTTTCAATGAAGCCATCACAGAGCACAATATTAGTGTGAATCACAGACAATTGGAAATGTGACAGTTTAAACTTGCCTTCTAAAATTTATTCACCCTGGAGAAATACCTGGCATTGCCTTTGTTTTTGTGCTTCTATAGTTACCAAGGTAAGAACCTACGCATTCTCCAATTTATGACATTGCAGACATGAACGAATCACTGTAGTTCAAAGCATTTGGGAAATAATAGCAAAGATTTGTAGTGATGAGAAGAGTTAGACATATAATGTTAACAGTGTAGAATAGCAAATAAAAGACAGAATGAAACTTTCAGATCTTGGTTCATGAATTCTTTCAACAGATCAGAGTCACTTAACACATATTCGACTTTAACTATTATAAATAACATCAGCTATTTTCATGCTTATATATTGCCCCACTTTCTTTTCCTTCTCTAGGAATGTTCTTAAGAATAGTCAGTACACTCTGTTTATTACTTTACCACCTCCTATCGCCCACCCATCACCCTATTTTATACCACCCATCACCCTATTTTAATCACTTTCAGAAGAGATACCAGCAACCTTCCTGGAAAACTCATATTTTCTCCCCTCCATCCTCATTTTCCTTGAAGTCTCTACAGCCTTTGACTATGCTGAAACTGTCTTTACCTTTCAAAAATTGTATTTATAATTCAGAACTTAAAAAAAAAATGTTTCCTATTACAAATTTTTTTTCCAAATGGATACTAAACAATGGAAGAAGATGTGAAGGCAGAAAGAATATTCAGAAGACAGCACCTCTGAATTTCTCTCCAAACCCTGTGTAAGTGCTCCTGCTGTGGTTCTTCATATTCAAGTTTCCTTAACAAAGGTGTGTCCAATTCTTTATGTTCTCATAATCTTTCTCATAGGAAAGTAACATTTTATTTATTGCCTAGTTTTTGCCAGGCACTTCAGCATACAGAAATTGGTTTCTGCTAACAAGAACCCTATGAGATAAGCAAGAACTGATTAGAAAATTGAAATGATAGGGTAGATGTGATAGAAAGAATAATGTCTCCTCAAAGATTAAGATTGTACCTTAATCCTTGGAACCTGTGAATATGTTACCTTACATGGCAAAAGGGACTCTACAGATATGATTTAGTTAAACACTTTGAGATAGGAAGATAATCCTGGGTGATCCGAATGGGCCCAAGGTAAACACAAACATCCATAAACATAGAAGACGGAAGCAAAAGAGAAGGTCAGAGTGATGAAGCATGAGGAGTACTCAACTCTTTTTTGTCTTTGAGGATGGAGCAAGGGACCATGAGCAAAGAATGCAGGCAGCCTGTATAAGCTGGAAAAAAGGAGGAGATGGAGCCTAGAGTCTCCAGAGGGAATACAATACTACCCAAACCTGGATTTTAGCCCAGTAAGGCTCATATCAGACTTCTAACCTATTAAACTGTAAGATAATAAATTTGTGTTGTTTAAATCCACTAAATTTGTGGTACTCTGCTATGGCCACAATAGAAGATTAATATACTAGGTAACTTGTTCCATTTCACATGACTAGTAAATTATGGAGAAAGTTTATACATCCAGTTTCATCTAATTTTGCATTTTGCATAAATAATAATGCCTTTCATGCCTATGAATATTTCAACAAACTTCTTTATATAGATATTTCCTACATCTTAATTTCTAACCTAACCACATTCTTATACACGTTTTATATTTCAAACTAACAACTGAACATCTCATAACAATTCAATCTTGCTTTGTAAAGAAGAATATTTGTCCTTGTTTTACCACCAAACTAAGTTATAAGTTGCTAGCAGGAGAAACTATAGAATACTCTATAAATTTCTTTTAATGCCTTACAATAATAGATAAATAATTATTTTTTTAAATTCAATTTTATAGGTAAGCAAAAAAAGACTGCCACCTCTGAAATGATTTAAGAAACCTCTGAGGTGATTTCTGTACATGTTATATGTCATTGAGTCAGCTCCAACTCTTGGTGACCCTGTGAATGAGTGATGTCCAGAATGTCCTGTCTTCCACAGCCCTGCTCAGCTCCTGCAGGCTTGTGTGTATGGCTTCTTTTATGGAGTCAATTTATCTCCATGAGGTGATTTCACAAGTGCCTAAAGGGTGAACCTACCTAACAACCACACACCATTAATAAGTACAGGTGACACATCCTTCATCATAGACAGGTGAAATTATACCAAGATAATAATCTTAAATATGTCTAAATCACATATTCTCCCTCTAAAATAAAAATTTTCAAAACACATCATTCTTTCAAGAGTTTATCAAGCTAGCTTTTACTCCAAGTTTTAAAGAGGTGACCTCACTTGCCAGTGAAGTGTGAAGAGTGTAAATGAAATTTAAAAAAATGAGAAAGCTTCAAAGTCTGATGTCATTCTGGCTGAAAAGTTGTATTCTAACAATGTTCTAACACTGAAATCCTTCCAATTAAATGGGTTATAAAAGCCACAAGAAGCCATGGCTATAGTTATCCGGAAAAAGAACAAATGATGTTGGACACCTTCTATAATGACAAGTGTCCTGCTGTGAGCATTCTATCAGTCTTTAACATAACTAATTTATATAAAAGCCTTCATTAGAAAAATCCTACACACGTTGACATTTAAAGTATGACACAATATTGTCATTAAATTCTGATTCTGAAATTACTATTCAATAGAACATTGAATCACAATGTCTAGACACAAATCTTAAAGAACAATGTATCTTTGGGAAACAGAAGTAGTATTTTACCAATATAGTGTCAAGCTCTATCTCTTTTTTGATACCAAAAGCACGAAACATAATAATCCATAGGGCTTCTTGAGCAGTTTGATTGACTACAATTACTCAATATCCAATGGTAAAGCCACAAGATCATCAGTAATAGAATCTGACACTATAAATTAAATCCATCTAAACAGCGGAGAATGGATGGCAGCAGAACACCCATGAATTTGACCATAAGCATATGTGGAATGATAATTGTAAACAGAGACAACATAAACGACACTCTAATAGAGTACTTCATTATGAAGCCAAGATTCTGTTAAATCTAAATATACTGTGGATTTTTGCTAAATAACTGTAGCTATTCGCAAAGCATCGTAAAAGGTATGAAGGATGGAGGTTTAACTTTTCTTATCCTAGTCTTCGTG
The DNA here is from genome assembly GCF_000325575.1 of Pteropus alecto. Lineage (NCBI taxonomy): Eukaryota > Metazoa > Chordata > Mammalia > Chiroptera > Pteropodidae > Pteropus > Pteropus alecto. The sequence continues at coordinate 19,169,774 of NW_006494612.1, read as the reverse complement.
TCTGGCAATGAGTATAGAATGCTATTAAAAATAGTGACAATAAACAGCAGTAAATAGACACTTTACATACATTTTGTATGGAGGACACTCTTCCATTCTTTGACTGTTCAGCATAATATACTATCAAGTATCATCACAGAAGTGAAAAGCACCAGTATGACTATTAAAATTCTTAAGTGTAGTCCTTTTTTTCTGTCTAGGTCATAAACTTTAAAATTATAATGTAAACCAAAAAAAAAAAAAAGGTTGAAATTTGAATTGTAGATATTCTTGACATCAACATTTTGGACATGCATCAAATGCTTAAAGTACACAGCATACTGGACTAACTTCAGATCAATTTTTGCAGCCTAAACATAAATGAAATTATTGGAATATGAATAGAATACATTTAAATGTTTACATTCTCAATATCTCTTCTGGAAGATTTAAAAGAGAATATGCACTCAGGGTTTGGGGTGGCTCCTTGATTAAGAAGGGTGGGAAGGACAGTTATACCTTCAATCAAATTTGCTTTAGCTAACATTCTCACCTTTGGATTTTCCAAGATTTCTAATGCAGATTCTAATGTTCTGTACTTCCATAGATATTTTAAAGCCCCACAGAGTAATATATGTTAGTTCACTGATTAGTTTATTCTATCAATATTTTTGAGCAATGCATTATTTATTGTGCCAGTGTTTAATACAGTGGTGAAGATAACAAAATTGCTTTCTCAAGTCAAAGTTACTTTATAGTCTAGAAAAACAGGCAATACACCAATGTGGTGCTGGAGCTGGCTTGCACTTGTTTTCGAAAAGCCAATTGTGTGTATCTCTTTCCAATTCCTTGTTGCATGACATCATGCTGGTAACTTGAAATCAGTCCTGATGGGAATATTTACACTATGAAAATTGGCTAGCTTTACAAATCAGGGCTTTTTTTTTTTTTTTTTTTTTTTTACCCCCTGGTAGGAAGCCTTTGGATGATTTTGAGCAGAGGAGTGATGAAATCCAATGTATATTTTTAAAAGATTACTGTGGCCGTTGTTTGGTAAGCTATGAAGAGGGAATGTAAAACAGAGCGACTAGTCAAGGGTCTATTCTAGTCGTCCTTGTGAGAGATGATGATGGCTTAGATTAGGGTGATGGTGCAGATGATAAGTAGTGTTAGCTTCAGGATACATTTTGTAGGTTAAGTTTGCAGAACTTGGATAAGGAGCATGAGTGAAAAAGAATAATCAAGAAAAATTCCCAGGGTTTTTGTTTCTTTTTATTTATTTGCCTGAACAACTGAATTAAGAGTGGTGCTATTAATGAGAAGATATGTTTTGGGGGGAAGGAAATCATCAGGGCTTCTGTTTTGAGCCATAAAATTTGTGACACTCCCTTAGTTGCTCAAGAGAATTTGTTGTTTGCAGAACAAAATGCAGTGCAATATTAAATATGCTCTGACATTTAGAAAAGTTTCATAACTTTTCTGTGCCCCATGTTTTTCCCATCTGGATAATAATACACTTCCATCATAAAGTCTGAAGACTACTAAACTTAATGCATGTAAAGTGCTGAGAATGGTGTCCCACATTCATTAAATATTAGTTATCATAATCAGTAGCAATACTTTGACTTATTTTTTTAGTTGATATTTAGGATTTCAGTAGTTATACTTTTCATATAATCTTTTTTTTCTGCAGAGAAAAAGAAGGAATTTTATTATTTTGTTCTTTCCTTTGTATTAAAAATTATTAGGGGTGACACTGATCAACAAAATCCAATAAACTTCAAGTGTACAATTCAACAGTATGTTGTATATATATTGCCTTGTGTTCACCACCCATAGTTAGATTTCTTTCCATCCTTTCATATAATCTTGAAGAGAAAGAACATTGCATACGAAGTTGACAAGAGAATATAAATCTATTTTGAAAGTTTTAACTGAAAGAAAGGGACAGATACACAGAGACAAGGCTAAATTAGATAAATATCTTTTAATTGGGGGTAAAGTCTACCTGCATGCCCATTCCCACCTAAACTTGTAATGCACCTGCTAATCATCATTTTTTTTCTTTTGGTTTGATTTGGTTTGGCTTTATTATTGTAATGAATAAAGAATAAAGAAAAGGGATTATAAATTAATACAATGGTAGAGTATATTTTTAAATTTATTTAATTATTGAAAGAGACTTAATACTTGTTTTGAAAGGTCATATTGCTCACTTCCGTGCTATTGGCAGGTACCATAAAGCCCATAATGCTTCCAGAGATTCTGCTAGGTGTTTGGCTCACTAATATTACCCTTGCATTTTAGGGAGTCTACAACCCCAAGGAGGTCTGAAAGCAGGAACATGTTATGAGACCTCATGTTTGCAATTTATTTTTTAAATAACTAAATTTCTAAGACTATATAATTACAAGAGGAAGATGTTCATAATATAACAAAACATAGTTTAAAAGGATATAAATATGTAATATAACAAAATAATTAAAAAGGACATAAAACTTCATTTACTATATGCTACCAATTTTAAATGCATGTGTATTTGTATGTGTGCATATGTGTTATTGTTGTGTGTGTCTCTGTGTTGAAGAGAATTGAAAAAAATAAACCCAAATGTTAATGTTGATGGCTAATTTTTTTCTTTTATTCTTTTTTTACACGCCTATAGCACCTGGTATTCCTAGGCGATCTCCCATCCAAGTACTAACTAGGCCTGACCCTGCTTAGCTTCCGAGATCAGACGAGACTGGGCACGTTTAGGGTGGTATGGCTGTAGACTAATTTTTATAAGACAATAAAATAGAATCTATATCAAAAAGTTCATGAGAAAAAAAAATCTGTATATACAGCTACACTTGCTATGAAACCTATGTCAAAATCCCAAGATATATATGGGAAAAACAATCAGTAGAAAAGTACCAATTAAAAAAAAAAAAAAAACATGTTTCAAGAATAAAATTTTTGTAAGTATTCATTTCAAGCTATACTGAAAATAGCAAAATATAATGATTTTAAATAAATATATAAAAAGATGTTTGATAAAATGTACTTTTATATCAGCATTACATCATTACAAGAGAAGAGTTAAATGCTCTTTCTTAGAAAATTTAATGAATCACACTAAAAATGGAGGAATAAAGATTTAAACTGAAAATCATTTTGACCAAATTGGATCAATGATAATCTTCCTCAAATATTCTAGCATGGTGTTTAGTTCACTGCAATTATAACTGCCCTCCCCCACCACCAATTTTCTTTTCAAAGGCCCACAAATCCTGCATGATTCATTTAAAGAAAAAATACTTAAATTGACCAATGAATAGCATTTAATATAGCCATAACTCTCTCTAAAACATTTTACGATCAAAATCACCAATAGACATTTAAAAAGTCAACTCAATATTTCAAGTTATTTCCACACATATACGTTGTGGTTAATAATAAATTTGGTAAATCCTAATTTTAACTTAAAAACAGGGTTATAAATTTAATACTTTTTATATTAATCTATTCTAGTTTTTAATGCGATCATCATGATTATTGGCATGTATATTGTATACAGTAAAGACACACTGATGCTTTTAATTACTCTAAGATTTGGGCAAGGATTATGTTGAATGAATGTCTCTTTGGAGTATAGAGAGTAGGCTCTAAAATCAGAGAGATATGGGTTTGGACTCCGGTTCTATCGCTTGCCAGTTATGAATTTTAACCAAGTTACTAAATCTCTCTAATGTTCTCATCTGTTACAATACCTTTCTTATAGAATAGTTGAACAAACTACATAAGATGATTCATATAAAACATTTTACCCCATATCTAGGACAAGATAGGTTTTTTAAAAAGTGCCAGTAGTAACCCCTCAGAGATGTGTATGCTTCTGTTGAATTTCTAAACACTAGTATTCAACATACTATATTTATATTATAAAATTATTTGTTATAAAAAACTTATGTTACATAAATAATAAAACAGTTCATTTCCTACCTGACTCTTTGAGTTATCACAGGTTTTTGTTGACAACACATTTCAGCAAGCTGAGCAAAATCATCCAGGATTTAACTTCCTTTAATGTAATGCTTATGTCTGTTATGTTTCAAGATTCTCAAATTTTACATGGGCATTCTTCACTGCTATTCTTTCCAACAGCATATGGTTTAAAAGTTATTATAGAGCTCTCAGAATGACTTATCCCAAATGATCTCAAGAAAGATTGGAGAATCATGAGAGAAATTCTGAACCACTACCACCTCATACCCATTAGGATGGTGATTATTGACAACAACAAAAAAGTGCAGAAACAGTGTTGGCAAGGTTGTGCAAAAATTGAAAATTTTGTACACTGTTGGTGGGACTGTAAAATGGTGTAGTTGCTATGGAAAACAATGGTGGTATATACACATAATGAAATATTACTCCGCCTTAACAAGGAAAGATATTCTGACACATGCTACAACTTGGATGGACCTTGAAGACATTATGCTAAGTGAAATAAGCCAGTCACAAAAAAACAAATATTGTATAGTCCTACTTGTATGAGGTGCCTAGAATAGTCAAATTCATAGAGACAGAAAGTAGAATGGTGGTTTCCAGAGGCTGGGAGGAGGGGAAAATGAGGAGTTACTATTTAATGAGTACCGAGTTTCAGTTTTGTAAGATGGAAAGAACCTAGGTGTTGGATGTTGGGGATAGTAACATGACAAAGTAAATATTTTAATGCACTAAATTATACACTCAAAAATGGTTAAGATGGCAAATGTTATATTATGTGGATTTCACAACAATTTAAAAGAATGAACCACAGCATACTCTGAGGGACTGACTGTAAGTGAAAATGTGGTCCAAAGTGTTAAATACTGCTTGTATTGAGAAGGAAAGGATAATCTTAAATAGTATAACTGAGGAACATAGAGTCTCTTTTTAAGAAAGTGAAAAATATTGTTTTTGTCAGTGAATGCAATGATGTGAATGAAAACAACAGCTTTTACAAAGATAAACTTTCTGATATTATAAAAGGCAATGTAAAAAATGGGAACTATTTCAGGGATGAATTAGGAAGCCCCATGAGCTTCTCTTAAAAGAAAGACATTTGGTTACTCTATATCACTTTACCAAATAGAGTAACATGCTGCTAAGGTCTGACTGTCTGTGCCCCTCCAAAATTCATATGTTGAAATTTTAACCCCGCAGGTGAAGGTATCAGGAAGTAAAGCTTGTAGAATGTGATTAGGTTTTGAAGTCAGAGGCATCATGATTGGGATTAGTGTCCTTATCAAAGAGACCTCCACAGAGCTCCCTTATCCTTTCTGCAATGTGAGTCTCCAGGCGGAAGTCCCAGACTTCCAGCCCGCAGATCAGTGAGAAGTAACTTTCTGTTGTTTATAAGATACCCATTCTGTTGTATTTTGTTACAGCGGCCAAGCCAAAACGATCTAAGACACACATCTACTGAGTATCTTTTGTGTCTTGGTACATATCCCTCTTTATCTAGATACATATATAAAATGGTGACAGGGCCACTTGAAATTTCATAATGGCAGGTGGAGATATGCTAATCATGACATCAGGATATTATCTACTTGTAAAAAAAAATCTGTGAAACCTGTTATGTGTACTATAATAAAATAAAGTAAATGTTAATCTTAGAGCAGAATCTATATTGTGACTGGTTTAATTTTCTTGAGCATATTTTAAAATCAGTGGAAAGAAGTAAAATATCTTTTTAGTTCTTTATTCCATTTCTTGATATTTCTATTTCATTTTATCAACATAGCCATGTTTCTGGAATCATTAAATAAGTTATTCTTAACATTGATGGATAGAAAAGCTTATCATTTGAAATAAATTCATTGAGAAGTAGCAGAGAGGATGATGATAAGGCAAAAGTTGAATATCATTACTGAGAAAATGACATATTCCAGCCTACTACTGCAAGACTACAACACAGAAACAGTAAGTACTATGAAGGCAGACAGCTAAATTAAGTATTTACTCCATATCTTAAAGATTATTCATCATTGCTTCCCAACCTGTCTCATTAAGTTAATAAAATCATAATGACCCAATGCAGAAAGGCAACTGCTCATTAGTATCTTGGGCTGATTTCCTTGGTTATACTACATCATGAGGCCGATTTTTCTTTTAGTTGTGTTTATTGTTTCAGCTAATTTGAGATTAATATACCTTGACCTTCTGACAGCAAACTTGGCTGAAAAGCCACATTAAAACATTAGTAAAGACAAACAAAACTGAAGTGTTTTGGCAGGGAATATATTACTTTTAATATTTAGAAACAACCTGGCTAATAAGGATGCTATAATCTTTTCTTTTCCTTTAGAGTTTTATTAGCTGTTACCTTAATTTGAAAATGGCACAATCAACATTGGCAAGTTTAAATAAATAACTAAACACTGATAGGTGTTGCCATGAGCTTCCAAATTAAATCTTAGTGTTTGGAGTCATTCACCTTTTATTAAAGATTCTTTAATTAAAAAAATGTCACTATCAAAAAGCAACAAATGTTGGTGAGGATGTTGAGAAAAGGGAACCCTCTTAGCTGTTCTTGGGATTGTAAATTGGTACAGCCATTCTGGAAAACAGTTTGGATGTTCCTCAAAAAGTAAAAATAAAACTAGCTTTTGACCCAGTAATTGCACTTCTGGGTATTTATCCAAAGAAAATCAAAATTCTAGTTTGTAAAGATCTATGCACTCCTGTGTTCACGGCAGCACTATTCACAACAGCCAAGATATGGAAGCAATCTAAGTGCCCATCAAAAGATGATTGGATAAAGAAGTTATGGTACATATGTACAATGGAATATTACTCAGCTATTTAAAAAAGTGAAATCTCACCATCTGCGACAACATGGACGAAACTAGAGGGTATTATTACGCTGAGTGAAATAAGTCAGACAGAGAAAGATAAATACCATATGATTTCATGTATATGCGGAATATAAGGAACAAAAGAAACAAACAAACTAAACAAAAACAGACTAACAGATACAGAGAACAAACTGGTAATTGCCAAAAGGGAGGGGAGTTGGGGGACTAGGTGAAAAAGGTAAAGAGATGAAGAAGTACAAATTAGTAGTTACGAAACAGTCACAGGGACAGAGTATAGCATAGGTTATATAGTCAATATTACTGTAATGGCTGTGTGTAGTACCAGATGGGTACTAGAGTAATCTCAGGGATCACCTCATGGATTATATTAATGTCTAAATTTTTTAAATTTAAAATAAAAGAAAAAAAAAGAGAAAAAATAAAGACAACATCATATACTGAAAAATTTATGCCAATGTATTTGAAAATCTGTAGAAATTGTCACAATTTCAGAAAAAATATAACCTTTACAAACTTGTTCATTGAAAAATAAAAACCTTAAATATTTCAATAGCCATTATATAAATTTAAACAGCATAAAGAAAAATTATCTGTTTTTCTGCCTCTCTCTGTCTCTGTCTGTCTCTGTCTCTGTCTGTCACTGTCTGTCTGTCTGTCTGTCTCTTATCTCTCTCTCTCTCTCTCTCTCTCTCTCTCTCTCTGTCTCTGTCTCTCTCTCTCACACACACACACACACACAAACAAGGTCCTAATGATATTATTATTGGCTAAATACCAATATTTCAGTAAAGTTATCAGTCTGAAAATGTCACTCACTGAAATTTAGTAGGTTTTTATATTCTGACATTTCCAATATCTGAGTGGTTTAATATGTCCCTCTCAGAAGCTGCATTGCCACAGTAGACCACTCCCTCTTTCTTGATATATTTTATTTTGGCTTCTACAATTTTACCTTCCTCTCTTCTGTTTGAAGTGCCTAAAATTTAATTTTAGGAACTTTTAACACTATACTTTCTTTCTAGGTGATCATAAACAGGGCTTTAGTGTTAAAAACACCCTCTTTGCCAGTGATATACAAATTCATATCACTAGCTCTAAACTTTCCCATAAACTCCAGATTCATAAATCCAATTGTCTCTTTAATATTTTCACTTAGATGATTAACAATCATTTCAAATATAACATGTTAAAGGAGAGCCTTTAAGTACCACCCAGTATCTCCATCCTGCTCCTCCTTCAGTCTATACTATCTCAGTAAAATAAAATTTTTCAGGGTAAAATCCTAGAAGTCAACATTTTTGCCTCACCTTCTACATCTATTCCATCATCACATCTATTCATATTCACCACAGTAAATCTTAACCTACCACTTCTATCCATTTCTGCTACTACCACCCTAGTCTAAGTCATCATCTCGTGGCTCAAATATAGCAACAGTTTCTTAACTGCCTCCTAGTTTTCACTCTGTTTCATCTTCTCCATTTAGCAGGCAAGGCAATATTTCTAACAAAACAAATGAAATCATATTACTCCTTGCTTAAATCCCATTGTAGTTCTTTTACTACACTCAGAATTAAATCTAACTCCTTATCATGACTATTTCCCATACGATATAAGTCTACCTGGATACCTTCCTGACATTATCTCCTACAGCCTTTGTTCTTTACCACTATGTTCCAGACACATTGGCCTTCCTCCCATTTTCCAGCACACCAAGTTTGTTCCTGTCTGGTATAAACTTTGCTCAGCTTTTTATGTAATTGGCACTTTCTGTTATTAAATTCTCAGCTCAAATGTCACTTTCTCAAAATTATAGGTAAAACATACACATACAGTAGCTTTTTATTACTTTCGTATTATCCTGTTTTGTTTTTTTCCATGACATTTTCGCTATTCTAAATTATATACTTAATTTTCTATGCCCCTTTTCTCTCCACAGCAACCCTACCTACCCAGTTAGAATGTGAAATCTGAAAAACAAAAACTTGTGTATCTTCATGTCCAGACTTAAAGGGTTAGAACAGTGCCTGCTCAATCTACATTTTTCAGATGTACTACTGATAAATAATTTTATTTATGTATTATTCAGGGCAGATACCATAAGAGGACTGGTATTTCCTGCTTAAGACCTACTTTGTTTTGGATTACTTTAGTTGACAATTTCATGCATCTCAGCTTGTCCAGGATAATTCTAATTTTAAATATTATTTCTTGCTTTCTTCCTAACCATCAAAATATCTAAATAATTAGTATTGTATTGTTGAATCAATAATTCATACTACTTAAACTCACACACACACACAAAAAAACAAAAGAAATCTTATCAGAAAATATGCTCTGATTTTTTGTTTTTAAAACTATGAATAAATACATATTTTCCATTTTCTCTCAAAGGCAAGAACTACAAATGCTGAATAAAATACTAAAAACATCCATTTAAGGTAGCAGAGAACAAGCAAAACACCTAAACTTGATTAAAGAGTTACAGATCAGGAAGAGCTGGTTATTTTCCTCTCAGGGTATTCACTGATTTGCCGAGAGGTGAATAGAGGCATGCAGAAAAAGTGACATTCTAGAGCTTTCATTAATCTCACAAGTTGAGAAGATGAACATTAGAGTTCAGGGCCATGAGGAGAGGGGCCTTGAGCCATAGAGAAATTAGCACTACATTCAACTCAGCTTTTGCTTTTAAGAGATTTACCACATTAAGTGGTGACAAAGCCAGAAGATAAACACCATGCAGAAATTAGCTCATAAGAGGTAAGAAGCTAAGCAGATCTGTGGGAAGTCTCACAAAGTTGAGGAGACAAAATATGAATTCAGAGTCAACCACAAAGGAAAGGAACGGCTTTTAGTTGGGAGCCCTTAAGGTCTACCCCTAAATGTAAGGGCAAATGAGAAACAGCCATCGGCATCCCCCAACCAAGCCACAAAACATCTAAACAGCTAATTGAATAAAGGCTGACTCTTGGCAGAATAAAAATAAATGCATTTAAGACATTATTAATAAAAATACTACTAAACTTTCCATGAATCAGTAAAACCAAGAAGGGAGGAAAAGGGAATAGAAACAGACTGACAGATGTTTCAAATGTTAGTTATCAGACATATAATTAACAAAAATAACTTTGCTTAATATGTTCCAGATGACTAAATGAAGAAGTTGTCTGGAATCTATTTTTTAAAGTATTAAATAGAAATTCTAGAACTAAAAAATAGAATTACTGAAATTAAGGATTCAGTAAATGTGTTTTAATAAAGATTAGATCTAACAGACAGATCAGTATATTAAAAAATAGGTCACCATAAAATGTGTGTAATAAAGAAACCTTGAGAAGAGAGGGGAAAATAGAGGAAAATAAAGAAAAGCGTGGAATACATGATGGACATGATGAAAAGTCTAACATACATATAAGTGGAGTCCCCAAAACAGAAGAGAATGGACAGGAACAACATTTGAAGAACTATTGGCTGGGGAATTTTCTAAAACCAGTAAAGACATCAATCCATAGAATCCAGAAGCTTTTGAACTCCAACCAGTGTTTAGACAAATAAAATCACTCCTACACACACTGTAGAGAATCCTTGAACACCAAAGACAAAGAAAAATCTTGAAAGGAGACACAGGAAAAAAGATACCTTACTTTCAAAGGAAAAGTGATCAAAACTTTGACTGACTTCACAGTAGACATATTGAAGGCTAGGCAATAATGGTATGAAATCTTTAAAGAGCTGAAAGAAAATAACATCCAAACAACATTTTTATTCCTTATGAAAAATATGAATAAAAAATAAAAGAAAAAATTTTCAGGAAAAAAAGAATTTGTTACCAGCAAACTCTGTCATTAAAAATAAATAAAATCTTTAAAGAGCTGAAAGAAAATAACATCCAAACAACATTTTTATTCCTTATGAAAAATATGAATAAAAAATAAAAGAAAAAATTTTCAGGAAAAAAAGAATTTGTTACCAGCAAACTCTGTCATTAAAAATTAATTAATTAATTAATTAATTAATTAATATCACATGTTTATAATGGTAACAATTACTTTCTATGGAGCTTAATATAAACATAGAATTAAACACATCAGAACTATAGGATAAAATCTACATGGGCAAGGGGTGGCATAGGTGGAGGGTATAGATGTAAAGTGTTTTAAAGTCTTTGACTTGTCTGGGAAATAATTTAAATACCAATTTATATCAAGTTCTGATCATCGAGGATGTATGCTATAATATTTATGGTAATTAGTACAAGTGAAAAAGACTACATGGAATACAAGTTAATAAAAGAAAAAATAGATAAATAGAAAAAATCTTTAATATAAAAAAGAAAGGAAGTCAAGAAAAAAAATAACAAAAGACAAATAGAAAACGAATGGGAATATGGCACTTTGAACCCAAATATTGCTGGTAATATTAAATATAAATGAATTAAATATCCAATTTAAAGACAATGATTATCCAACTGACTAAATAAATTTTGTTACAGACTGATTACAAAAGATACTCTTTAAATATAAGGACATCAAATAAAATGGAAAAAGCTGTATTATGCAAACATTAGCATAAAGGAATCTAGTGAAGTCGTGAAAGTAAACTTGAAAGATAGAATTATTGCTAGCGATAGTATTTTTAAAAAGGTTAATACAGCTCCATTCTAAATCCATATGTCCCTAATAAAATAGCCTTAATATATATAAACAAACACATACATAACCCACTGACTTTTTATAACACTGTAGCCAGCAACTATAGAATCCGCATTTTTCCCAATGCACAAAAGTCACTAACTATATGTTGGGTGAAAACAAATTTCAAAAATTGAATCTCAAAGAATTGAAAGAATACTGACCACAGTGAAATCAAGTGAGAATAAACAACAAAAAGTTTGATATGTTGTATTTTTAATTATCATTTATTTAAAAATATTTTCTAACACATTCTAATTTCTTCTGTGACATATGGGTTATCTAGAAGTATCAACTAGTGTGGAACAGTGTACTAGGCTATTTGCCTACACTACATCACTGTACTTTTATAATAATCTTCTTAATAAAGAAGTGATACTATTAGCTCCATTTTACATATGACCAAATTGAAGAACATAAAAATGGGACAATTTATATAAGGTAAATAAACTGATAAGTGATAGGTTAGGAAATGAAACCTATGCAAAATTATATCTCCTCCTTTCTCAGCCTCATCCTCATCCTCTGGCCATTTTTGTATTTTAGAGACTCAGGGTAATATTGAAAATGTGTATTATCTACAAAGTAAAACACATATGATATTGAATAACTTATATACATTGTCAACTCTAGAAATAATAAATATGTGTATAGAATATATAAGTTATACAATTACATATATAATAAGTAAATTAGACTCCGAGGATAAAATGGGAGAATACACAATATTCCAACTATATAATGAAACACAGTTGTGTTTTATGTGTGGAAGCCATCAGAGAGTTGTCAAAAATAGCTCACGTTTTGTCTTTTTTAGGTAGTGCTGTTCAGATTTTCCATAACAGAAGTAGTATGATATAAAAACATTAACGGGTCTTTCCCCACAGATTCTTAATAGATCTTTCTTTGTACTGTTATTTCTGTTTTTAAATAACAATTCTCTAATTTATGTCCTGGTTTTAAGCATTACCTTCTAGGGCTATCATTTTGACACTATTTGAAATAGAATCTACATGTCCAAAATGTTTACATGTTCATAATGTTGTTAGAATTAATCAGCATTTTATAGCAAAATACATAATATCCTAAGTCTACACTCTTGTTTAAACAGCATCATAGTGGCCTTTCCCCGCTTTTTTACATCTATTGTTTTTCCACTAGGAAATTACAAAATATCAGTTAAAAGAAACTACAGTCCTAGACTTCTTTGTTTCAAAAGGGGATGTAAATTGATTAAAACCCGTTTTTCCCAAATAAAGCTATAAATGTAGTAAAGTCACACAGAGAAGGACAAATATAATCCAAGTTTACAACATGTTTAGGAAAGAACTAGTGAGAAAATTTACTTTGTGTTATTTAACCTGAGGCTTAAAAAAAAGTTCATAAGTTAAAAAATGCATAGCATATTTTATCACAAACACAATGAGATTATTTCACCTTTTGTTTAATTCTTAGCTTTAATAAGAGTCTTACATTACGGATGGTTGTTTTGTATTGTTCATTTATTCAATCACTTATTCATTTAACATAAATTTATCCAATGTCTCTTATATGCTGGGCACTACTCTAAGTGCTTAGAATGTGGCAATTAAAAAAAGACAAGTATCTCCATGCTCATGAAAATTGCCTTTAGAAAAGCAAGGTAAACAACATTTAACATAAATAGCAAAATATACAGTGCAAATTAGCAATATAGCTTATGGGAAGTAGATTAGGAAGTAGGCAGGGGTTTACAATTTTAAATAAGATTATCAGGGAGGTCCTTGCTATGGTGACACTTGAATAAAAACCCAAAGGAAGTGAAGAAAAGGCTTCATGAAAATTGGGGAAAATAATTCCAGACAGAAGGAACAGCAAGTACAAAGGCCTTGAGGCAGGAACAGTAGGAATAGAGGCCTTCATGAGCCAATGAGGTAGCCAGTTGGGCAACTGAAGAGGGGAGATGAAGTCAAAGATGAAAGACAGTGGAGGTACAGATCCTGTAATTCTTTGTGTCATTGTGCTTGTCCCGCTGAGTATTGGAAAGCCATTAGAGAGTTTTGGTAGAAGGAGTGATGTAATCTGATTTTGTACTAAGATCAATGTGACTACAGTATTAAAAGTAGACAGAAGGGAAGATAATTAGAACTAATGTTCTGTACAATGTAGACACTAAGGCTGGTTGCCACCTTTACTAATGATTAAAAGGTCAGCACAGATTCATTTAGAGGGAGAATACATTTTTGAATTAACTACTGATCCTATCTGTGACATTGAATCAATGATCATAAAACAAACAAAAAAAATTAAAGAAGGTAAAAAAAATATGATTTCAATTATATTCTGCTATACTAAACAAGATGTATCCATACAGGCCATTTTTAATGTATAGATTATAATCTCCTCTATAGTTAATTTTGGATTCATCAATTTAGCAGTCACCCAATTAGTACCAATGAAAATATTTAATGTTTTGAAGAGTAGCCATGCACCATTCTTTCATCAAATCTGCTGAGTTCCTGCTAAATGCTGAGCATCATGATAAATATAAATAATCAAAGACCTCTGACTTTAAGAGTTCACAATCTAGTGGGACTATAGGAAAATAAACATCTAATCACCATGCCATGGGTTAAGGCCTTAATAAAGATGTCTCCAAAAAGGAAATCCTTACATCAAATAGAATCTGTTGAATAAAAGCATATTTAACTGGGACTATCTCAGTCTTGTGTGGCTTTTTAATATAGTGCATGTGTATGTCTTCTTCTTTAGATAGCAAGGCATTAAATGTAGGGATATTGTTTATACTCCTTTATACCTGTTGAATAATTATGAATTGCATCAATCTCAATTTTTTCATTATTCAATAGGTAAAGCTAATTTTGCTCTCTAAACTATACAACAGATGTTTTCAATGAGAATAAGTAAGAAGAAAGGGTGATATAAGAAAATAATAATTTTCCTTCAAGATTGAAAATTTGATTATCCTTACTATGTTTAGACAAAATAAATTTTGGATATATAAAAATTATCATACATTGAAATACCTCAATGTATTTCATGCTTTACTATTACAGAGGATTCTATCATTACATTAGTGGTTCAAGGCTCTAGAAAAAAATGTTTCCATACTATTCATATAGATTCTAAAAGTATCATAATATTTGTATAGAAATGCTAAGACAACATCCTTCCAAAACATAATTCCCATTTAAAATTGTTAACCTATCTCACTAACTATGTTTCTATAAGGTCAGTAAATAAAATATTTACTGGTCAAGAATATGTGGAAATTAATCTCTGAAACTGCAAGACAATCTTGATAAACACATTTTTGGTTTTGGGGATAAATGAGGAAGAAAAGAGAATTGTTTGTTGCAATGAAGGGAATGAATACATCTGAATATATCTAATTTATGCCATACCTGCATCACAGAGAAAAAATATAACATCACTATATATTAACAAAGTCTATTGAAAAGCTGCCCCTCTGTGTTTTACCCCATTTACCAATCAGCTTTCTTCCTAAATAAATTGAAGGGCAGGCCTGAGAAAATGACAAGATTTAAAAAGGCATAAAATTGGATCAGATATCATAATACATATTGTGGTGAAAATCCAGTTGGAAGAGAATTAAAATGGAATGTTTTGGACACTCTGTTAACCTCCAAGTCCCTATTATTGTCTTATAAATTGATGCATATTTTCTTTGCCATCAGACTGGGTTTTTGCATATACATAACTGGAAGAGTTAAACTACAATTTTATGCCTATACGACAACATTACAAAAGCTATAATTGCCAGATGGAATTTAGTTATATTGCTATTTTTATTATTTCAAATTTCTTGCCATGATATTATAAGATTTATTTTGCTAATCTAGTATTTGGGGCACAGCATGATTAAATCATTTGCTCAAGATATGTATGCTGTGAATAAATAATACAATTGGGAAAAATGAATAATCCTTTAGTAATAAAAATCATAAAGAAATCAGTTTATGAAATAGGTAGCTACTTTCTTCTCAATAACTTGTTATAGCTTTCTAGCACTCATTTTGAATGTTAAAATGTAAAGGAAATGTCCTAGTGTAATCTGTAATGATCTAAAAGAGAAAATCCAGTGGTGGTTATTTATAATTAAAATATGGAGGAGCTGTGTATATATCAATAACAAAAGATAAATTGTCACTTGTTAAAATTCATACTTCTCAAAATATATAGGAGAACTAATAAATGGTCAAACCTCTTACTGCATTAATGACAAACATTTAGTGATATTTACCTATTCATTGCAAAACTTCTGCCCTGACTCCCAGTTGGATAATAGTTCATATTATGCCAAATAATTATTAATCCTTCATGCTGTAAGTAGAAAAGACAAGTATGCTATTTTAGAAGCATACTAAAATGTGCAAGAAAATGAGAGATCTACTCTCCTATTTTGCAACAAAACAGATGTTGGCTATATTCTCCCATTGAAACCAAGAGACCGTAGTGTGGCATTTCTTAAACTCATAGTATTGACCTCTTGAATTTATGTACCAAAAATTCTCATGAACTCCCCAGGCTAGGTCTTCAGATTCCAGTTTAGGAATTACTGGTATAGTTTGGGGTCTGAATTTAGACTACTCAGGTTGAAATTCGAGCCTTGCCCACAATAAACTTTGTTAAAAAGGCCAAGTCACTTAGCTTTTCTAAGTTCAGTGGTCTTCGACTATTAAATAAGGATAATAATACTAGCTGCCTCATAAGCTTATTGTGAGAAGTAAATGAAAAAATAAGGATGTCCACATTTTCTCTGTTGCTAATGCATTAAATTATATGTTCCTGCAGCTTTACTCTTTAGCTGAGTAAGTTTTGTGACACTGTTCCATAGTTTGCTACTCCAAAATCTAAGGTCAAATAAAAGATCTAAAGCTCCTTCCTTTCTGAGGAATTCCATTATAAAACCTGATTACAAACCTGCTTTACTTTTAACATCATTAAATCACTGACTAATTTAAAATCTGAATCAAGTAGAAATAAGATTTATTTTATTTTATAGATTGTGTTCCCCTTTTCTTGAACATGGAGTGAGTTGATTTACAGGAAGTAGGGGAGGGCTGATGTAAAGACATAAATGGGCATCATCCTGGCATTGAGGAGTATATGAGGTCATATCACAGTACTACTTCCACTGGGTATATTCTAGACTTTGGAGTTAGGTAGACCTGTTTTATAAACAGAATCCTGCTACTTTTTATGAAGACTGAACTATACCAGAAAGATATCTTCAGTATTCACTCACCTTAAGGCCATTATACTAATTTGAAGCAGCAAGAACAGATCCACCTAATTCCTGAGATATCATGTGGGATGAGTGGGGATACAAAGCAAACTAAGAAAATTATAAATGGTCATTGAAAAAATGACCTTTTCAGGTGAAGTCTTTGACCTCTTGAATTAATAATGATAGGTAGGTATGATAGATAGAAATGGTTCAGTAAAAACTGGTGATTGTACCATCTATTGTACCATGCACCATTGTGGTTGAGCTCAAAGAGTAATATAAGTGATTTGTGCAAATTATATCAATAATTGAACCTCTGGCTCCATATGCAATCTAAAAGAATAGGTAGAGAATAAACTAGAGCAATTAACCATCCCTATTTATTGTTTCCCTTTCCCAGAAAAGGACCCGAGGCAATAGACAACAGATTCACTCCTGATTGGGAAGGCCAACTTTCAATGACTATATAAAGGGGGAGAACTGCTGTGACTATCAGGAGAGAAATGAAGTCCATTTTGAGGATAGAATTTGCAGGGAATTCATGTGCAAGATTTCACTGACCTAAAGCATGATTGATCAGTGTGGTAGTTTGACCTGCCATTTCCTGATAGTGCTCTGAGACTTCCTGAGAAATATCTTTAACTCAAGGCTGACAGTCAGCTGCTAGCATGGATGGAAATAAATCCATGTTAGTTGCTGATTTAGCTGAAGCACTAAGCCCTAGGTGCTACCTAGTTGCTCAGGTCCTAAGGAGTTCCAGATGGGTGGGAAAAAGGTCTGCTGTGAGACCCACCAGCCAGCTCTTTGCAGTTCCTGAATGTGTGCACCCTGGAAAAGTGGTCTCAAACCCTAAACCGGAAGGTTGTACTCCTATAGTGATTACAAACATTATCCATTTTGGAAATGCCTGGTGCTTATCTGGTCCTCTGAGACGGTGGCTAACCCCCATTGGCTGGTGCTCCCCTCTACCATAGCCACCTATGGAAACATAACCTGTATAGTGTACAGTTTCTGTCAGTAACTATCTTGGCCATTTCCTCTTCCCTAACCCCAAACTCTGCCGCAATATCTCCACTGGGCCAGAGAGAAGTGGCTAAGAATCTTTCCTATGATGATTCCAGAGAGTGAGAGAAAAACAGGCTGAGTTAGTGAAGTCTAACTTCAGTGCCTCCAGTCTCAGGCTTCAGTCAATTAAATAAGCTTTTGAATTTAGAACAGCAGAAAACTATGGGAACATTTTTCCAGATTCCATGCTATTTGCAAGCCTAAAAGAGTTGGGATGATGGGGAGTCTTGATTAATAGTGTGAGCCTGACCTGAATATTGAGAACAAAAAAAAAGAAAGAAATTAAGTGTAGAAGGCACCTAGTCCTATGCAACACAAACTCTTAAGTTTCAACATTAATTTTATACAACTACAAGGATTATTACCTCATTTAGTGGCCCGGGTTTAATTTAATAATCAATGTCACAGCTTGCTCAACTCTTAGTAATAAGGGGCAATTTTCTCCAAATCCTTCTTATCCAACAACCTTTCAGGACACATACCATGAGGAAAACTTAAAAATAGCACTATTATATTTTCTCTATGTAAAATTTTGTTGATCTGTATTTTCCTCATTGACTCTCCTTAGTCAAAATAGAATCAGCTCTTAATTCAGCAATAAACTCTTTCTGTGAATTCATTTTAGTTGTGCTTTAGAAATAAATGCCAAATAGTTTAATATAACAGCATACTAAATGAATAGGTCCCTTTGTTCATTGTATCAAGAAAATAATGGAGGGTGATAAGAAGGAGTATCTTTTCACCCAAGAATTACGCAAATAGCAAATCCAAGATACAATTTCAAAGTGAGAAATGATTAAAAACAAACACACAAAAAAGAGGCATTTACCTGCTGTAAATCCAGTGTAATGGTCACATAATGGTATTCAATTCCATTCTTAATACTGGGACTCTGCCACCAAGTGTTCTTTCCATCAATAGCATTTGTAATTGGATGTCTCTCTATTGAATCAGCAGTAGCATGTGAAAGGAGGAGAAAAGATCATATAATAAATATATAACTGTTTATTTAAAGAAAAAAAGTAAAACTAACACAAAACTATCATCATGTGACTATCAAACATTAAAATAATATAAAGAGAGAACAATTCCCATCTTCAACAGAATTTATTTAATGCTAACTTTTTCATAGCATGCCACAAGGTAGTACAAAATGGTTAAACACTTAGGCTATAAGAGAATAAGTAGCTTGGCAGTCTGGCCATCAACTAAAATGGGCAACTTTAATGATAACCACAGAAATTAAGTGTGAAGAAATAATATTGAAATCTAATTGATGTGTCAATCATTCAAAGAAGAAAACATCTACTGTTGAGGCGGCTCTAGTATGCCATCAACTTTGTTAATGGAAACAAAATTCTGAATTGTGGTTTAAAGGTACTTGAAGATTTGTCCTTTTGACACATTCATTATTACCAATACTTGGGCAATCCACTATGTATCTGGTTTTAATAAAAAATGCTGTCAAATCCATCCTATGAGGCTTTTTGCAGTTAGTTCTTAACTTGCCAACTTTCTGCCACTATTTAAAATAATGAAATATACTCGAAACCTCCAATCCATCATTTATTTGCCTGTCCTCATAATCACTAACTCAGTGGAGGAGTCTGGACAATAATGGCAAGCAAAGAAAGAATGGCATGTGAAACTGCATCCTGCCAACAAAACATGGATCTTTCCTTGCCTTTGCTCAAGATAGATGAGAACAGGACTTTTTGTGAGAATAAAAGGGAGATTGAAGATAGAGAGTAGAAGGTGTGTGGACAATCACTGTCCCCTTACCCCACAGTACTCTCATACTTCCTTCCTTCTTACAATCTTCAAATCTCATAGTTTCCTCATCCCCTCCAACTGAGTTCCATGCATCTCATAACATCAGCCATTACCTCAGGGCTGCCTATGCCCTTGTTTTATTTTGGTTTTCAGTCATTGGTCCTTGTGCTTCTCATTTCCCACAAATTCTGTTGCTTTTCTCCTCTTCTAAACAAGCCCAGCTCATGCATGGGTGAGAATGGCAGGCGTGGAAGTTGTGGGATGTTCCTATTTCTATTCCCAAGGCTGCATGAAGGGTACTTAACTTCCTAACCTCTCACTTGGAAGTCAGCATATTTTCCCACAGAAATGTAAACAAAGTGGTGGTTAGCTTCCCTGCTACTCTTCTTCATGAATGACGGATGTCTATGGGTTTCAGTCTTGAGAACTTTTATAAAACTAATTCTCTGGGAAGATGTTTCAAATGAATGACCTAACAATAACCTTGTAGATTAGAACACAGTCCTTTTTTTGTAAATTGAAGGAATACTTCGAAAAATGAACAAACCATATCACTATGAAGAACAACCATGGACTCTTGATTTGCCTACATAATTTAGTAATGCAGTCATGTGTACTAATGAGATGCTTATGGTAATATGAGTTATAGGACAGAAAAGAAATTGACTTTTATTGGTAAATTATTTAATTCATCTAAACATGGACTTTGTTTTCTACTGTCTTATCACAGCGGTCCACTGAGACGAGGTATCCTACCTCATTAATGAAAAATAAAATTGCTGAATAGATTAAATAATTAATGCTAGTTAACTTGTTCTGTTGAAGGTGTCAGGTCTTTATAATGATGACAAATATAAGAAGCATAACTAAATATCAAATAAATGCCCTTGGTGATGTGAGTGGGTGCTGAAATTGGCCCATTAGGACTCAGAACCTATAAATGAAATATTACTGGTATTGCTTCTGAAGAAAAATAAATATCACAGCAAACATTCCCTAAACATCTTGCATCTTCTTTACAGTTGTAGATTTAATATGTGATATAAACACACAGACACACAACCATATTTCAAAATTAAATTCATGGCTCATAAGTAATTGTGAGAGGAGCTGTCTAATTGGAAATGTTGATATCTTCCACCGCAGGTCAAATTGATATGAGAATTATTCACAGAAAGGAAGACTGGGAGATGAATAAACAATGAACCATAATCCCCATTATAAAAGTTTAATCATAATTAATTTGCAAAAACGGATTAATTGTTGGCATACTTCCCTTATTTCAAAGGAGACAGAAACTTATCCTTAACAGGGATAGCTACACAAGCCAATCCAAAGCTAACTGCATCGGAAAACTGGTGAGGAAATCATGATGAAAGAAACCTTTCAAATTGCTAGTTTTTAATTGGGAAGCACAGTCTAACAGAAAGTTCAAGTTTCCTTTTCTTTGTATGGTAATTACGTACAGACCTTCTAGCTGTTTTATTCTAGCTGTTTTCTGAATTTGTGGAATTTTGTCATCTGTTAATCCAACTTTTACCAAAATATATTTATTATTGCTAGATTTTTATTCCACTCAATTTTTTTCCCACCCCAATCATTGTATCTGCCCTCCATCCTGTCTCTTAGGACCACTCACATTTCCTCCTTTTTCTCCTTTTCTAGAATGCCTTCCCCTATTATCTCAGGTAATTTAGCTTTTTAGTGTCGATATAAATCTGACCACCTCCTTGAAATTTTCTCTTGTTATTTCAGTTCCCGCTGATGTTTTTCTTCTTAGAAATTTTACATCATTTATAGTATGTACCACAAGTTAGAGCCCTGAGTTTATTGTTTTGAATATTCGTTTAATTGCTTTCTACATCTACATCGAAGCCATGTTTACCCTAATATTTTACTTGTAGGCAGGAACTATATGTATTTGTTTATACACATTTTTATATATATATATATATATATATATATATATACACACACACACACACACACACATATGTACATGTATATATGCACACACACAGATGTACATGTATATATGCATACACACAGACACACACATGTTATTTTATATACTTTAACTGTCGCTCTCTTCCTAGTTCATCCTAAATACACATCTACTCACTCCCAACCACCTGCCCACCACTGCCCCCAATCACTTCCATGCCTTTAGGCTCTGTCACGTTCTTTAGGAAATCAGCAAGGCCACCAACCAGTTCCTGAACCAATGACAGTTTCTCCCCATCAAGCTTCATCTTTTTCCTTAATGAACTCAAAGTTTATAGTCCATCAGTCTTTTATCTTCTGAAGTTTACTTCAATTTTATTGCTTTTGATGTTTTCCCAGGGCTCTGAACCAGATCCTTTGCTCTTCACATTCTATACAAGAATAGCTAACAGATTGGATGTGTTCCACCACTCCCCACTCTTATCCCCCTACCATAACAATCTACACCACAGAAAATAACTAGAGTTATTAAAAGGCAAGGAAAGTTCTCATGATTGCCATCTTTGGTTTCTTAATTACTTTTTTAAACATCAGTGGGAACTGAAGTAACAAGACAAAGTTCCAAGAAGGTGGTCAGACTTAGACGGGCACTAAAAATCTAAATTCTGTCATGTACAAGACCAGCAATTTTAATCGCAAAAGTCCCAGTTCTCCACACATATTGTTCTCAGCATCTCTAATTTAAATAATAGAGAGAGGACTATGTATTATTCCATTTAACCAGCTGCAAGAAAAAATGCATGCCTCCCAACTTTCTTTTGAGATGAAAAATGTAAATTATGAAAGAAAGCTTTCTTTGTTTTATGTTTTACAATTTAAAACAAAAATTAAGCAACTGTAATAGTAATACAACTGTGAAGCTTTATCCCCATTATCTCACCTCATTGACATTAAATATTCACTTTATTAATCTCCCGATATATATTTGATGAATTCTCAGTGCATATTTTTAAAACAATCTCTCCATTTCACACCATTCTCCACTTCTCCATATAAATGTTTTACTCATCAAACTAAATCACTTATAGTTCTCTGGATATATCATGCTGTTTTTTACTTTCAAGATTTGTGTAGGCTTTTTCTTTCATGACACTTTTCCCCTTTTCATCTTACTAACTCTTATTTTTTTCAGTACATGAGCTGCTTTCTCTCGGGAATCACTAGATGTTCCCTCAGTATTCGATTTACTTTTCTGTTTCTCTTATTTTCCCCTCCAAGTCCCTAAGTCAAGGGCTTGTATGATTTGACATTATGCTTCAGTACAATGCATTGGTAGTAGCAGGTATTCAAATGCTTGTTGAATAAGTCTGATATATCAGTTCTAGCCATCCCCAACTACTTGTATTTCCCAGAGCAAGTGAAGTTTTCTGTCTTATTCTGATCTCTCTCCTTGGTATTCCTCTTCTCTTCCTTCTCTCTCCTCCTTACCTGCTCTGCTCAAACTTGTCCTTGGATCTCGGCTTAGACAGCACTTCATCTGGCAAGGCTTCATTTATACCAAGACTGAATTTGTGATCATCCTCTCTGTGCCTCAGGCCCTTATGCTAATTCTTTCCTTTGTACTTACCACACTATATGTCAAAAGTATGCTTTTTGCCCATTTCTTTATTAGTAGAAGCAGGGACCACACCTTATTCCTGTTGGATCCCCAGCACAGTACCTGGCACATAAGTGACCAATGAACGACTAAAGCCTAAATTAATAACTATTATTCTTGAGAAGTAAACCTAATGACCACCACAGGTCTTCAGCTAGAAAACCATGGTATATACCTGGTATGTATGAGGAACCCCAGTAATGTCTGTCAAGTGATGGAGAAGGATGGTAAAGAATCTCACAGTGGAGGAAAAGTTCCAGGAAATTTGGAGATCATAAGTGCTTTGACTTTAATGCAAATTGGCTTCAAATCTCTCAATTACAAATCCTGCCCAGGACTATAAATGAACACATATTAAAATACATACGATATGGATTGCTGCTGTTTTGATTGCAAATTCGACATTGGGGGTTCCTCACGGGCTGCCCAGGCACATGTTCTACCAACTTGCAATACATTTCAGGTCCTTTTTCTCCACATGTTGCATTTGTGGTGATGAGAGCATTAGAAGCAAGATTCAAGACAGCAGGAAATAAACCTGAAAAATAAAATGGACGAATGAAGTTGTGTAGACAACAAACAATGAGGTATAATTTTGCTGCATTTTAAAATAAAATTAAGGTAGGGTATTTTTCAGAGCATTAAATAAATTAAAATGAAATAATCAGTGATAAATATCTGACTTCAGTATAATATATCAATATCATGTGGTATCAAATGAAAACATTTTTTTCCTTTCTAGGTCTTTAATATGGTATCTAGAGATATCCTTTTAATTTATTAACCTCTAATACTTAATTGGAAAGAAGGTCCTTTCTCTAACAAACACTTTTAAAAAAATTTTCTGTTCATGTTACTGGAAAAAGCCTTATTGAATCTTCTATCTTCTATTTCAGCTACTTGATATCTAGTAGTAAACTATATTCGTATGTAAAAACTTTTCACACAACTTATGCATATATGTTTTTCATGGTCATTTTTATGCTCCAATTATCACTTAACATAAATGTTTATTGTAACTCCTTTATATCCAGATTGGAGAAGATAGGAAATGATGAAATATTTTGGAAGACCATTTTTTACTTCCTTTTGCACTACATCGCCATATTATACAGCAATATCTTACCAGAAACAAGTAATCATAGTAATCTATGATCATATAACATAAATTATTTCCTAGATAAAATAAAAGTAGCTTGCTCAGAAACAACCTCAGAGGCCAGTTTCAGTGCGGGGCTGCGGGGTCTTTCATTCCACAGGAGAGGCCGACTCAGGCTCTTTATTTTCTATGACTTTCTGTCGATTCTGTTTCATACATGTCTAATATTTATATTTAGTAGACCTCTTTTTCAATGACCATATAGTAAAGTCACTTATCAGAAGTTACTCTCTAACTGAAAAACTCATTTTGGAGAAAGTACATTTGAGATTATAAATAATTTGACTCAATTTAGGTAAGAAACATGCTGAGCATCTAGGTGGTCTCTGTTCTATATACGTGCCAAGTAGGTCTATATTGATTTAACCTCCAACAAAAAGTCCTTTACTGACTAAATCTTAAGTCCTGATGTTTTCCTGAGATCCCTAGAGTTTTGAGTTCATAAGTGTTTTCTGCTTCATCTTCAAAATTTAACACATGCTGGGGATAGTGTAAACACTCATTATATTTTTAAAATGAATTATAAATATTGGCCTCATAAAAGTTCTGGTGCATCTTTTGAATAACAATAATATTGATAATAATAATAATCATAATTGTATCTAGCATTAGTGAATGTTTATAAAGTGCCAGGTACTATTCTGTCAGAGATTGTTCTAACATCCTACATCTGCCTGGACTAATTTGCTACACACAACATCCATATGAGCTACACACTACTATTACCCCTATTTTATTAGCATGTTCAGTAACATGCCCAGAATGATAGGTAGCAAGTAGCATAGCTGTTATCTGAGTGCAAACAAGCTGGCTCCAGCCTATCCTCTTAATCACTATACTGCACGGTCTCTACAAACATCATGTGAAACCTACATAAACTTAGTGTTAATTTGTGGTCCTGGTTAACCCTAGAATTGCCATGAAGAAACAATAGTAAAGCAAATAAAAATAATTTTAAATAATTTGAACCTCTATTGTAATCACTATCAAACTTTCAAAGAAGTAGATGGATTCATAATAGGAAACACCTCAATGCTCACCTCGGTCTCTCTCATGGTCTCCCAAAGAGCTGCCTCCAAACAATATTCTCTCTTTTCCCTCCCTCCTCTCAATCATCACTCATTAAATCCCTCTGATTCTGCTATTCCAATCCAGTGCCCCACGCACACCCAATAGCCCTCCTTTCTTGCGCTTTTCTCCAGCTAATAGGTATTTGATTTTTCTGTGTTTTCCAGGAGTTCAGAACTTATTTTTTTTACTTCATTGTAGTCACTATCTCATTCACTATTCCTGACAAATTTTTTTTCCCTCAGGCCACCACATCATCTCTATGCTTTAGCTCTCACTTAATGAGACATTCTGTCAATGTGATGTGAGGTCAGCTAATATGATTATTGGTCAGAAAAATATTAACCATTTGAAAAATTATTATTTTTTATTTCATGAGGAAATGTACAATGGTTTATAAAAGGTACACTACTATACAAATGTTATTTATTTATTAATTTATTTTTTAGTTTTACCTGTGTAAACATGGCTTATTGGAAACAACTTAAATTTTGTGAACTTTGTCAGGTTACAAATTTAGAAATAATTTGATTGTCTCTAGAGCATTATCTCTCTATCTCAGGCATTTTATTCTCTAGGTTGGTAAACAACATATGATTAAATAAATAAGCTTTGTCTATATAGTTTTCTCTTCTGTAATGCATTAGCATTTTGCATTTAACTGTAGAATTACTATTATTTCATCAAATATGTGCTGAACATATATTATTCCAGGTACCATAAAAGATTTGGGAATAAAAATACCACTTGATGAGCTTATCATGGGAAGTGATCTTGAGCTGAATCTTGAAGGAGAAATAGAAGTTTGTTTGGTAGAGAAAAGAAGGAAAAAGCAAACGTAACTAGGCACAGGGAATAGCATATGAGTACAGACTTTATCCTGATAGCTTACGTATGATGAGTGATTGAGATAGTACTTGAATTTGTAATTGTTCTAACCTGTTAGATTATGAGATTGTGTGTGTTTGTGTGTGCGTATGTATGCATGTATATACATATATGTATATATGTATATATATACACAGATAAAGATACATATAGATTACACACAAAGTATCCATAATGGGTCATATATATATATATATATATATATAAACACAAGCCACTGCCTATTTGTCACTGTTAGTAATTTTAGTAAGATTTTCCCCAGGTTTTCACAATTTTAATTTATAGTGTAAAAAACATAGTAAGAAGGGAAAGGTATGTCGGGAACCCTGTTTTTAAGAGGCCAAACTTTACCTCTCATCTTGCTGGCCTGCAGGATGAGTTTAGGTAGCTAAGCCTCTTCTAGCTCCTTCTAACAAAGCCAGATTACTTACACAAATATTGTCCCAGACAAGAGCCATCTCTAAAACTATACTAGGGCACTGTCAGTTTAGCTCTGTGATCTTTGTCTCCTCCCTCACTTCTAACTAGTCTAACCTTGACCCTGACCTTGGGTTCTGTTTTGTAGGTATGAGTAAGAATCCCTACGTCCTGCTGTGGTGCATCCTTGTGGGACTTAATCTGAGTTGGCCAGGCCTGTGGCTTGTCAGATCTAAGTAATCATGAAAGAGCCAAAAAGGGGAAAATGGCTAATGAACACTATTTTACTGTTTATTATATGTTCTAAAAATATAGAATTGAATTATATTCCAATTTCCCATAAAATTAAATGAATAATATGTGAGTAAAATAACATGGCTACAAAATAATTACAGGCATGGAAGTAACATTGATTCAACGACTATTTCAATATTCATTAAATAATATGATATAGCCTCCAGTAACCTTATTGTGTAGATTTTATTAGTCCCATTTTACAAATAAAGAAAGTGCAGCTCAGAGAAGGTATGCACAAAGTTGTGAATGAATGAGACTGACAATTAAAATTTGAACTCAGCTCTTTAACTCAAACTTATTCTTATCAGCAAAGGTCATCAATTTACATATTTAATAAGAGAAATACTTCCACAGCTCCCACCCCTTTGTTGCTGCATAAAATTTTTTTACTCATAAAGGAATTACTGAAATTTATATTTATTATTTTTTTATTCTTTCTGTTGATTTGTTTCTGTTATACTTATTGATCATGTACTCAAAATTAACATTTTTGCAATTTAGTTGCCTCACTTTGTGGTCAGAAAACAGCTGCCTTTTGGAATTTTATCAGTTATTTTGTTGTTTATTTTTAAAAATCGGTAAAGCGTATTTATCAGGGAAGGTTCTCAATTAGTTGCTAATGACCACTTTGAAGAGTCAGTCAATATCTGAGCTTTTATTGAATCTTCAGCAGGTTGTATTATAGATCACAGCCAATTTTCATTATATGTTAAATCTATTAGGCTGTACCTACTTATTCCTATTCAAAAGTAGCAGAGCAATATTTATTGCCATATTCAATATGAGTTACTTGGTTAAGACTATATAAACATTGAAAGTATAAATGAAGTATAAATAGCTGATGAACCTTTGTGGAGTATTGACTTGTAGCCTCTTAATTCAATTTGAGGCCATGTAATGTTAATGACATAAAAGCCAGTCATCATTATTCATACAATTATAATTGACTTCTGAATAGTAGCTAGACTAATTAATTTATTTGGATTTGTAGCTTAAGGAACAAAGTTGAACAAAACACAAATAATATTTATTCTCCATACATTATATATTTTTATTAAACATTATAATATGTATATTATATAGAGAATAATATATTGTGTTCTGTAATATATACATTTAGTAAATAGATGATCTGGAAAAAGGCTAAGTCTACATCATATGAAGAATAAAAATTTTGCTACGATATGGTAAATATTCAGAAAATTCACCAAATTTTGTTTTTATTTGTATGTTTTTTTACTATACATGCTTTCCCAAATCCTATGGTATGTTCATACAAGTTTATGTGATTTTCATTATCTGCATTCTCGAAATCTCATATTCTGGTTTTCAAATGACAGAAGCATTTTTAAAATTCTGCATATGGAGATTCTACTTTTAGTAATTGTGGAGTAGCTACTATTGGATCAAACTTCTCACCAAAAACAGCTATGAATTATGAACTAAATATATATTTTTTAAAACCCCAAATATCTTAAGATATTGGAGAACAACTCAAAGCAGGTAAAGCAGGAGAAATGTGTATGCTCAGAAGAAGGGAGGTATTGGAAGTGCCCCAGGCTGCGCCATGCAAGGTAGCTTAAAACTCAAATAGAAACTCACAGTTTTATTCTTTTTTTTTTTAAACTTACTTGAAGAACCAGAGGACAAAACTGAGAGCAACCACAAGTGCTATGATGTGAAGAAAATACTGGAAGGGAGAAAGCCACAAAAAGGGAGACTTAAAATATATGTATAAACTCTTCCCAAATTTTTCATTGATGACGTATGCCGTAGGCAGACTCCAAGTACCCCAGCTGGAGTTAGAACAGAGATCACAGCTGTATTCCACAGGTGAAACAAGAGCTCAGAGTCTGAGTCCAGAAAAGTTAACCAACTGATATAACACAAAAATGAAAGTAAATGACTATTCAGAAAAACAAAACAGAATCCCAAGTCTCCACAAGGTATCATTCACAACATCCAGAATGTAATTAATTAATATAATGTAATTAATTAATATAATAAAGTAATATATTAGACACACAGAGAAACAATAAAATGCCACTCATTCTTAGGGGAGAAGTAGTGAATGGAGACCAGCACTGATGTTGAAATTAGCACACAGAAATTTTTAAGCAGGTTTTACAACTATGATCAAGGATACACTCAATAAAGGCTTATAATGAAAAGACAAATAAGAAATTTTAGCAGAGGAATAAAAGCTACCAAAAAATAACAAATACAAATACTAGAACTAAAAAACGCATTATCTAGAATAAGAAAAAATCATTGCATGGGATTAATAGAAATTGGAGATAACAAGAAAGTGTACGTAAACATAAATATAAATCAATTGACTTTTTTCCTAAGTTCTTTAAATACATATCAATGTTTAAAGAAAAAAAATTATAACATTGCGGTGAGTGGGGGGTTCAATGTATGTTGATGTAATGCATACGACAATTATAACAAAGGAATGGTGGGAGTAGGGATCTTGGTAAATGGACCTATATATTTGCAAGGTTCTTATGCTTTACGTTAAGCGGTTCAATATTAAAAAGACTGACAACACTAAATGTTTTAAAGTTTGTAGAGCAACTGGAACTCTACTCCATTGTTATCAGGGATGTAAATTAGTACGACTGCTTTAGAAAACAGGCATTTTTATTAAATAAGTTTAAGCCTAGACCTACCTTCAGGACCCTAAAATTCCATTTTGGGGTAAGTATCCAATAACAATGACAGTACTTGTCCATGAAAAGACCTATATAAGAATGTTCATAGAAGCTTTTCTCATAGTAGCCAAGTGTGAAAACAGCCCACGTTTTCATTAGCAGGAGAATCAATTCAGAAATTGTGGTATAGTCATACGATGGAATACTATTCCACATTAAAATGAAACACTGATACTGATACATGCAACAACAAAATGAATCCAAAACTCATGATGACAAATAAAAGAAGTTTTACCAAAAAAAGTACACACTCTATTATTAATTTATATGAACTTTTAGATCAGGTAAACCTAATCCACTGGGAAAATAACACAGAAAAAAAAGGTTGACTTTAGGGGTAGAGACTGGGAAGAGGCATAAAGTAAATTTCTGGGGTGATGCAAATATTCCAATAGGAGTTTGTACTATACAGGTGTATACATTTGTTAAAACTCGAATATTATACTTGATGAATAAATGTTACACCAAGTGAGGACTTGAGCATTTCACTGTAGGTAAATTTTACCTTAAAAAAGAAGTAGACCATTACTGAAGTCTAGTTAATGCTATTCATGATGATGTGCTTAGGCATGAAGTTTGCAATGAATCAAAATTTAAGACAGATTAGTTATGTACCGATGGGTTGATATATAATAAAGCAAATACAGCAAGATGCTAATTTTAAAAGCTAGATGCTGAGTATATGGGTGTTTACTGTATGATTATTTCAACGTTCGGCATGCAGAAAAATTTTTAAATAAAATTTGGCAAAAAAATCTGTAGAAATATTATACATATATATGTATATATCTGTATATATATACAAAATGCACATACATGTATATGATTTATCTTACTCGTTGGCTTTTATAAATTGTAAATGTCAGTAACAATAAAATATTAAATTGACATTTGTTAAATCAAATGTGAAAAAAAATTTTTTTGGATACGATAAAGGAAAACTACATTTTCAATCCCATTCAGAAGCAGAAGAACAAAGCAGAAAAAGCACTGGATTAACAAAACAGCTGGAAGTCTCTTCAAGACACCTGCAGGTAAGCAATAAGCAGGTGGTTCTATTTTCCTTGTACAGCTTTCCAGTTCTTCCAAGTTTTATTTCATAAGAACTTTGACTTAAGATCATATTTAATACATAAGTGTTGTCTTTTAAAAAACGATAAGCGAATTAGAGACAAATATATCTACGATATTAGTAAGTGATCTGCTGTGTGGCACTATTCGGAATGGTTCCTTAGGCTCCAGGCAATGTTTCTTTAGGCAATGAACTAGAAGGTTGTTGTCTGGAAGCAAAAAGAATTCAGTTCAAAGAAGCCTTGTTACAAATTTACGAATAAAAAAAATAATTCCCGGAACCTAAGTGGCACAGCTAGTTTTCAAACACGATTCTTATAATTCCAAATGAATTAGAATTAATTTTAATATTAAAGATCCACACTATCTCACTCCCCTCCTGCTCTAAATGAAAACTATTTTCACCTCTTCCATCATTCCTGAGTTTTATGCCATCTAGTTCTTCTTTTCCTTTACTTATGCACACTCATGGACCAACTTCCATCACAGTTTTATAAGTCCTAAAATTTATTTCCAAAGTTCTCCATTTTAAGAAAGCGCTCCAACATTTTCAATGTAACTGAAGCCTTAATTTCCTGACAATGACATTTCTGTAGCTTTCCCCAATGGATTCTGGAATAACTGGGAGAAGAAAAAGAGCCTCTTCTGGCTTCCGCATGCTACTTACAAGTCAGTCCCTTTTGCTGTGAATTATAACTTTTTTAAAAATCCAAAACATCCACTCTTTCACATGCTCATCTTCATTACTGACTGACTTCATTAAGAACAGCCACAAAAATATTGGTAACTGATTCACAGTTATCTTTATCCTCAAATTTCTGACATTCTTACTAAGTAGGTGAATGTAAACCAACATTAAGAAAATGTTATTCCACAGACACCATGAAATGTTAAAAGTTACTTTGAGGACACATATGTCTTACTTCTCACCATTCTAAGATTTCTGCTTCCAAATTTTTTCTTTAGTTAAGCTCCATCTATCTATCTATGTATCTATGTATCTATGTATCTATGTATCTATCTATCTATCTATCTATCTATCTATCTAATCTATCATCTATCATCTATCATTTATATTTCTATATACTTCTTACCATACATCTACTGCAAAGGCATCTTAACCAGTCTTCCTGCATGACTCTACTTCCATTCATCTTCCACACTGCCACAGAAATTATGTGACTAAAAATTAAATCTGATTATGTCGCTTTCTTGTTTAAAGATTTCTGTGAATTGCCTGTTACCTATAGGCTAACAAACTCCTTGGTAATCTGGACATTTATAATGAGGCCCCCATCTATCTCTCTGAACTCATCTGTTTCTCCTTTCATGCCTTCCTCAGTGTCCAGTGTACTGATAATATCTTACTGTTTACAAATAAACCAAGTGCTTTGAAAATTCTTTATCATGCCATTATCTTGTCTGTTCTACATATAATTTTGTTTTCTTTTTTAATATGGTCATCTATCATTGTTCATGACCCAGTTCCAATATCTCCTGTACTGTGAAAGTGTTTCCTGACTTTGCCACACGGAATTTGTTGTTTCTTTCTTGGTATCTACATAGTACTTAGTACTCACATCGAAACTTCAATATCTTTTATAGGGATCTCTATAGCATTACTGAGTACAGGAATAATACTAGCTAGAGTATAAAGGCACTTGAATTTAAATTTATTGAATGAAAATATATGTATTTGTATAATCTTTGGGAAGAGAAATCTGGCAAACAAAAGCTATTAAACCAATCAGAACCTCTATTTAGTCGAAATATAGAACTCTGTTTTGGTACTCTAGCAGAGTGAAATAATTCTTTTAGAAAGGTATTTAAAAAACATAGTAGACCTTTATCATTTCTTGACTGTCCAGTCATCCAGCGTCCATTTCTATTATTGGGT
Source organism: Pteropus alecto (assembly GCF_000325575.1). Taxonomy (NCBI): domain Eukaryota; kingdom Metazoa; phylum Chordata; class Mammalia; order Chiroptera; family Pteropodidae; genus Pteropus; species Pteropus alecto. The sequence goes on along the minus strand of NW_006494612.1, from coordinate 19,137,055 downwards.
AATTGGTCTTGTATCTAGTACTGAGGGTATGCAGTACCCTGCCTCCTGCCACGGAAGTGTAAATAAGATCTTTCTTCTCCCCTTCTTTTGCAATTTGAACATGTGTGTATGACTTTGGTCTAGTGCTCTGAATCTTGAGAACTTGAAGTATAGGACTGGGGAGATAAAGAAAATAAGATTATGATAATGACAGAGATAATAGTACCAGTGGAGGTAGGAGAAGAAGGGGTGACAGCAATGTCTGCAAAAGGACCCTGACTAGATTATTCAGGCAGTGAAACCTAGGAATGGCCTTGATGTCTCTCACCGCCTGAGCCTGGTTTTCAAATCTTTCCAACAATTCTGCAAGTTATGTTTTGCTAAAAGTATTGGTGATTTCCGTTGCTTAGGATAAAGAAGCCAGATGGATATAAAGATTATATAATTGCACATCTCCCTATATTCACATAGACACACACACACACACACACACACACACACACACACACACACACATGACAGTGTGATAATAGGAAGATCAAGAGAGAATAACTTTATTATAACTGACAAAGTGGATGAATATGGATACAGTTGCTTCATTTAAACATCTTTCAGATAAAATGTGAAGGAACAATAGTAGTGAACAATCACAACTTCTTACACAAAGACCCAATGCTTATACAATGATCATGATCAGAAGTGGCTACAGTGTCACTAAAAATCCTGTTTCAGGATGAAAGTCCCTCTAGTTTTGTTGTTGTTGTTGTTATGCTCTTTATTTCGATTATCTTTAAATGTGTGAAGTTTGGCAAATCATCGTTTTTAAATGAGGATGATCTAACTCATGTCTTTAAAGAAAATCTAATGTAGTCTGGCAAAAATAATTTATAAATACACTTTGTTTTTATCATTTTAAATATTAAATGAAATGAATATGGTAGAGTATCTGTCTTCATTTCCTGTGTTGAGTGTATTATAATATTTTTATTGATAGTCAGATATGATATATATATGCTTATATATCAGTATACACAACACATGTATTTTAATTTCACAAATAATGTTGCTTGTTAACATCTATAGTCCAGCTTGCAAAAATCCTCATTAATTGAAATGATAACAAATGGTACTGGAGACTTGCAATAGAAGTCATCAGTCGATAAAACAATTCTCTTCAATATACTTGATTTTTAATAACTTAAAAATTATTATGTATTGTTTACAACAACACATTACACATCTCTCTCTCTCTCTCTCTCTCTCTCTCTTTCTCTCTCTCTCTTTCTCTCTCTCTCTCTCTCTCTCTCCTGTCATCCTAGTCTTGGTACACAATATTTATCCTGCTTGTTCATGCTAAGCACCCATCGCCTCTCAAAAAATAGAGGAAGCTGTCTGTTTGAATATTTCTAACTTTCTATTTCAGTCTTCTGTGTCTGTGAAGCATTTTAAAAAATATTCATGTGAGCAAACAGAGTTGTTTGCAAGTGCTTCGGTATTTGAAAGACGAAAGAGAACCTGCCGATTTAAAGTGTTCTAAAACATGTCATGGAAGAAAAGGAGATACTTGTCTGTGGAAATTCTTAGCTATGTGGGTGCATAGAAACACATTGGTATAAAACAAAAATGGGACAAAACAAAATGTTGCTGAAGAGAATGGTTTCCGGCCGTGCACTGCAGTAAGCAACTTAATACTCTTGATCTATAATGTAGACAAAAGTTTTATAAAACTAGAAAATCAGTCCAATTTGAACTAATAGCTGTCCAGACACCAGGCTTATAAGCTGGAAAAAAATAATGGTGAATCCATTTGTGAGAAGCGAACAACAACAAGGAGAGCACGTATTCAAGTCCTAACTCATGTTTACAGGCCTTTCAAATTTGTCTTCTACTGCTGCTTAATTCTGCCCTTTTCACTTTCCAAAAAAAATAAAAAGGATATTTTTGGAGGCTTCTGGGTTGCTTTCATCTCCATTCTTCTTTTTTAATCAGAGAAAGTGGTACGTGTTCCTTTGTAGTTTTTAAAATTTTTACTCTGTTTCTTGCAAATAAATTAAGATGAAACTTGAAGTGTTTTTATTGTCATCAGAAACAAATCAGATGTAGTCATACTTCAATAGCTCTTAATCAGATTTTGCTTATAGAATATCAACATGTACTCTGCATAACAGATATTCTGACTAAAATAAGAACTATGAGGGCTACTATAAACTCAAATGCATCTTAGTCACTTAGCCCAGTCAAGCAATATAAGATTTTATTAAATTTCTGACAGAGAACATCATTAATCTTATTAAGGCAGATTACGTCATGAAGTTGCAGTGACCTAAAACTTAAACATACATAAGAAACTAACTGCCATTATAACCCAGATTTCTGGTGAGAATACTAACAGATAAGCCAGAAGAACATAACAGTGCGTTTCTGTAACAGTGAATTCAAGTAAGCCATTTGTACTCAAACTTCCTCAAACTCTTTCAATATTTTTTTTGAAACCAACTCCAGCTACCCTATGCTTGAGAAATTGACCATATTACCTCTCGATAAAGATATAAAAATTAATAACAATTTGAAATATAAAAGAAAAACAAAAAATAGCAAAAAGAAATCATCTCTATGGCTATATTAAATTATTTATCTAATTTCAAATGTGTACCTACAAAATACAGGTCTCCATTACTTCCACTTCCATTATTTATTGAGTTCGTATTATCTGATAGGCACTGCTCTAATCACAGAATTTCCACTCCTTACAATTTGCATGGCACTCTTACCCACTATCCATTATAATTAGAATCTGCAAACTTTTTCTTTTAATGTTCCTCTTGAAGAATAATACTGAATCATCCTAAAGGTTTTCAAAATCATATGATAGAAAATAATTATTATAGATTATTTATTTAGAATGTTCACTTATTTAGAATGCTCAAGTATAAGAGTACCCAAAATATGCATTCGGGGGTGGCAGTTGGGGAGAAATAGACTGCTTCCAAGCTTCTTCCAACCTCATTTCATCAATATCAGCAGAACATATGCTCGGTATCTGCTCTCTTCTGCCTGGCTTCCAAAACCAAGTCTATAAACTGAATGTCTCTTTGGCAGGTCTGCCTGAAAACTCAAAATGAGAAGTAAAAAAGGCAAAGGAGAAAAAATGCAAAACACTTTTAAGTCACTGAAAATGAAATTATAGCTTTAATTTGGCAATTACTCCACAACAGAGATGTTTGTAATAAATATACAAATTGAAAACTTTGTGCCAACTAACAGTCCAAAAAATAAAGATTAAAATATGATAAATCTCTAAGCTAATTGCTATGCAAGGAGCATAGACTTATATTTACATCCCTCAAACAAAAAGATCAGAAAAAGCTCATGTAAGCTTTGATGCATACAATGGCAGCAGGAAAGATGCTGTTCCCCATGGGCCCTGCTCTTTAAGGACTGCTAGACAATTTCTTATCTCTCATGATGAAACAGAAATAAAACCATCACAACAACACTGTTTTACATTGTGTTTCTACTGGTTTAAAAGACCCAGACAAAAGGAAAAAGGGAAAGTTACATTCATTTACTTTGCTCTTTGTCATTTATTTTTATCAGTTAGATTTAATGTTCCTTGGGGCATGATCCTGGATACTTTTCTTATTTATTCTCCTCCCCAGATAATCTCATGCACTCCTAAACCATTTATATACTATCTGCATAGTAAACAACTCCAAAATTATATCTCCAAGCCATATATCTTTCAGAAGCTCCAGGCTTACTTACCAACTGCTGGGTTGACACCTCCACTGAGATTCTCTTGAGTATCTCAAACTTAATCTACCCAAAACAGAGCTAATGATTTCCAATACTCCAGCACCCGCCCCCTCCCTGCCACGGGAATCCCAAATAAACTATTTTTGAGTTCTCTCTAGCTCAACGCATTTTACTTTACCCATCCAGTGTCCCATACAAAACTCTGGGAGTCTTTGTTGACACCATTCTATCACTAAATCCTATTCTAACTCTAAAATTAATTTCATGTCCATCTGCTTCTCTCCAGTGCCACTGCCAACACTTGGAGCCAAGTTACAAGCATTTAACATCTGGACTACTGCAATAGCTTCTTAAATGGACTCCTGATTACTCTTTGCCTTTCTTCAAACCATTTTAACAAAATGAATTTTCTTAATATACAATCTGATCAAATCATTTCTCTTAAAATTTTTCAATGGATAATAATTGCATCTAGGTTAAAATTCAAAATTATTATCCTGGTTTATAATATCCTCTCATCGCATTCAAAGAATTCTGCCTTTAAACAGTTTCCTTGCTCCTAAACTTTCCTCCACTCTTCATACCTTCTTATCTTTCACAAATGTTTCTTTCTTACATCTTATTTCTTCTGAGATCTTTCCTAACCCTTTCTAAAGCATCCTCCATCGCAATTCCTAATTATGCCATACTTTTTGAGTGTAGCACTGATTTCATTATGTAATTTTATATAATAATCATTTATCCAAGGTCTATCTTGCTTTCTGGAACGGAAGTTCCATTACAGAAGAAACCACATTTGTTCTGTTTATTTTGTCTGTCACTGTATTCTCAGAGCCTGGCCAGTGCTGAACACATAAAAATATTCAAAAATATTCTCTAATAAGAAATTCATCTTAGAATTTAGAACATAAATTGTGCACCTATTCTGAAGAAGTGGGAAACTTTCTTTTGTTAAAATATAAAAAGAGTAAAATATGAAAAAAAAGCAAAACATAACAAAAACATGCAAAAAAAATCTCATAAATACATTTCTATTATCATTTTGGTGATGACAACACAGAGAGAATGTTAGCATTAAGGGCTAAAACCTATATATATTATAGATATATATAATATATGTATTTTTTTAATTTATTATATTAATTGTCTTCTTAAGCCCAAATCCCTATCTTCTGAGTAGTTTCTCATCTTCTGTCTTAGAAAATAATAATAATAAAAAAAACTATCTTCTGTGTTTCGTTGTCAGTCACTTTGCATTCTTTTTGGGATTAGGTTGGTTTGGTTGATAAATCAGAACTTAGATTGACTGATAGATGTCTTTCCTAATACCCCAGTCTATCCTCCCCCTCAATCTCCTAAGAAAAATTGGAATATATAAATGTATGGTTCGAATAAATACTATGTTAAAGTTATGTTCACTGCTGGGTTGATTCTAGAACTTTTATATTCCATTATCACTGTGCCAGGTCTTAGCCTGATCCATAGGGTGAAGACTTAGAATGAAGGTTGCATAAAAAATACTTCACAACTGACTCAAGCAACTAATTCTGTTTTATGCTTTAAAAGCGCCTTCTATGCTGCTTCAGTATATCTACGGAAAAACTTGTTTTATAGACAAATTTTTTTTTTAAGTAAGATTTGACAGTGTTTATAGCAAACCACTTTGTTCTCTGTCAGGTGTTTGAAGGCACACATAAATATGCAAGAAAACACAAATATTTTGTTTGCTCTTGTAAATACTTGAAGTGAAAAATCAGCATTTTACAGTCATTTAGCAAGCATTACTAATAATAATTTTCATTTACCAAGCACATATAAACTCCCAGATGTAATGAGTTTTTGTCATTTTGCTTTTGCTTTTTACCAGCATTGTCTGACCACTAAACTCTAAGTTCCTTGAAGATAGAGGCCATAATTTATTAATCTTTTTTATTCTCAGAGATGACTAGAGTCATTGATATCGAATAGGTGCTCAGTAAATATTCATAAAATTAGTAAAGTCTTCAGAGATTCTGCAATTTAATTTAGTCACACAAGTTCTAACTTCTTTCTAAAAAGTTCTTTATCAAGCAAGTATACTTGTTCTGGTTTAGCTGATCTGAAACAAGCAAACAAAAACAGAACCAAGAACCAAGAGTCACATGGTATGTACTGTTAACATTTGAGTAATGAAATTTATCAATTATAATAAATGTGTAGCACTGAACTTTACAAAGTATTTTCATTGATCTCTATTCTCACAATGTAACTATAAGATAGATAGAATAGGCATTTATTATCTAAATTTTGTAGATAAAATAATAGAAGATTGGTAACGACAGATAATTTCCTAAGTCTGGAAGTTGTATTTTTTAAATCCAATCTCAATACTTCCTCAACTATATGTAACACATCTTCATTGAATTCCTCCAACTGTCTACTTAGGTAGGCAGTAACTATATAAGAAAGAACAATACAGGCAAGGCCCCCGACTTCATAAAACTTCAAACAGTGAAAAAGAACTATATAATTTCTGTATAAATTGTATTAGGAACATTTCAATATTGGAAATAGTAAATAAAGGACCAGGGTAAGGGTTGACAGTGACAGAAAGGAGAAAATTTCAAAGATACTCCAGGTAAGTCTGGACAGAGTTCAAGCCCTGAGAATGGGCTAAAGTAAGGGTGGATCCAAGTCCAGAGAAACCAGATTCAGCTAATCTTTACCTTATATACCTAGGCAAAGATCTGGAGCCTAGGTTTGGAGATGAAGAACTTAAAGATAAGGGTCTAGAGAAAGAATGTGATTCTGAGTCAACTATTGTCAAAGAGGAAAATTCTGTATCCTAGCCCAGAGACAGAGGTAGATTTTAGCAAGCCAATCTCAACTAATAAGTAAAGGCAAGAAGGTTCTATAACTTCTGGTTGCCCTGGAAGTCTGAGGAAGAAGTGACCATGCCATTCTTAAAAATCAACTTATGATATTTAAAATTAGAAAATTTTGAAAAACTGCTTTTCAAATGTGACCAAAAATAGCTTACTACTGCTTACTAAAAACATTTCCAAAATTTTTCCCTGATTTGAGTTTTTTTCCCCTTACAATTCATATTTTTTTCACAACTCATGTAATTTTTCACAATTTGTGTACTTGAAAGCATTCTCTTTTCTCCAGTTATTAGTAGGCACTAAGAAAATAACTCACCATCACCAATTTTAGGTTCTTTAATAATGTCATTTAAGTGTTCTAATCTTCTTTAGGGTTCTCCCAGAATGAATACCATTATAAGTATTTCCATTACAAGGATTTCCAGATATTCGAAAAGTGTTTTATCTTCCCTAGAGTCAATGAGTTTGGGACACAGAGAAGAGAAGATGATTCTTTGTAACTTGGAGTGGTTACTAGTTATCCACACTGAAACTTATTCAGTTCTCAATTCTGCTTGGCAGTCAAGTTGATGGAGTCCAGCATATATACTATTGGGGATAAAGAAGAATATTTCTGTAAGTGTCCATGGATGGTGTACCTTTGAAGTATTAATCTTATAATAAGCATGATATCCAAAATGAAAAATTCTTGCTTGAAAGATGTTACAGGAAGTATTACAGAAGGTGTCTAACTGTTCCTTGATTAAATATTCCTAATCAGTTAAATGTGACAGAATGTGTTACAGAAGGTGTATAACTGTTCCTTGGTTAAATATTCCTAATCAGTTTCCTTTTTCAAGAGTATCACTCTACCAAAACTCCATCCACTCCTGAGGTTTTATAAGCCACCACACATGATACACTCTTATTTACACTCTCTAGTACTTTAATTGCAGGGTAGTTAGAGCTCTTCACTTCTGATGTATAATGAGCTCTCAGATCACTATGGTATCATAAGCTATATTTTTTCCTCCATACTTGCACACGGAGTAATTTTTTTGTCATCTTGTTTTAGTGTCATAAGATTTTTGTTTCCAAAGTAAATTTCTCTTCAGTTTTATACATAAAACTTCTGATTTGTGCCCGCCAATTTCTCTACCTTGTTCTCTCCTTGTATCTTTAATAAGATTTTATCTATTTTTGTACTATGGTTAATTTAATAATATACTGTATCATGTAAAATCGTATCTAGATAATATACCCTGAATTATTTTGGGAGTAAAATATATATTTGTCGAGTACAGTCAGGTCAAGAAAGTTAAAGGTTGGTCATTTTTGTATTGATATTGAGTTTTATGATTACCACCAGATTGGCTTATGGCTGGAAATTACTGGTCAGAATAAACTATCCCAAAAGGTAATTATCTTATTCAAAATATTAAAATATTAATAAAAAGTTGATAATACTAAGAGCTTAAACTTAGACACATATAAAAGATTAAATTTAAGGACTTTATTGATTCCCTAAAGCTCTAAGATTTATTCAAATCACAAGAAGTTCAACTTAGTGAATGAAATATTTTCACTATATAAATCTATTCACTCACAAAACTGTAAACATTAACTGGTCCCAAATACGTTGAAACAAGAGATTTAAAAAACATTTTCAGAATCCTATATATTTGCTTAGCTACAACAAACATACCCAGTAAAGTGTTATTCTTTAGAGAGATATATTTTGTCTACCCTGTGAGTACTGAAGCAGGTTTGTAAATCATGCTCATGAAACTGATAGATATAGGGCCTTAAGATTTGTAGATATTCATAATAATATTTGTTTATTGTCTCTGTTTCTCTAAACTACATTGAAAGCTTCTTTGATAATATATCTGCTTAATATAATGCTGGACCCAAGAAAGTGTTCAAAAACATTTGATAAATGACTCAATTAATGCATAAATACAACATTACCCATCTCACCTAGACTGTGTTAATTTCTCTACCTGAATTATTCCCCATAGATCTAAATTTAATATTTCCTTGAAAATCAGCTCAAAATCTATCCTCTTGATAAAAAAAAAAATTCCCCATCCTTTCTTATCAATTAATCTGTATCATACAATTTATCATTTAAAAATGTTCTTTATTTTATTCTTTTTATGTAGATATATTCAACACATACTTGCTTTGAATCTCCAGAATGCCTAGCATATCAGTAAGTGCATAGTTAGTGCTCAAAATTTTATCAAACTCTTTCATTTACTTACAGGGTATAAACATACATATCACACGCACATATCTCCACGTATTAAAACCTATCAGTTATTAGGTAAAATTTCCTACAAATAAACAGGCTATTATATAAGGATTCTAACATATTCATTCATTCATTCAGCAAAATGTATGGAGTGCTTACTGTATACAAGACAAGGCCAGCCTTGGGCTAATTGCTGTGAAGTTACTCATTTCTATAACTTCCTCAGGATCTAGCTAGAGCCTTGCACATAATTAAAACCTGCTCAATCAATAAGAAGATGAGGTCTCTGTTCTCAAAGAGTTTATTGCTATTTCAAGACATTCTCTTTCAACACAGGAGGTATTACTAAGCAAAAGATATGTATTGCCTTTTGTTTTTAATACTAATACTTATTTTCTGTTCTCTTATCATCAAAACTGCCTGGACTTTTCCACTTTGAAAAATGTTCAATTTTAGCTATGGTTGAATAGAGAAAGTAAGGAACGAGCAGATGGCTGTCAAAACACCAATGACTACATACCATGGCTGAGAACTTGCACACAAAAATATGCAACTTGGTATACAGTAGACTTCTTCCATGTAAATGCCAAGGGACATCTGGCTTGAAAACTCTGCAAAATCAATTTGATGCTATTCTATATTTGCTCTGTCTTTCACGAATATTAAATTATACTAGCATCTGCTAGAATCCCTGACAGGAAAGGCTATGTCTCCAGAACCATTTCAAATCCTAGTATTTCATTTTCCAACATAAGAAAACAGCTAGAAGCTGAATCCTGACTTACACGAAGCATATCATTTATATGAATGAACTTATTTGGGAAATAGAATCTTTATGTCTAAAAGAGTTAATGTATTCCCCACTCGCAATAAATTCCCCTTCTCTAACAAAGCACGTATATATTAATTGCTTATAAACAGCTTTATTCTTGGAGTTTTTTTCTAAATTTCTATAGCTACTATATTAGACTCAATTTTCGTGTACATTTATACAACTGTCTAAAGCAAAATATTTTACTACTGTGCTACTTGCAACTTGAAAATATATTTGGTTTCATCAGAATGTCATATAACTTAATAGAGAAAACGACATTCTGTAAATTTGTTGATACAGTTTAAATGTATTTAATTAGCATAGATACTATATCTGGTCAAAGTACCTATTTCATTCTACATGAGAGAAAGATAATTGATATCATGATTTTAACTTCACACAACTTTTCATTCTATTTAATATCATATTAAATATGAAATTATGAACACGTCTTAGGTAAAACAGCCTAGAGAAAAAGTAAATGACATTTTTTGAGAAAATAAATTAATATTCAAACTAAAACACAAATTCTAGTTCATGGTTAAGTTTGACAGACACAAAGAAATACAAAGATGGTTGGTAAAACTTTGCATTTGTGAGTGCGTGTGCAGGTGTGTGCACAGCAAACACATTTCTATGATTGAATCTGCACTGCCTGTTAAATGTTGCATGGTTGGAAAATGATTCTAAGCTGAAAAAGAGCAAGGACTTTGTTCCACTAAAAAGAAATCACTGTAAATTTTCTCAAGACTCCATAATGTAGTTGGAATGTTTCAAATATAATTTCCTTAACTGAGCAAAAGCTGCCACAGGTATACTGTACCCTGCCTCCACTCTGACCACAAAGCTCACATCACTGCTGTTGAGTGACTATGAAATTTCCCATTCCCCATTTAAAATGCATGATTTTTCACATTATACAGAAAGCAGAAAAAAAGTGGCTCCCTTAATTTAAATTTTTCAATTTAATTTTAATTCTGATATGACTGGTCTCTTTTCTCCATGAACCCTTCTTAGGTTTGATTTCTCCTTGACCTACTAACAAAGCAATTGATGAAAAGAATAATCATAACTATATAAAAGCAAAATGTGATATCTCCACCTTTATGAAAAAACAATAACTGTTCTCAGACCACTATTTTAAAAAATATCCTTAACAAAACCAAAATTTATGATTTAAGCTTTTAATTTTTTAAAATAGTAGCCTATGTCTGAATACATACTCATTTAAATGCAAAGGCAAAGTACATGAATATTTGCACTTTTCTCCAAAATTTATTTACTATAGCTAACAAACAACCCAAGAGTGAGGGGAGGAAAAAAGATATTTTTTATAATTAGAAGTGAAAGGTCTATTTTTTGCAAAAATAGCGGAGATACACATTTTGTTTATTTTTTTTTATATTTTATAGTACCTCTATTCTCCTTTCCCAATGATTCAAACTAAACTTCTCAAATTTACTCAGATACAGACACTTACTATGTGTAATGGGAAATTACTATCACTGCAAGATTCATTTCTATGCATTACGAACCCCCAAACTATTTAGCACTAAATTAATTTTTAAATTTTTAGATGTTAGAAAAAAGCATTTCTTATGCTCTTTTTTATTTTGACTGACTTTAAGCATACTTCTGCCTAATCGAAAAATGGAAAGATATTGGCTATACCATTATTATGATATAACATGTCATAATTTAGTATGCACAACATTCTTGTATAAATTTAAAAAAATTTATCATGGTTTCTACATTTTTTCACATATCATTTGATTTATTTATCTTATATATTCTCTATATAACATAGTACTTAAGTAGATTCAATAATGAGGTTGTATTTAAGTTCTATACTAAATTTATGAATTAATTTTCTAATTTTCTGCTTCTAATATAGGTCAACTTTCACAAATGAAAGGAAAAAGTAAAGCACTTCTTCCAGACTCTTGCTAAATCAGCTGCTAAAAGGCCCTTTCAATCTGAATGACTAGCTCTTATTCATGCGCCACTACTCATTTGGTCACTATCATCTGTCTTTAGAGAAGTCAGAGCTTATTTACTCATGTGTTTACATAAATATATATGTGTGTGTGTGTGTGTGTGTGTGTGTGTGTGTGTGTGTGTGTGTGTGTGTGTGTAGCACTTATAACAAGCACTATGATATGGAGTGAATGACAAAAACAAAAATATATTGATATGGAATCGATACCTGATGAGCTAACACAGAGAATGACTTATATGGGATTAAGTAAAATCAAGTATATAATACAAATTGATAAGTGATATTATAAATGTTGAAAGGGAAGACATTTAGAGGAGTGGACTGAATAAGACCAGGGACAATACAGCAAATTAAAATGTGATGCTACCAATGCAGGCAAGATATAACCATGGCTGAAGGGAACTGACAATAGGTATAGAAAAAAGAGAGAAAAAAATTAAATTTATTGGGGTGACATTGGTTAGTAAAATTATATAGGATCCAAGTGTAAATTCTATAATATATCATCTATATATTGCAAAGTGTGCTGATCACCCAAAGTCCAATCTCCTTTCATCACCATATATTTGATTCCTTTTGCCATTTTTTACCTACCCTTTTCCCTCTGGTAACCACTTTTTCGTTTTGGTTATCTTGTTCATTTGTTGCTTTCAGTTTTATATCCCACATGTGCGTGAAATTATATGGTTCATTACTTATTCCATCTGACTTATTTTGTTAGCATGATATTCTAAAGATCTTTGAGAAAAAAGGGAAATTTTAAGAGCATTAAGAAGGTAAAAATCAATGAGATTGATACTTCCTCAAATTTAAGGGTAAAAGAGAAGGAAGACTCAAGAACAACCTCCAAGTTTCTTTGCTGGCACTCAGGTAGAGAACACAAAGAATAACAGATCAGGTTGAAGGTCTAAACTTGGAAGTCTCCAGCATACCCTTGGAATGGATTCCAAGAAAGTGCAGATACACAGGGAAACTCTATGGAACCAAAAAAGAGACATAGTATGGAATTCAGAAGAACATTGGTACATAAGAATTACACACTGGAACCTATCAAGGTTACCCAGAAGAACAAAACCAAAAGGGTAGGAAATAATTAGAAGAAAACGTTTTCTCAGAAGTCAATGGAAGAGAATCCTCAAACAAAGAATAAGTGTTCAGACATGTTAAATGCCACAAAGAATTCGGGAAAGATAGAGAAACATCTTCACTGAATTCAGAAGGTGATCTTAATGAGAACAGCTTTACAGAGAAATGGAAACTGAATACATTTTGTTAACAGTTGAGAAGTGAGTGAATATGAGGCAGCAGGTATGAGCATGCATGCAATAAAGAGTAGAGATTATTTTTTTGTTTGTTTTATCTTTAAAAAGATAAAAAATTAAGCATGTAGAATGCAGAAAGGAAAGAGCTAGTAGGGTGACATATTAAAAGAATAACTAGGAGAGAAAAAAATGGATGGAATGAGACCCAATTATGGAATATATCAAATTTAGTATCAATCAATGTTGGCATTTGATGCAATTAGTGTTCTCAATATCTAAACTGAAAGTACTGAATAATTTTAAAATTGATGTTACCTTTGAATACAACAGTATTTTGAAGTTACTGATTCTATTTATTTTTGAGTTATTATTCTGCCTCCTGCAAAGAAGTCCTCTTTGAATAGAGTTCAGTAAGTGCTTTCTAGTTATCGAAACCATTTTCTTCCCTTTTTTTATTGACACACAATTAACATATATAAATTTCAAATCTACAATATGATTCAACATCTGTATAAATTGCAAAATGATCACCACGCTAAGTCTAGTTACCATCTATCCTTATACAAAGTCACAATTTTTTTCTCGTGCTGAGAACGTTCAGATTTACTTTCTTAGCAACTTTCTAATTTGCAATATATTATTATTGATTATAGTCGCCATGTTGCACATTACATTTCCATGACTTATTTTCTTTTATTACTGAAAAGGAAAGTCTACAGCTGTGAGTTATGTTAGGAAAAGCTTGTGAAGTATGATGATTTTATTTGAGCCCTCCTCATGTACCGATCTATTGATTTTTGTTCACATTTATCAAAATCTAAGAACATGCTGACATTGTGTGTCAAAGTACTATTTTTGCTAAACTTTCTGACTAAACGTGATTAAAGTACAATTTCTTGAGCACCAAGAAAATTTTGCAACTGAGAATGAATTTATAACATGCATATCATTGAATGCTTAATTTTAGAGTAAATGAGGGTTTAGAGTGGTGATGAATGCACAATGAGAGATTGTCAATGGAAAGAATTTCTTCTGAATTTCATGAACAAGCAAAAATGGAGAATAAACAAAAATGTGCAACATTATAACATTCACTTTAAGTAAAACAAAATGGAATCTCAGCCTTAAAAACCTCAAAAATGTATGATGTTATCTTAAAGCTTCCTGAAAGATTTTCCTTTTTTTTGGTCTTACGAAGTTTTATTTATATACTAAAAATCAGCAAGCAAAGAAGCAAATATCCTGAACGAACCATCCAACCAACAAGAACAACAGCAAAACTATTTAGACTCTACTCAGTAATTTCTTAAAGGAGAAATTTTTACTAGCATGGTTAATTTTTACTGCTGTTTCCTTTCTCATACTGTTTAAAGCACTGGGGAACTCTCCAATGGATGAAATTTCCTACAACCTTGAAGTTCATAAAGTTGCCTGACATGCCTTATGGCCTATTTTTGGTCATTGGCCTACTTAAAATCACATTCTAGAGGAGTTTTCTGAAAACAGAGGTAGGTAGCATCCCAAATTAGTCTTCTTTTTAAGCCAGTCCTTAAAGAAATAACATACATTTATGTGGAGGAACACAGAAAAGTTTTCTGGCTTTCTTCCTCTTGGCTATTTACTATTCTCTGATTTTTTTTTTTTTTTTTCATCCACAAGTTCTTATCAGGGCAGGACACACTTTCAATTACAAAAAAAAGTCACTTAGAGTTTCCTCCTGGGATAATAACACCTGTTCTTGCCTGAGCTATTCAAAGGCATGCTCAGGGCATTCTTTTTCCTTCTTTTTCTCTCCAAAGCTGCTAATTCTTGTGGCTAGGAAACTTGTGTGTGTGTGTTTGTGTGTGTGTGTGTGTGCGTGTGTGTGTGTGCGTGTGTGTTTGCAGCAAAGGCAAGAAAAATAACGAGAGCTTCTTAGCACTTGAACATTATTATTTCCAAAATCATGTGCATTTTCTGTAAGATTTAAAGAAATAAACTGTTACATAAAGCATTATTTAATTTACCAGCCTATAATCTACTTGAAGTCAATGAATATGTAATTTCAGCATCTGAATAATTTGCCTTTCCAAAATCATTTTAACTTCTGTATAAAGAAAAGTCAACATAATAGAGTAGTCAATTTATAGATGAAATATTTTGGAATAAATGATAAATATTTTGGAAAAAATAAGCTAAATATCCAACATTTTACTTGCTGCATCTGATACTGTAATTTAGCATCCAAGGCTCTATTATAATCAAGTGGATTGTAATTGTATACACAAATACAAATCCCAAAAGGCAAAGCTTCAGAGTTACTAGGGAATTAAATTTGTGGCATTTTTTCCCCCAATGAATCAGTCATGTGAGATAAACGTTATTCATAAGATGTGATTATATTAAGAGACATAATTTGACAAAAGTGATGGACACTTTTCTTGACTTGTGGTCAAGAACAGCTGTGGCCCCAAATACCTGTAGCCACCTCTCCTCAAGGGATAATTATGGAGGTTACCTCTCTAGAGAAATGATATGATCCCAGAGGGAAAAGACATGAACACATTCTTGCACATAATGCTGCCCCAGTAAAACAACTGGCTCTCTATCGAATCACCCTGTTGCCCTGTCCTCACAGTTTTCAATCATCTCAATTAGCTTCCCAATCAGGTCATTTTAGGACCTCGAAGTGAAATGTTAATAGCAAATGAAAACATGCAGATTTTTTTTAGTAAAGAGAACTTCACATAAAAGAAGAGCCAAGATTAAATAGAAAAAAAAAATCTGGAAGACAAAAGATCATACAAAGAACTGATAACTTTAAAAAAAAAAAAAAAGGAAAGAAATCTCTAATATTCTTGGAGAGATTCAAAAAGAAAATAGAATAGAGCAATATAAAAAAGAAATATTCCAAATATTTCTAAAATAATGTTTTGATACAACTTTTGGAAGACAGAGTTGAAGATATTGCCTATTATAAAAAGAAAAAGAAACTAAAATGAGAAGAAAGATGACATAGATCATCCATAAAAGAAGACCAAATTGGTTAATAAGGAGCTTCAAGAAGGTGGAATAGAAAAATGAGATAGAATTTATATTTTTTTAAAAAATAGAGAAATTAACCAAACTTTTAACATATCCTGTCAATTCTTCCTTTTAAGACCCTACTCATCGTTTCTGATTCTTATATTCAAGTTTTCCATCACATTAACTCCCGGACACTTTCAACTTCCTTAGTTACTGTATATGCTTCTTATAACAACATGAAAGATCATCATGTCCTCTTTTAATAAGTCCTTTCCTAAAATACCTCATTTTTGTTTCTTAAAAGAAAATATTTTATTCAGTGTGAGACTATTATTTCACAACCAATTCTAACTTGAAATAGTAAAAACATTTTACAATGTCCACTACATCTCCTCTCTTTTACTCTTGTTCCAAGGCAACTAGTTTTGATCAAGAAATACTCTCAATTTATTTTTTATCCGTGCAAAATAGATAGTAAAATCCCTTAAAAATGTTCAAATCACATAATTAAAAGAGATGCCATAAGAAACACAGCTGCTGGTTTCAGGATATTAGATATTTCTGTGCATATATTTAGATTTACAAGATCTAAAATAAGATAACTACATTTGCTTTATTCATCAATTTTAAGGCAAACAAATTACTTGTTTAAATTAACTCTTTCCAGAAACATAAGTATCATCTGCGTTATGAACCATGGCAGTATGTTACCGGCACATGGCATATGCCTAATAAACGGCAGCTATCAGCATCACCTTTATCATCCTCTGGGATGATGCATCTCAACAATTATGAAAATAGTTTTTAAAAAAGTAATATATTATACATTTGAATAGTAAGATTTTGCTAGACTTTATGTTACCAAGTTCAGTTGTTAGATGCCAGGCATGTTTACACAGGTCTTCTACCTTTCATAATACACGTTTGAGGAGTAGGTGAGTAATCTATAGATTTATATATGTACTCTCTTGCTGAAATCAATAGTATTCTTATATACAAAATTTTCTAACTGGGAAGCTGTAATAGGAACATTTATTATATAAGAACATAATGACTTACATAGAATGTTTTAACTTAAAATCGAAGTGAATTGAACTCAATGAAAACCAAGATAAATTCAACAGACTCTGAGTTACAAAATATTTAAAATAATTACTCATGCCAAATTTGCTTACAGTTATTATACTCTATAAGATTATTCAAGAAAAAAATTAGTTTTTATTTTAATTCTTTAAGCGACTATATAAAATATAACAAAACATAATTCTGTTTTGTGATCCATAGAAAGTCTAAATATAGTTGAATTGCTTACTTAGTATATTTTAACATATGTCTAATATACTACTTACACAACTTCTCCAGATTGAGTTACTTATCTCTAGTGAAGAGAAAATAATATATTTTTTATTTCCAGAATTTTTTCTTCTTTTAAAAACATTTTAAAAATTGGTTATATGCCATATACCAACATATTATATATTATATATACCAATATTTTGTTTATATATAATGCATGTATGAACAAATGCATATTTGTATAATTTCAATGTATATCATAAATATCATAATGTGTTCTCATATTATCAATATATGATCATAAATAAAAACCCACATAACCATTATCTAGGTCAAAAGAGAATATTTCCCATGCCCCAAAATCTACCTTCTCAATTCTTATTTCCACACTCCTCAAAGAACTATTACCCTAACTTCTAACATGATAGTTAAGTTGTATTTATTTTTGAATGTTATATAAATAGAATCATGTAGTATATACTCTTTTATGTCTAATTTATTTTGCTCAACATTATGTTTTAAGATTCATTCATGCTGTCAGGTATAGCAGTTGTTTGTTCATTTTTACTGTTTTATAGTATTCCTTACATGGCCATACCACAAAATATTTATCCATGCTAATACTGATGTTGTTGGTTAGTTCCAGCTTTAGATATTATTAATAGTGCTGCTCTGAGCATTCTTGGGTGTGTGTTTGGTGCATAGGTGCACAAATTTCTCTTGAGTATATGCCTATATGTTGAATTGCAGCATAATAGAGTAGATAAGTAGATAATGCCAAAGAGTTTTCCAAAATGGTTTATAATACATACCTGTTTTTAAGTGTTTTTATATCTAATCTAAATCATAGAGAATTATTTGGCTCTATCTGGTATTCAGATAATGGTTCTTGATCTATCGGGCATAATAATTTAAAATAGTATTGTGTTTTATTGTTACCATTGTCACAGATGAAACCTTAAACAGTTCTTCAGCTAGACGAAGGATTCTATGGCATTCAGCATTTAAGCCACAAAGGGCAAAAGAAAATTTTTCTGTCAAATATTGTATGCCATGCAGGTGACAGGACCTGATTCTTCTAAACGAACTAAAAGAAAACCTCATGCTGATTGAAGTATAGATAAAAGTGGTGGTTTTTCTCAGTTGGATGCAACATATATATTGTACATCACGGTTCCTATTGTCTCCAATCCAAATTACCTCTACAGTAAAAAGCTAGAATACAAATGGCAATTTTAAAATGTACATGACTGCAAAAATAAGTAAATCCACGATGCATAAACAATCCTGCAAGTTAAAAAGTTGTAGTTTTATGCATCATTTCCAATTTCTTGTTCAGACTACATATAAAAAAATCCTTTGATTAGGAACAATGAAAAATACTATATTTATTAAAAATAATACCTTCCTTTGATAGTCATGTCAACAATAAAAAACATTTAAAATTCTAGAGTATTAGAGTATTAAATATACTAATAAAATTAGAGTTAGCGAGAATATGATCAATAAAAATAATTATAAGGAGAGTGCATTTCATACTATATATTTAAATATTTAATGCTTCTCATGGTGAAATACTATTGATACTATTATATTAATTATTATTTAAAATACAGTTACAATCCATAATACAGATGAACTGTAGGAAAAAAGCAAAGATCTTTTCCTTGGAATTCAAAAGTGAGGTCTCCTTTTCTGATTCTCTTACCTGCTCTCATTTTACACCAGTGCTTCTTAGATTGGACACATGACCTTGAGGATCTTGAGCAAAGACACTGATGATCCTGATCAGTCTAAACTTGTACTACATGTGTCTTTAAGGGTCAGGGGGACTTTGCAGATATGATATAATTAATTAAGATAACTTCTCCTTAACATCCATGTTCTTGGTTTGTACCTCCAAATGAGATTATCTGCACTTTAAAATCTCTATTTGTATTCTTTAGTTAATATGCTTACATTATTACTGATCTATATTGAATTTGATTTCAGCGAATAGTGTTCTTAGTTATTTTAAAAGTGTTAATTGGTTACTTTGAAGCAAATTCCATTTAATTTCCTATTTGAATAGATTCCTGAGTTTTATTTCAAAGCATTAAGCTTGATAATTCCCATGACAAAATATAATACTTAATACACCCAATGCTTGGTTATAGTCTACTGACAATATTGAACACTTATTTCATATTCCTTATGTCCTTACCTTTTCATAATTATATTATCATCTCTATTAGTTAGATTTTTTAGTCCTCATTTTAAAGATGGGAGGCTAAGTAATTTTGCCATGGTTGAATATCTAGTAAATGGAAGAGCTGGACACATGTCTGACTCCAGTGAAATATGAAATGAGAATATTTAACCCGCAGATTAGAAATTCAAACCTAAATGGAACTTTTTTTTTATCATTTCAATATGCTCTTTAAGATACAAAACCACAATGTAGTACACTGTGCACAAAATGAAGGGAACATCTCTTCTGATTTGTACTCAGAAAATATCAGAGATCTTAGGATCACCAATGGGCCATTTGAAGGCAAATCTTATATGAGTTCTCCTGATGTAGCTGAAATCTGGATAACAGAATGATTAAATGCAGTTTCTGGTACTCAATAAGTTATTAGCAAATATTTGTGCATGAATGAATAACTATAAAAGGTAGAACCTAGAACTAATCTGACCTATAAAATAGTATAAGTGCAGAGGGAACAAACCCAGCTCCAGGTTTTGCTCGACTATCCAGGCCAGTGTAAAAAGTACACAGGATTCAGAGCTCTTCCACCGCTACCGTCTTTGTCTATACTGCAACCTTGCCACCCGACACCATCGTCCCTGTTCGAGGGCGCCGTGAAGCCATGCACATGCTGCCAGCTGACCAGGGCCAGGGCTGGAAGGAGGATGTGGTGACCAAGGAGACTTGACTGCAGGGTCCTCTCAAGGCCTCCTGTTTGTACAGGCAGCTCCCCAAGTTCCAGGATGAAGACTTCACCCTGTACCAGTCCAACACCATCCTGCGCCACCTGGGCTGCTCTCTCAGGCCGTATGGGAAGGACCAGTGGGAGGAGGCCCTGGTGGATGTGGTGAATGACGGCGTGGAGGACTTCCACTTCAAATACGTCACCTTCATCTACACCAACTACGAGGCAGGCAAGGAGGAATATGTGAAGGAGCTATCGGGGCATCTGAAGCCTTTTGAGACCATGCTGTCCCCGAACCAAGGAGGCCAGGCCTTCGCCATGGGCAACCAGATCTCCTTTGCTGACTACAAAGTGCTGGACTTGCTACTGAATTACCAGGTCCTGGCCCCTCGCTGCCTGACTCCTTCCCCCTGGCCTATGTGGCTCACCTCAGCGCCTGGCCCAAGCTCAAGGCCCTCCTGGCCTCCCCCGAGCATGTGAACCTGCTCATCAACGGCAACGGGAAACAATGAGAGCTTGTGGCACTCTCAGCAAGAGGCAGGGGCTGCCTGCCAACCAACCCTTTCCCAGAACCAATAAAATTCCCTTGAGAGACAGAAATAAATAAATAAATTTTTTTAAAAAAATAATAATTACACAGGATTCAAATGTCAGATAGGAAAAGATGGCATATAGATGATATACTCATATTATCTTGCTCTTCAGAGGTACTAGGTACCCCTCTATCCTGCCTTACTTTCCACTGATGGCTTGCATCATACCCTTTTGAGAAACTAGAAGCAATGAGACAGGAACCCCCTCATGTCTGCAATACCAATATATCAACCTACCAGCATCTGTCCCATACATTCCTCTTTCCATTTTGTTGCTAGAGATGTAAGGTACCTTTTTCTATCAAAAACCAAGCTCTCCATATGTGGTCTACAAAATCTGTATCACAGCCTCTCCCACTTTCTCAAGGACTTTCCTCCTGCAATTATCCCCTCTCTTTCATAAATTACCAGTGTCCTTTTCTGTCGGATCATTTACATCAGTTTATAAAACACAACTTTAAAAACAAAACAACCTCATAAATAAATTTCTTAGTTCCTCTCCTCCCTGCCTACTGCCCCATATTTCTTCTCCCCTTCAGAGAAAACTTTATTTAAAATGTTGTCTACTGTTCCCTCCAAATTCCTTCTTAACTTCATCTAATCCTAAACTCATAGAAAGCGTTCTTCCTAGGCATTAATCGCCTCCAATTTCCCAAGTATGTTGGTCATTTCACAGTTCCCACTTGATTTGAATCTTCTACAAAATTAGACATTGACCATGCCCTGTTTGTTGACATATTTTCTTTCCTTGAATTTCACAAACTACATTCTCCTGGTTTCTCTCTAACATTAATAGCTATCCCTTAGTGAACTGGTTTATTGTTTCCTATCCCTTTGCTAATAACTAAATGTGGAAGTGCTCCATAGCTCATTAAGGGTATGCACCTTTTCCTTATATGTTCGATCTTCCTTGATAACATCATTTATTTATCTCAGTCCTATGGCTTCAGACACCATTTACATGCCAAATACTCCCAAACTTTTATTTTCAAAACAAATCTTCCTAAAACACCAGATTTACATATCCAAATACAAAGTCAACAGCTCTACTTAGAAGTCTAAAAGGTATCTCAAATTCAACATGGATAAGCAGAACTCTTTATTCCCTGGCCTTCCCTCCCTAAAAATCTTATTCTCCTTCCAATCTATTCCATCACATTCAGTGACACCACCATCTACAAAATTGCTCAAGACCGAAATCTAGGATCTTTTCTTGATTCTTCTCCCCTAATCACCTTAACTAAATTTTCTCCTCTATCTTTATCACCTATGCCCAATTCATCAGTAGGTACTATTGATTGATCTTGCCAAAATATTCCATACAATATGTCTACTTTTTCTCATTTTCATGAACCCCATCTTCTCCAAGCCACCAACACACCTGGGTTTCTACAGCCTCTTAGTTTATCCCCCTACTTCAGATCTTGAATCTCAATAATAAATTCTCTACATAGCATCCAAAGAAATCTTTCTAAAATATAAATCAAAAAGCATACCACATCTCTACCTAAAATCTACGTAGGATAAAATACAAATGTCTCTTCTGGCTTACAAAGCCCTACACATTATGGCCCCTGCCCACCTCTCTGACATTTGTTTCTAGAATAGGGACATTCTATGTCTCTAACACATACCTTCCATGCTTCAGTCACACCAGCATACTTTTGACTCCTACAACATGCTACAGTGGGTTTTTTCATTGCATCTTCCCTGACCATCTTATATCTACCTAGTCATTTGCTATCATATTATTTATTCATAATTTTTCAATAAAATCATACAAAAATCTAAAAGACTAGTGACACTTGGCCATATTTCCTTTGTCTTTAGAAGTGAATTTCATACCGTAGCCTGATGGCTGTAGATAATACTTCAAGAAGAGACGGGAATTTGTTGGTGTTTAGAGAATGAAGGGAGGGTGACATTATAGCACTTTCCTATTTAAGGTAAATATTTTATATTTTATCACATATAAATGGTGTATATATCACTAATTCTTAATATATCCTCAAAAATCTATATCCCATAGGCAAAAACATAATTAGCGAGGGCTGTGTACAGCAGGTTTGAAAATAATTTTCTTTTCGTTGTCCTTTAATTCATTTAATAAGGTAAAATACATGAGTAACTGTCAATGAAGCATCTATTTATTCTTTATGAACCATCACCTTGATGAACCAAAACAACAATACAGTATATTGTTGTTCTCCAGTGAACAAGCATTATTTGCATAGTATCTTTCCTCTAAGACAAAAACCCATTATCTCTATGGAAACTGCAACAATATTGAGAGACATGTAAAAATGATAACTGGCTATTTCCAGCTAATAGTCAAGAAAAAAGAAGTGTTCTAAAAACAAACAAAAAGTCTTAATATTAGAATAAATGTGCATTTTTTCATGAGTGTCATTTTTATTTCATAAATAATTATAATTTTAGTAGTTTTAATTCCAAACTATGAGTGTGAAGAAACAAATTAAGGGTAATAGCATAGGAGTTTGGGGTTATTTTCAGAGAGAGGTAAACAGTTCTAAATAAATTAATGGTGCATTATGTTATCATTGTATTCAAACAGAACTATAACTATAATAATGGTGACTGAGTTATAATAATAAATAAATTTATTAGAGAAATAATCAAAACATATTTCCTAAGGGTTGTGGATGGCCAAGTTTTGAACTACAATATTATCTTTGCTTTGCAGAAAGACAAAGTACAGAATGGAATTGCATGAAATGACTAAAATTAATCCTGCGTATGAAGGAGCAAAAGGGTAAAGAATATAAGCAATAATAGAAGAGCCCAGTGTTGCCTTTGCCCTCTTCTAATAATTCTCTGTATTCAATATTAAACCTATTATTGTTTTTACAATTTTTGTATGTTAACACATAAAATTTATGAAAAGATAGAATGACAAAAGAGCCCTAGGGAATTCAGAATCCTATCTATTATTTCCATCCTTTTGCCACTTAAACTACCAAAAACTTGTAGCAAAACTACCCAAAATCATTTCAAAAAAGAAACCAGATTTGTTGAAAAGCTTTCCTGCCGACCCTGAAGGTCCTGAAGAAAACAGCACTGGGAGAAACAAGTGTTCTCAGAACAGATTTTTAAGAGTAATCTTGGTGAAGATTTTTTCCTTTGCTCAGTCTTGAAGCTGAGAACACTACTGCCACCTTCTATGATTAAAGACTCAGTGATAGATGAGCCGCCTGGGCACAGAGTAAGAGGTGGAGCCTAAGCTAATTAATATCAATGCTTGAAGAGACATAAAGGACAAATCACAGTAATTCCATACATGTGCAAAGGGGATGGGGATGGGCTCAAGGTTTCTAAATAGAAGAACCAGCAGTTCTTATCTCCATTACCAAAAGGGTGGGGAGTTAGTGTTATAAATGATGAGTGACTACCAGGTTTGCCTCCCAAATGATGTATATTGTTAATTTCAGTTACTCTTCAGAAAGTGGTCCTGTATGCCTTAGTAGCTGGCAACTCTAATAGTGAAGGATAAAAAGAAAGAGAAGGAGGGTGATAAGAGAATAGTGAGTGGGTTTGCAAACTAAATTAGTAAGGTGGGCTATTCCCCACATAGATAAATAGGATTAAGAATAAATCTGTTTCTCATGACCAAAATTGTAATAGGAAAACTGAACACTTGAAAATATATGGGTATGGATGTATATGTATGCACAAGTAAAGGTATAGCTATAGAAAATAAAATATTAAATAAAAAGTCATATAACACTTGCTTTAGCTCTATATCATTTGCCTCCCTGACAGAACCACCATAACATCTAATTTTTTGAGATTTTACCTAAGGGAAAATACATATTTAGAGAACCAGGAATGATGTATTGTATAAAGTATGCATTGCCATGAAAAATAACAAAGTAAAAGAACTACATTTCTCTCTTCTCTATTCACTCATGAACGTTTCTCCCTAATTTGCCTTAATGTGAAATGTCATAATATACTAGGAAGGGAGAAGTCAATTCCACATTATGACCTTAGAGTCACTTTTTCCTTATTCAAAATAAGAGAAAGTTACATTGAATTTAAATAGATCATGAAAGTTTATAAATCTCTTCTCTCCTGAGGAGAGAATTTTCTAGATTAGTGAAAATTGATTGCCTCAGATCCACTATGTATGTGACCATTTTCCTTATAAATTCTAATTATCAGAGCAGTACCCTCCATTTCACTTGAACCAAAGATGAAAAAAAAATTTAAATATTGTACTCTTCCTATCTTTTCAGACCTGGTAAGGACGCTTTCAATGTTGCTGTATTTCTGGGAGAAAATTATTCTGCCTTTAGTGCATATATGATCATTACTCAGACTCAGAAAATATAAGTTGATCCCAAGATATATTTAGGTTCATTCAGTTTACCACTTAGAATTAACATCTTTGACTATAAAAAGACTTAATTTTTTTAAACAAACGCCCTTCGGCAACAAGTTTAAATCTGATTTATTATTGTTGCCACACTGTTCCTGACAAAGAAACCTGCAATAATCCCTAACAGCTGCTGGCCAACAGGTGCTGCTGAATAACATTGAAACACTGAGCCATAAACTAGAATCAATTTTGTCTCCTTCACTGTTATAATCAGCAAAGCAGAACAACTGGTGCATTTTTAATCTTACCTTTAATATCCTTCAAAAACAGAGGTGGGAACAGGCCCCCACCATATCATCAAGAAAGCGCTCTCCCTGTCATGATAATTGTTCTCCAGAATTGTACATTTTATGAGTTACGTATAAAACTTATAGGAAAGGTCATCTGAAATCATAACACAGCTGGTAGACAATGAGAATAACATTGTATATATGAAGAACTCACTCTGTGCTTGAGACGTCATATTCAAGGGTTTAAATTTTAAGAAGAGCTCATTTGCAATCTATGAACATATATCCAGTCAATTTAAACTATTTCTGTCTTCCAGCCCTGAATCTACATTCATATATATTCCTTCTAACGACTTCCATGTTTTGAAAATCAACATTTGAGAAGCCACAAAAGGTCAAATATTTAATTAATAACTTTGGGCTTTTGTAAAAAATAATATTTCTTTATTTTTCTGAATATTCAATTTAATGTCTATTTTTTAGCCCAAATTTGGAGATTAAGCACATTATGACTTTTTAAAATAACTATCATCTTAATTAGAAAATAATGTAGAATATTTATCAAAATTTTGAGGTTTTTGAAAAACTAATCACAACACTCAGTTTTTAAAGAATACGAGGCAAAATTACAAAATACTTGGAGGCAAAAAGAGAGAGAATTCCTAATACTTACTTGAGAGATTATGGTCTGGGTGGAAAGATAGTTACCTGATTTCTCCAAGGTGAGTTATGCATTTTAAATACTTTTATATATATCTACTAAATGAGTATTTAAGTAAGAGTTAACATTTATACTCCTCAAATAAACTCAAGGGGAAGGATCACTTTTCATTACCCCCAGGAGTGAGCCCAATGGCACGATGTCTTTCTCAATAGTATTTGACAGAGATACACGTGTATATATAATACGAATGAGGCTATTCTCTTGTAAGAGAGTATTTGTTTTATAGTAGAAATGCTAAAATCAGCTATTTCTATCTAGGTCTTTATGCATACCAAAAGAAAAAATCACAGACCACACTGCAGTAAGCACACTACATCCTGGGTACAATGTGTATTTGTGGTTTCTAAAATATTTTCCAGAAGATTAAGCTAGTTCTACGTGAATCATCTGGAAAATTCCTACAAGTGATTCTATCCAAAAAGTAATCTCTCATCTTGACCAAGTTTCTGACAACACACAGATCTTGACTATATCACTATTTCAGGAATAAAGTTGAAAAAAAATTAAAGGTTAGATATTCTTGAACGTAGATTTTTGTCAGCATTCCTTTACTTGTGGAAAGTTGGTTTTTGTTTTCATTTTTTGTTTTTGGCATCAAGATTTCATAAAGAGCCAAATTTAGTAAAACAACTGCTTCAAAAGGTGACACTCACTATAAAGTACTAATCGAGGATATATATATATCTTTGAATTCTGTAAACCTGAGATCAAATACTAGCAAACCTTTTAGTCTCTCTTTGGTTTAATAGAACTAACAATATTTCCACTCTCCCAGGGTTATGATTAAATTGGATAATGTATGTAAATTACCCAACAGTGATAGGACTCCTGTCTCTAGTGGGGTTTTGTACTCTTAATTTTCAGTACCGGAAGGAAATGAACATCTCTTACCTTCACTAATTTTGATTTTTTTTTTTTTTAAGTTCAGCAGCCTGATATTACTTTATATCCAAAGGAGTAATCTTAGAATCAAAAAGATGGACAGCAACACTTACATCAGTGAATTCATGCAGGGTTTCTGCAAGCTTGACACAAAGATTAATACCAGCCTCTGAGGCAGCATCAGTATCCCATCGTGCAGTTAATGACACCATGTGCAGGAACAAAATAAGCATGTTGTCATCGTCTTCCATGATTTTGATCCTGAACTATCCTGTGCTGTATACATTGGCTCTTTCCTTTCAATTATACAGCTACTAAAATACTGCAGGAAGTTTCTAGAGGATGTATTTCATTAGGCTTAAAATTGCCCATAAAATCTGAGAATTTGTGTCAGTGTCACTGCTAGAAAGCCAATAAAGCCCGTATGCCATGGCATGTTGCATGAAACGCCAGCAGCAACTCCGTCATCTGATGAATCAAGTGTACCCTAAAGACAAACTAATCAACACAGACCATTTTACCGACAATACACTTGTGGTCCGGTATTTCAGAAAGGCAATTTAGGTATGCTTGATGTGTTGTAGCTCTTAGGAAAAAATGGCAGCCCAAAATGAAGACAGCTGTCTTTTAACATTTCTGACTTATTCTTCTATCAGAAAAGCTCTAGCCAAAAAAGTTCTTTTCCCTAAATCTCCATTAGTGAATGAAATGTTAGACGAGTAACTCATATGATACTTATATATACATGGCAACGGTTTGCTTTAATCCCCTTTGAGCCTTCACATTTAACCAAATGACATGGATCAGATGTTTCATTTGCAAAAAATAGTGTATTTTAAATAAATTTTAATGCTACAGAGGGATTACATTTTAAAAACAATTTAATATGGGTATATGAATAGTACCTAGGTTCCCCTATTCACTTAATATTTATTAAGATCCTACTATGTACCAGGCATACAATATATTTGCCAAACACTATATGGTGTTCAGGAAACACACAGATGACAGACGTATAGTCCCTGCTTCCAGGAGCTCACTCCACAGTGAAGGAAACCATAACCGTGGTGTCAAGAGGTGAACAATAATCTCTATGAACTTCTCTAAAACCAACTCAAATAAATATAATCTAAGTAAAACCATATCTACCAATACATCTTAGAGACAAGTCTCCTTGGCCTATGTCCACTGATTGCTTCTTGTAAGCCCCTCTCCATAGCTACTCAAGCTCATGATGGGAAACAGACACTTAAACCTTCAGTGGCAATATCATGTGATAAATGATATAAGTAAAGACCTCTGTAGCCCAGAATGGTGGCTGTTCGTGTATTAGGACGTCAGGGATAATTTCAGGAAATTCTTAAAAGGCGAGAACATATTACCCTTGCAAAAAATGGCAAGTTTAGGAAAAGAAAGGCAAAAGGCACAGCCTCTGAGAAAGTGTTTGCAAGTTCGCTGCATAATAACTACAAAGAGTTCAGCATGACAGGAGTACAGTATGTCATCAAAGATGTAATTAGCCTGATAAGCAGGGATCAGATGATAAAGGGGATGCATGCCTTATTAAAAGTGTCTATGTGAATGTTATATTGGAGACCAAGAGATCGCTAGGAGGCTATGAAGCAAAATTGTTATGTGAATGGGAGGACTGAGGAGAGGGTGGCAAATGACTAGCTAACTTAAGAAGCTGTACAGAAATCAAGAGAATAAACATTTTGATTCTGAATAAAGGTGCTGGCTGTAGAACTAGAAAGAAGCAGATAAATTTTAGAAAGATGTCAGAGGCTATATCCACAGGGCTTGGTGGCTGAGTGGATAGGGACTCTAAAGAGGGCTCCATGGTGTGCCTTGTGATGTGGATAGATGACTGGGTGGGGCTATTCACCGAGTCAGGAATAGAGAGGAAGAGACGAGAAGTCATGCTGCCTGGCGCCCAACCTCTAAGATCAAGATAAGTTTGTTTAAGTCATGTAAAACAAAATAAAGTTAAGATTATCACTCATTTCTTCTTTTAAAGAATCTGTTGA
This sequence comes from Pteropus alecto, assembly GCF_000325575.1. NCBI lineage: Eukaryota > Metazoa > Chordata > Mammalia > Chiroptera > Pteropodidae > Pteropus > Pteropus alecto. Next base: position 19,108,073 of record NW_006494612.1, on the reverse strand, counting down.
CACAATAGTAAAAAGATACTAAATTCTATCTAAAAGCACCTTAATATTTCACATTAAAATTCTACAAAAGTGTTACTCAGAGAACATTTTCTATATATGGTAATAACCACAAATGAAATGTTTCTGGGTCTCAATATTAGATTACATTTGAAAGACTTTACAAGTTGATTTTTATCCAGCCTGTGATATTTGCTACCATCATTATTGATTTCATTACAGATTGACTTAATACTGATCTAATCTTATGATAAATGCCTAAGAGTAGGCTCTAATTAGAAACACTGATAGAAAATTTTCAATCTTAGAATTCTTATTTTTTACCAAAAATGAAGGAAAATTATATACTTATATATATTTTCTTTGAAAATATAATAAATCTCAAACTGATATTTCTAAATAAGAAAATTAAAAATAGGGATCACTTAAAAATATTATCTAACAAAAAAATAATAATACTGGTGTGCATGTGTGTGTGTGTGTGTGTGTGTGTAAAATCTGAGAGATCGAGAGGAGAGAGACAGAGATACAGAAATTATATTATTTCCTTTGAGTTGAGATAACTTTAGATCAATTCATAGATGTTAAAAATAATTAGAAAAATTTTCCAGAATGAAAATATTGTAACTTATTCCCTCAACAATGATTTATTAGTCTCTATGTATTTAGTATAGGAGCTGGAGTTTAATTAAAATTATACATATACTATGAAATTACTGGAAATATTTGAAAGTAATGAGAAGTCAAAAAGTTATTAATATTCATTGATTTGGTAAAATACTAATATAAAATGCTAAAAAAATAAACAAGTGTTTTTATATAATATTATTACATATAGCACGAAAACAACGTTGGTAAATCATTTTTTTAATTTCAAGGATGGTATTAGAGTGGTCTAAAAATGCAGCAATGATGATCCACCCCTCCTTCTATGAAACAAAATGAGCAAGATGTATATATTTTAAAAAATTAATGAAAAAGGAAGGAAAGATGGAAAGAGGGAGAAAAAAAAGAAGGGAGAGAAAAGAAGAGGGAAGATATAAAATAACTGCCTTATGCAAATTTAACCTCAGTGGCCAACATAAACACTTGAGAATAAACTCTAGAAAAGAAATTTTAGCATTTTTACATAAAAAAGACAGTAAAATCATAACCTATTAAAGCGTTTACTCAAAATAAAACACATTAGATTAAGCAGACTTTTATTTTGAGTACTTTTCTTTCCAAAACCCAGCAGAAGTTTTATAAAATTTTGAACGTCAGTGAAGAATCTGATCATGAGATTTTACTTGAAAATTTCTATCACATAAATTGAAACCAGGATGAAATAGTGTCAACAAGCAACTAACTATAAATATGTCCTGAAATGTGTTCCATGGGTAATGTGTTAAAAGCAATTAATAAAATATTATAAAGCATCAATAAGATTTAACAGTTTTTATAATTTAGCAATAATTAGAGAGTGTCAGAAGAAGAGCATATACTATAACAGCATATAACAAAAAGAATTAGGAATAAGGACAGAAAATAAGAAAAATACATTGTTCTTAATTTTCAAATTAAAATCAAAGTAAGAAAAACACAAAATTGAGTTTATAATTTAGTCAATTGATTTGTCAACCTGTATTTACTAAAAAGACAATATTTAAGCCTTGATGATTCGACAGTGTGCAAAACAATTATTGTCCTCAAAGAATTACATTTTTGCTAAATTGCCCAGAAATAAATGTGAGTAAAAGTCAGTAAACATTGAGACACGATTTTATTTGAAGAAAAATGATCACCATCATCATACTTCTGATTTGGAAACTTACTTTTCTAAAAACCTTTCAAGACCTAATGGTAGGTTACCTGTTGACCTGCTCCTCTTTGCTGCTACTACTAAATCAGTTCTCTCTTTGCCTCCCAAAAAATCTCATTTTAGTTGAAGCTTCTTTCATCAGGCTATGCCACCTTAGCCCTAAATCTAGATAGTTAACATAACAGTACTATTCGCCAGAGTACTACTAGCAACAGGTTAAAACTCAAAGGACATGGCAGTGCTTTATATCCCTCTAGAGGAGCCTGTTCTGTAATCGATATATTCTGATAAACCTCACCAACTCTTGCTAATACAGCCTATATACCGTCATCTTCAGCAAACCTTAAAAAGGAATTATAGTAAGGAAAAATATGAAACATAAAAATGTTAGGTCAAGGTGTAACCTATGAGTTGGGAAGAAATGGGCTACATTTTCTAGCATAGAACACTAAACGAAAATTCTTGTGAAACTGAGAATCGAAGGAGGATTTAGGTTTAAGCCTAAACCTATATCCCTCATTACTTTCATAAAAACACTTTCTAGACATTAATTAAAGACACAGTTTCTGGTATACCATCTTCCTTCCTACCTGACATTGTGTAACTGCAAAATCTGCACATGTGACTTACCCAGTGTTCAGGTCCCTGATTTCCTCATTGACCTCTTTTACTCCTCTCCATCGCAGGTACCCAGGCTCATGCCTCCTCCGTAGACCTGGCATTCACCATGCCACCTCATCCTTTCAACTGACTCACTCTTGTACTCCACTATAAGTCATAGTCCTTTCTCTTACCCATCACCTCCTCCCTGACATCATTTCCTCATCCCTTGCTTAAGGGTCCCATGATCTATCATTAAAATCACTGCATTACAAACCTCTTCAATGCCTTTTCTCTTCTAAGAAAGCTGTTCTCTTCATTTACTTAAAACACAGTGGAAAATCTGAATTCGTTATCACAAATATGAACTCTTGAATACCCAACTCATGTCTACAGGTTCCAACCTTGACTCATATTATTCTTCCCTTACTTTACTCTAGCCACACTGGCCATTTCTTGAACTCACCAAGTCCTTTCTTGCCATGATGCCTATCTACTTTTTCATCACTCTGCCTGATGAGCTTATCTCTCCAGCTCTTGAAATGCCAGCCTCTTTCTCATCCTTTTTGTCTCAGTTGCAATATCACCTCCACACACAGCCTTCTCTGACCATTTCATCTGAAAATGACCTGACACAATTATTTTCTATTGCATTGGCTTGTTTATTTCCTGCACAGCACTTACCATGTATATAATTATATTAATTACTTTACTGGCTGTCTCTTATGTTAAATTAATAAGCTCCACAGGGCAAAGGCCTTATCTGTTTTGTTCACTTATATATTATTAAGAAGAATAAATTCATATACAAACTAACGGAATAAGTAAATGGGAAGTAAGTAGAGAGTAAGGTTTGACTATGTACCTGTCAAAAATCCAAAAATAGTAAAGAAAAAGATCAATATTTAGCCATCTAGACCAAAAAAAAAAAAAAAAACAGTATATATCAAGTATACTAATTATACTCTTTATATAATATTAGAAAAATTGGTCAAATGAGTTGTCTGATAGCATAAAGTAAGAAAAATAATATTCATATTCAACTTTTAAAAACGAAATTAATTAGAAGTACAAATTGCCAGTTATAAAAATAATCACAGGGATGTAAAGTACAGCATAGGAAATACAGTCAATAATGTTGAAAAAACTATGTATGGTGTCATAGTCATCAGTGTGATCACTTCATAAGTTTTATAACTATCTAATCACTATGTTGTACACTTGAAACTATAGAATATTGTATATCAACTGTAATTGAAAACTTTTTTAAATTAAACTTTAAAAAACTAAATTCAAAGTAGCGTGAAAGATATAGGTAGAACCCAGAATTCATCTATAGGAGAATCAGACTTTAATTATTAAATAACAAAAATATGCTAAATAATATTTGCAATAAATTATGAGAGTCACAGATTATTAAGTAATTGAATGTATCACTGAAGAGTCACATTCATGAATTCATGAATCACATGAATCTCAGGAATCATGAGATTTCTCTTCAAAATATCTGTTTCTTATCAATACCTTTTCATCCTACAAAAATCTTTAACTATGCAGGTATATAAGATATTATGTTAAATATAATAGAATTATATTAAATTTGTCATCTGATATATACTATTTATAGGAATTTTCACCCCCAAAATAATTTCTATTGACTATGTGATAAATTTTTATGTAGTCTTAATTTTTCTCTCCTCAAAAAACTATGCTCCTGAGGATATTTTTTAATTATCTCTAAATTTCTACAGGGTAGAAGATTATATTCAATATATGATCAGGATTCCTATGTTATCTTTAAAAAATAATCTTGGTAAAAAATACAGTAGAACTTACATTTAATCTTCAGTTATAAAGATGAAACTACATAGGTTCAATCAAATGGGAATACTATAAACAAATAAACAAAAAGCATTCAACTAAATATTGATCCAACCTACCATAAGGAACTCAAAGTATATCAAACTCTAAATGTATCAGATTCTTTCCTTTTAGTCTTCCTTCAACAGGGAGATTATAAACTTCAGCTTTCTGTCAAATGGTTTCATAATCTTGGTATGATTACACTAAATACCTATTTACAAATTTAAACCATTCAGCTAGTTGGAAACTAAGGTAATAAAGTAAAATAAACTCTAAATCCTCACAGTCCTCCTTGAAATAAAAGTCCCTGGTATTTCTTCTCTTTTCACTTGCCCTTCTCACAATATTACAGGTGTGTCATCATTCCATAAAGATTTCTAATTCATCCTTTTGATTTGGACCATCAGTTTTCAGCAGTGTCAGGCATCACGATCTATTATGCACCATTCTTTAAAGCTCTTTTGTTATACATATCTAATTTTCTGGTTTGTGGTATTGCCATAACATTAACTCTTAAAATTTGATTCACAAAACCACTCAAGTTCTCAAGTATAATATTCCCACTTGAAATTATGTTACCAATTTTTTAAATATCATAGAATATTGTTCAAAAAGTCCAAGTTGATTAGTCTTTAATTCAAATATCCACAGTTTGAACCTTTAATATCTCACTGGATTTAAGTGTCCTATTAATTTTTCTTCTGCATCTGTTATAGTAATTAAATGAAAATAACCAGGTGGAACTGAGAGACTATTCCTTTCTTTCAAAGATTTCTTGTTTTAGAAACTCTCTCTTTCACACTCACACACACACACACACACACACACACACAGATTTTAAAGCTTATGTACTTTTTAAAACAATTATTCTTTTTGTGTCAAAAAAAGGCTACATATTTTTTTCATGTACCCACAATAGTCAACCATAACAATGCATATATTAGGACTATGTTAACTTTCAGAAAACAAGGGGAGCATGGATGCAGGCAGAGTGTCTTTCATATATACTAAGAAGCTCACACAAAAGACGGAATAGAAATGTACAACTAGCCTATAATGACGTGTTATACATTCTCAATATAATATGTATAAAATCTAACATACATAAGTAAATTTGACTGCAAATTTCCCAACCACTTTCGAGTTGCCTAGCAACACAGAGGCACTAGGAACCACTGTCAAGACAACGTTACTGAAATTTGTGAGAAGTAAATGCTCACTCATTGTTAAATCAGGACCTATCTACGTGGTATCTAAATTCTTGGTGGATATTTTTCCAGTTTCTGCTGGTCAGTAATTTTTCATATAGAAAAAAGAATTTTTCATATAAATTTTCCTTTCAATTTTCCAGTCAGAATGTTTTTGGCACGATCAATACATGTGCATAGAAATGTAGTTGTCATTTAAAATAAATAATTTGTGATACTCACTGCTAGTTAAGTGATTTTATCCACAGAAAGATTTTACAGTATATCTCAGGGATAGTTCTTATTGACAGGTAGAGAAATTAAACAGCACCAGTGATGTATTTGGCATATTAGACCCTAAATACTTTTATTTAAAACTAAAGATTCAGCTTCTTCAATGACATTTCTATTCTTCTTTCAGATAACTCTGTACATGACTGAGAACTGGACCTTACTTTGACATTGTCCCAACTTTATTGTTTTTTCTTTATACTAGTAGATTCAATGATATGAAGTATGTAAAATATCTACAACAAAACCATCAATAAGAAGTGAAGACCAAAAGGACAAAGCCATGCGGGAAACCGAAATGTCATTGCACAAACTACACAGCTGGTGTCTTTCTACCCTGACCTAGGTAATCAAGAGTCCAACTCGTCATTCTCTCCACTACACAATAAATATAATTGAATACTATAGAATATAAATATTTTATTTAAATTTAAATGTGAAAGCATGGTGTGTGTGTGTGTGTGTGTGTGTGTGTAATTCTCTTTGATGCTGAATTCTGGGTCCCATACTCAGATAACATGAATTAAAAAAAAAAATTATCAAAAATGATAATTATTTGAATATCTTGCTAGTTGCAAACTATTTCTAATTGGCAACATTTCTCTTTTAATGGGAGGCTACATTTTAACTAATGGAATAATCTGACCACAGAATAAGAAACTTCTTTAACTTCAGTAAAACAACGGCATTCTTGAGGGATTATCTTGAGACTACAAATCTCCAAACACATAAAAAACCTAAAGGACTATCAGTTGAACTTCTTATGGACCAGTTCCTGCTATGAAACAAAGTTTTTATTACTTCTTAAAAGTTAACATAAGGCACCAAGTAATAGAAACCACATTACAATGTTGGTACTAGGTGGTCAACTGGGCGCACTTACTGGCTGCCCATGGCTAGAGTCAGAGCTCAAATTCCTGTCCTTATAAATTTCAAACTGTATCACACACTTTTGAGATTTCTCATAAATTTCTGAAACCAAGTGTTGTAACTGTGAATGCTAAATCTATAAATTCCAAGGCTCTGTGATTGCATTAGAATGTTTAAACCACTGATTACATCAATTGTCCTTTACTATATGCTATAATATAAAAATAGTTAAATAATTCCTAAATAGATTTACTCTGGCCATAAAACACAGTGGCAAAACCATTCTCAGATTTAAAATAATGTAGACATAAAAGATTACTAGATTATGAATGCATTTCCCAAGTTGATACTCAAATGAGACTACTTATAGGAATTTAAATTAATTGGAAATTAATCAACTGGACAGAAATCAAGAGTACAAATGAAATATTTGTGAAAATTAAAATTTGAATGCTCAGTTTTCCCCAATATCTCATCATTTAATTATATATGTAATTCCAATATAATTTTATTTTATCCTAGAATAGATTTTATATCCAACCATAAGTTTCACCTAAAGGGTTTCTTAAAGAAGTTAGCAACTATTGCAGACTTGTATCTTAACAAAACAGCAATAGTTCTTTAAAGTCATGCTTTCTACTTCACTGTGTAATACAAGGAACAGATTGCTTTATTTTCTTCAATTTATTATGAAGAATTCAAAAAAAATGTTTTTATGCAATGCTACAAACATGACTGCATTTTACTTTGAAAAATTTGTAAGGCAAATATGAAGATGTTTGTGCTTCCATAATAGATTGCAGCACTTTCATCCATTTACATTTTTTGAGAGCATTAGTTGTACCAAAAAATAGCAATAGTATTTCATATTTCAGGACTGCAGAACAGTTGAAAAAAAGGACAGTGTCAGTCGATATAAATTTCTATTTGTAAACCAGTCATCATTGTCAGAAAAAAAAAATAGAAGAAGGCAAATCTGAAAAAAAAAATAAAATAAGCTTTCCAACAGGATGTCATTCTCATGGTAAAAAAAAAAAAAAAAATCAGTGATTTTTTTTTCCCTTGCATGGAACAGATTGCACAATACTCCAAATCCCAAGAATTTACACTCTGAATCAAAATCCAACCTAAATGATCATCTCTGTATTTATACTTGTTTAAATTGATTGGATCACGATCTTCTATCCAACACTAAAAAATAACAATAGAATTGTCTTCTTCATAATGATAAAAAAATTAATACCTACATTCTTAGCTATGTAGAATAGTTCTTTCAACCTTTAAATATAGGAACATGTGCTGGTTAAAATATCCTCTTTATGCCCATAAAGAAATATACCATATTGTGTTATGTATGCACTGACAAGTCTTCACTTACAGCTCAAAAACATTTTTTCCTCATTTATTTTAGGTAACAAATATATAACATAGAAAATATTTCACATTAAAGCTTTTCAACACACAAATGAATTCTCTGATTAAAGCAAGATAAATGAGTCAAAGTAGCCTCCTCGAAAACAAAACAAAAAATACAAACTAGTCTTTTACCATATTGTTGGCTTAAGGCAAACCAATAAATATTTAAACACTTCACCACAAAGAAGTCCACTTCATCCCAAACACAAAACTCTATAGGGTACTGTTACCTCTAGCTGTGGACCCAGAGCTTCCATTTGCAGGATCTATTATAATAGGAAGTTGAAGCACAGAACAACTTGTTAGGAGCTCGGGCAGCGAGCCAGGCTCTTAAATACATATTCATATTTGAAGATGTATGTTTTCTTTGTTATATACACATTTATGAGATGTTTCATATGCATCCATTTTGTTATTGTTTTATTCCTATGAGTTAGAATAAAATGGCCCCCCATTAAACCATAAATAATCAATCATTAAAATATTTGCTTCCTTCAGAAAACAAATAGGAAATGCAAAAGAGAATAATTTTTTTCTGAAATAGCACAGACTGAGGACCTGAAAGAAACAGAAAAAGCTAACCAGATATTGTATGCTGCTGAAGCCTGATAAAGATTCCTCTGAAACAAAGCTATAAGAGATATCCTGGCTGGTGCTAGAGCTTCATGTTCAGTTTTAACAGTGGCCATAGTAACTAGAAAGCATTTTAAAATAATGTATGTTTATAACTATTCTTAGCTTTATTCAGTAAATATCTAGAAAACTGGATTTTATAAATATCAACAAAGCCTGATGTGAAGTGAAAAATAGTAAATTACAGTTTATGAGCACTTATTTGTGTCAGGCCCTTTATATGTATTATCTCCAATCCTTAGGGCAACTCTGCAAGGCAGAGATTTAATAGATAGAGCACCTGAGGCATGAGAGGAAAGTATCTTGCATTCTCATAGCCCAGGTAGAAAATGTATGTCAAGAATTTCAACACAAATTTAAAGGTCTATGCTTACATAGCCTATGCAGGCTATTCGAGTGCTATTTTGTAAACTAATGTTTTATAAACTCAGTGTATATGTGAGCATCGAGCATGATTTTAGTTATTCAAAAAGACTAAAGCTCACATGATTCTTTTTTGCTTACTCCATCCTCATACTTTATATTTGACTATTATGTTTTAAAATTTAAGAATGTATATTTCATATGTATATTCTTTACTACAATTCAACTGTTAGAACTTTAAAAAAATGGAGCCCCATTTTCAGTCATTTTAATTTTTTTTAAATCAAAGTATCAATAAACCTGTGCAACTAAATGTTACAGAATTAGGGCTCAAACATAATCATGATATCTAGATAATCATCATTTTTAAGCAACCTACATCCACACACCACCACATCATTCTTTATAGAACATTTTCTTGAGGACAAATAATCCTTTGCTGTTCTAGAAATTCAATATACATATTACTTTATAAAATAATTTTGTCCTCTTTTTCATTTGTCTAGGAAAGGATCATTTCATTTTTTTTCAGTATCCTATTAATTTGAATAGACTCTAATAGACTTGTTTAAATGAACAATCTTAGCCTGAAGAAATATCTGAGTTTTCTAAATCAAATATTTCTGTTTTAATTTATTTGGCCCATTTCAGATGAAATTTAATTCCATCAACATAGAAAATAAATGTGAAGAACCAAATTTCTCTGTCTTATGATTTCAAAGTCTTAAAAAAAGCTACTCCTAATTTAGTCTAAATTCTAAGAATGTATGAACCCCAAATAACTGACTATTTCATTGTTCACGTAATGCTTACACAGAATTGAGCTCCCTGCCTCCTGAGCCCTTTTCATGCTCATGGTAGCATTTGTGCTGCATGTTATTCCACTGTCTTAGTCTTATACTAGCTTAGTGGGATTGAATAACTAAAACTCTCTTGTTAAAACATTTGTTTATATAAATATTTTTAACTGACATTTTATTTTTTACTGAAAAAATGCATTTGATAGATTAAAATTCCATTTGCCCAGGATCACATATTCACAGCCTGTGTGTTGGTTTGGCATTAGCAAGGCTATTTTGTTAATATCAAGTGGACATTTTTTTCCACATTAAATTTGCATTGATCATGCCCACACTTAAAACTCTTTTTGTACTTCTATGATGTGCTCTCTAAATAGACTAAGATTCCAGGTGCTGATTATCAGATCAAATGCTCAGTAGTGCTTGTACAAATCAAAAATAACAAAATAAATAAACAAAATAAAACAAAGCTATGACTCAGACCAACAGTTCATATCAGTGACATTTTTTTCTCTGAAACCACAGAGTGAAGTAATATGAATATAAATGTTTAGGAGAGCATAACTTGATGAGTACTCTGGTTAAGGTAACTTTTCTTCTATCACAGTGGCAATATACTAATTAAGGGCCATTTATTCATTCAAAAAACATTGAGTACCAGCTTGTGCCAGGCACTAATCTAAGCCCTAGAAACATATGGATTGTTAAAATGTAGGGAATGAGAGACCGGTGTTTATAATAGCCTGCTCTTTTTCTTCTCTACAAGCCTAGACTGAGCCCTACCAGGTACTGAAGTTCTAAGAGGCATTTACCACACTTGAAGGCTGGATCAATCCCTAGCTACTACAAAAGAGTTAGCAGACTACACACCAAGAGAGTGTTGCTTTCAATGGTCTTTCTTTAATTTAGGAAAGACAATTCCCAACTAAATAATGAACAACTATAACATTAAACCACTTTGCTCATTGCCTACAGGGTTATAGTCTCTTTGTACCCATAAGTAGGGTGACTTCTGAGGATAGTTGGTACTACTAGCAATTATATCAAAATATCAAGTATAAACTGACAAGGCCTTGGGCATATATAGTTTACACTACCTATAAGGCACTGAACTGGTTTTGATTTGTTGGGCTAAATCTTTTCTTCCTCCAAATACATCCACACCCACACAGATAGAACTTGCAGACTATCGATTTCAAATATTGACTCAACCATAGTGGCTATATATCTTGGGCAGTTACTAAGCCTTTCCTACCTCAGTTTACTTATCTGATAAAATAGTTATATAATAGTTATATAAAATAATTATATAATTAGTAATGCAAGTAAAGTGCTTCGCATGTAGTTTTGAATGTAATACATATCTACTATTATTATAATTATTGTTGACACACAAATGTGTGGCCTTCAGAGGTGGAGCTAGAAGCCATCATGGTATCTAGGAAAGTAGCAATCCTAAAGTTATTGGCCAGTAAGAGATATCCCCTTATCTGTTCTCATCAGAGAACTTTTAGAAATTTCCAAATACTTTAAAATTCTCTATTGCTTTACATTTTAAAAACTACAGGCTGAGTTAATGGTAAGGTATTCTGTCACATATGTCATAATGTCATCTCTTTCAATCCTCACTACAGATCTATGGGGCAGATAAGGTCAAATAAGTAGTCACTGACAGACCAGGTACTGAATATGGGTCTTTTCATTTCATGTCTAGGACTCAATCCATCGTAATGAATTTTCCCATTTTCCTCTTCCTGAACCACGTACTAGACATACACTGAGAAAAGCTTTGGAACATAAAATTTGAAAACTTGATTTGTTGGAGAATCTGTGGGAAAACACACACTCTCATACACTGACTTAGGGACTAGAAAATGGCACTACCCACCATAAAAGGGAATTTGACAAAATCTAATTAATTTACATCAATGTTTACCCTTTGAGTAATCACAGCTTTAGGAATCAATCCTAAAAATACACTGACAAATATATAAAAGGCACATGCACAAAAAGAAAAAAATTGCTTTGTAAGACTACTTATAGCAGCAGAAGACTGAAAAAATATCCTTAAGTGGACTGTTTGAATAAACTATTTTTATATATTCCTTAAAAAAAATGGAAAGATAATCCAAAACTAAATAAAATGGTTACAGATTGGGGAGGGAAAACATGGGATGGGTGGACAGAGTTGGAGTCCAGTTTTCTCTGAGTATATCTTATTTTGTAGATTTGACTTTAAAACTATGGAAAAGTTTACATCATTATAAAACAAAACAAAAAAATTAAATCTCTTAAGGCAAAAAAAAAAATCACATGAAACAATGTTGTTATTAAAGTTGGTGGCTTAACCATAGTAGTTTTTAACGTGAATTAGTTTTTAAAAGGTAATTTGACTATACATGTCTAGTGGGATGTTTCAGAAATACAAAATAATGACTAAGAAACTTTAGAAATCATTTCGTAACTATGTTATATATGATAATATTGGCATTATTATTCTGAAACTATATATACAGACAGAGAGCATGAAAAGCAAATAAGTTATTAGGAATAAAAATTTACAGTGAATAAGAGATACAAATATAAAATTTAAAGAAGTTAAATATAAACCTCAGAACCCCAAATGGACATATCAGTATGAACTCATGAAGTATTGTTCTCTTAAAAAATACTTATTTTCCACATGGTCTATTGAAAGACCTGGGAACTCCCAACATATTAACAGCAAACAGCCCTGCACGCCTAGTTGTGGTCTCTGAATATTATTGCCCACTATAGGAACCAGGGTTCCTTGGTGAAATGGCTGTTTCTAAGACTACCGTAGGAAATATGCAAGGCAATCCTGCAACATCTTAATATACCAGAAAGCATAGAAAATATGAAGGGATATTGAGCTAACCAGACTAAGAAGCATAGTTGAAGACACCTCCACCAGACAGATGAGACAATTTGAGCACTGAAGTGAAAATCTTCAATGAATTGAAACACATCAAATATGTTAAAAATGCATGAGTTCATAAAGATACAAAAAGTAAATTCATCATCATTAAAGGATACAAGGGAACCAACTCATTTTTTTTTTTCAAAACCTGGGAAATAAATAGAAAACATCAAATATTTATTCTGCTTTCCTGTGTGAACTCTACCTGAGGGTAAAAAACATAGTTAATGATGGAAAGCTTTTATTTATATAGGTATTCCAGCTAATATATAAAAAGAGAATGTTAGATCATTACTGAGTATTAGCAATAATTAGTTTATTTTTTAGCATATAATGGTATTGAAATTATGTTTTTTAAAAGAATCCTTGTCTTTTAGAGATATATACTTGCATATTTGCAGAAGACAGATGATATGATATGTTATTTGGGATTTGGTTCAAAAGAATCTAGTGGCAAAAGAAAGCAGTAGGGTTAGAGATGAAAAAATCTAGGTGATGAGTGGTAATTACTGAAGAGACTAATGTGTCCTTGAAGGGTTCTTTATACTATATTCTCTGTTTTTCATGTGTTTGAAATTTTCCATAGTAAAAAAATAAATTCTATATCAGATCATAAGTGGGCTCTAAACTGAATTTTTGTTTTGTTTTTGTTTGCCATTTTATTGACATATCTAGATCTTAAAAGACTAAAAAATTCTTGTTAAGAGAAAGTCAACCCCTCCGGAAACATCATCCAATGTTTTGTCTCTATTTTGCTTCACTTTCAAAAAAAAAAAAAAGGTCTCCTCTTGCCCCAACATCAAAAGACCAGAATTTTGCCATAAGCAGTGAATAGTTTAAAATCGCATCGTGGTTTGAAGTGTTCATGCTGGTAACGACATTGTAAACCTTGACTAATCTGTATTTTAAAACAGCTTCCTTCATAAAAGCCCAGGAAGCTATCAGTTTTTCCTCAATCTTCATAAGCAACCATCCGACCCACTTTTTTCATAAGACATATTTCACATTCAGGACCATGTACCTAGTGGACACAAATTTTAAAAGATTGAGTCAGGCTATGAATAAGAGTTTTTGTTGTTGTTGTTGTTTTAAGCTATACTTATAAGATACTATATTATAATTTATATCAAAGGAATAAAAAGTAATAGTTTTTGAATGCATCATAAAAATTATCATTTCAGACTGACCAACTAATTAATTTATAGATTTACACAGCAGTGTAAGTGATAGTTTCTAGTAAACTTTAAAATATTCATGAATTTTTATTTTATTCTCTGTCCTGATTCAATACAGTCAAGTGATTCCCAAGGTGTATTCAGACAACTTATGCTGTTTTGTAGTACAAACACAGCCGCAGGTACACCCCCAGGAAAACTAAGAAATGGAGTAAAATTTAACTAAACCATGTCTGTCACCATCTGAAGTGACTATTACAATTAAATTACAGAGAAATTCAGATGAAAACCAGTAAGATTGGTGAAAAATGTCTCCCTTTCTCTACTGCAACAAATTCATTTAAATTCTCATCTCCACCTGAGAAATGCCTTTTAGTATGAGAAATTTGTAATTCAATTCTGAAGAATTTATAAGACACAGCTTTTTCTGTTTGTTTGTTTTAGAGGTGTCAAGATAGGTGAATGATGGCAATGTTTTGAACAGTGAAAATGAGATGTTTAAAAATATGGAGAGTAGTAGAGGGAATTCACATCAAGATACTTGTCTCTAATGATCTTCATGTTTAAATACTTATGAATGGGTCCTTAAGGAAAGAGGTAAGTTTTCAAACATCTGCCATGGATGAGGGGGCATTACTCAAATTGGTTATACATAGTGACTACAACACAGCAAGAACATGAGATGATGAACAGGAAAAGATTGCATCAGACTGAAGATGAGAATTTGCTACTTGCAACAGTATCGCAGCAGGAAACAAAATAAAACAAAAATATGTGGTGGTTAAATCATATCTCGGTATGGGAAAATGAGAATGACCAAAAGATAGGAAGGATTAGGATGAAATTTGCAAGAAAGACTACACTCTACAAAATGCAAGTAGTTGTATATAGGTGTCTGTTATATTTATTCATTGTATACTTTTTATGTATTAGCACTGGGTATACAATGGTTTACAGAGAACAATGTTTAATAGGGTCTGATTGCCTTAATTTTCAGTTTAATGAAGGAAAAATAATATCAGTGGTATACATTAAACAAATATCATCATTAACATTTATATTATGTGTATGCAATACCTAACTTTATCTTAGATCCAATCCAAATCACTGAAATTCAGTTTCTCCAATAAATTGCAAGTGCAGATACCTCTTCATGTCCATTTCCCCTTTTTCGTTTCACACCATTACCATTTCTTCTCTGATCTACTAGTGTTTTACACAGTCATTTTCCTGCTCCAAATCTGCCCCTTACTGCCCTGACCTCCAAAGTATCCTTCATAAGCTGATTCTTTAAAACTCAGTTCTGAAGCAGTTGCTTACCTAGTTAGAGCCCATAGATACATTTTCATCACCAGAGGATAAAACCAAGCTTCTTAGCTTTGTGTTCGTCCATCTTCTCCATTCTATCCTTCCTTCACCCTTTACCAATAAAGTAGGTGCTAACACTGCCTGCCTATGCATCTTAGAATATGTCCTCTTAATCAAGGCTGTAGGCATTCAATCTTTAATTCTCTGGGGGTTAAATAAACAAACAAACAAACAAACAAACAAGAATTTACAGAAAATTCTGAGTCAAAAACATCTGAATGGCCAAAAGAAAAAAAGATGTAAAACATTATTAATTTAAATAAGACAAATGACAGCAACAATGATGTTTGTCATAAAATTGACAAAAATTAAACTCTGTAACATTCTACCTCTTGACATAGTCACTCAATATTATGTTTTTGAGATTTATACATATTGAAATAAAATTGCAAGTAGTGGCTCATGGAAGATAGAAAAACATTTTAAAACTTGGACAAATATAGATATACAAAATATACAGTCTTGGCTATAGATACATAATATGAATTTAAAAGTACTTTTAATGGAAAGAAAAGTGACAACAAACCCATGATGGTGTTTGCCTGTAAGAAAAGACTTAGGACAGAGATAAAAATTAGTATTTTGTTTCATTTCTTTAATAAGAAAGATAAAACATGACACATGTCAAAAGTTGTTATTTCTAAGACAGAAATATGGGTATTTCTTTTTTTTGTATTTTTAAATTTTCTCAGTATACAAAAATAAACAAAAAAGACACAGTTGCTATCCTCAAGGAGAAATGCAGAGAATAAGACATACAAGTATAACAACAGTTTTGATAATGCGTGACTGATGCTTTGTTAGAAGAATAAACTGCGCTATCAGAGCAGAGAGGTTGGCCGTGTAATTAACCAGAAACTGCAGAATGGCTTCCAAATGGACTCACCAGCAATTAAGAGACAAGTAGAAGTTAATGAACTGGGGATTGTACTTTGTGCTTCTATGTAGAAGACATTAAGAATAGTATTACAAAGGAAAGCCAGCAAAAGAAAACACGAGATTTTAGAGGAACTAGAAGTCATTTTCAATGTCTCAGGTTCAGAGGGTGTGTAGACAAGTAGTGAGAGTTGAGACTAGAAGGCTGACAAGGGTGGGATCCTGAAAGGAAGTATATCCTGCTCTCAGGAGTTTGAACTTTATTCTGGGTGATGGAGACCACTGAAGACTTAAGAAAATATTACCAGGTGTAGATTGCAGAATGATCACTGCAGGGAGACCGAATAGCTTTACTCTACAAAAGGCAAGTTGAACAGAAATGATGACCTGAATTAGGGGAGAAACAACAGGACAGAGAGAATGGAATCAGGAAGTACTTAAGGACTGAAAACTACAGAACTAATTACATGAGACTCTGAGAGACAGAAAGAATGAAAAAATGACTTTGGGCTTCTGATTTAGCCATCTGGATAATTAGGATGTCTTTCACCAAATTAGGATTTTTTTGTGTAGCTTGGTTTAGAGCAAGTGACAATCACAATTGCAACTGGTAAGATAAGTGCTAAGACTTTCTGAACACTGTCTTGCACTGATTTAAGTTTCAATAAAAACCCTACATTTGTCCAATGATTGGTATCCCAAATATATTTTCATTTTATTAGTATTGGCACAAAGAAATCTTGAGATACAAATATTAAAATCGAACCTATTTTTGTTGTTGTTAAAAGTAGTTCTCAAGAAGCAAGAAAAAATTAAAATATCTACTCCAACTTTCTAAAACAGACACACAGTTTATTATTTTGGAGAAAATATTAGAATAACAATCATGATATTTCAGCTGGTAGAAATATTTTTATATAAAAGTCTCATCTCTCTGGCACCATGGAAAAATAAGCTTATTTATAGATATAAAATTCCTTTAATAGATATGTAAACAGCTCAATAAACATAAGTTTCCTAAACTTAATATGACCCATTATTCCACAAGAAACATTCCTCAAAAAAAAATTAAATTCCAAAGAGAACCTTTTGCTTCCCATGTTAAAATGCATACCTTACACAAATTTAACCTAGACATTCTGCTAACAGCAATCAATATGAAAGTCCAGAGCCTGAGGTGTTATCAGCAGATTATTCATCTGTGTGGAGTGTTGTCTATTAGAGTGATATACACAGTGCAGAATGTTGAAGTATTTACAGGATGACCAGCAAAATATTTTTAAATGTATATACCAAATGTTAGTGTGTGTGATACCAATCTAGCAAAGCAAAACAATCATTTTTCTCTTGCATTGTTCTAATATTTGATATAAAAAATGACTGTTGACATCGATATATAAAATGTTTCTCCTAATAGTAGATACATCCTTCATTGTTTTGTACTGTAATGGCTGTGACAGCCCATATTTATTGGGCCTAGAAGTGACTCTAAAAATCCAATCTGTTTCTTCTTTGGTATTCTCCCTATTACTTTGTTATCATATCAGCTGCATTGATGGTTTTTGCTAACCATGACTGAGCTATTCTATCAGTGATGGTCTCAACACACCTTTGCTTTCTAGTGTGATCTATAACCAGATCAAATTTCCATAGCTGATAAAGGGTTCTCCTATATATTATGTACATATAAATGTTTAGGCCTTTCACCTATCTCTGTACACATTATCTGTGTAGTAGAAAAAGGGATGCCCTTCAAACATCCCATCTGCTCTTCTACATTACTCAGATACCTTACATTAGGTGAGGCTATGTGATGGGTACTGGACAGTGACTTATAGGTAGAAGTGGCATTTATCATCATGGCCAAAGCATGGAAGAAATGTATAGGACCCTCCAGGTGTCACTACCACAATCAAGGTGGATCAGCAATTTTCCATATGACAGAGCATCCTTTAGTTTCTGTCCTAACGTGGCTATATGAGTCTCTTTTTCTACCTTTCTAATAATCCAAGGTGGACAAGTAATGTGAGAGACAGAGATAAAATTTTGTTGTATTAAGCCACCACTATTTGAAAGGGTGTTTATTACAGCAGAATAATCTTGATTAGCATGAACCAATAGAGTAACCTCCAAGGTCAAATGTGCAGCATCTCAACAGTCTCTCCTGTCATAGAGAGAAAAAGGTGACCATTTAAAAAAATTAGCCTCAGCTCCTTTTAAACTGTACCTGTTTTAAAGAGAGATTTTGGGGCTGTAATTTTCAATAATGTTTTTACATCTACTTTAAGGGCAATTTTATATAGAACTCACATTCTCGATCATCGAAGATCTCGATGACAAGAAGGGGCACATTATCTTGCACAGCCTACTGACAAAAGGCTAGCCCGAAGAGACAGCTTCATCCACTTAACGAATATTTCTTGAGTCCCTCCTTGCGCCAAGCAGTGCTTTAGACACCGGGCAGAGGAAACTGAGCCAAAACAATCACAGTCTGCACTCTTATGTTCCTCTCCATCAAGTTGACAAGATAAGCATTAATAAAACAATTATACAAGCAAATATAAAACTGCTTGTGATACTCTTTAGTGCTGTTTGCCAAATATCCCCAGCTTTCTACTTTCTGGACCTGTGGATGGTTAAGTTGAATATCCTGGCCCACTATGCGTGAGTGGGGATCATTTGACTAGTCCTGGCCAATGCATTGTGGAAAAAAATTAATATATGTCATTTTCAGGCCAAGCATTTAATTGCTTCAAAGCTTTTTCCTTCTATCATGGCCACCAGCAACACTGAGATGATGACTGTTCCATCAGTGACTATGATTAGTAAGGCACCTGCTGACCACGACGAACACTTACTGCAAGTCAGAAAAAGTTGGTTGTTTATAACCACTGAGATTTTGGGGTTGTTTGTTATTGCAGCATAAACTTGCCTAGCCTGAGTAATAAATATCTTCTCCAAAGTGTGTCTGTTGTTATAATTCCAAAATATTTTAAGTACACCATGTGATTTTGACAAGAATTTTATAACCTGGTCACAGCATAAAAACATTTTATGAAATTACTCAAAGAAGTTAGAACCATGATTATAAAGGAAAGCCAAAACCCTTTTTAAAAGTCTTTTTAGCTTTTTCAGATTTCATCTGAACACTTTTATGACAGTACATCATTCTCTACAGCATGAGCACTAAACTCAATACTTTTCAAGTACAGAGTCTGTTGTCTACAGAGACCACAGGTGCTGTATATCAGACGAGCTGGAGCAGAGCCTTGTAATACAGTTTGTTCTTGCAAGAGGCGAGTTAATGCATGCTTTGAACAAGTTCACCTCCCAAGTGATCCTTGCTTTTCAGGAAACCTTTTTAACATTTTCTTAGCACTCATTCCCTTTAGTAATCCTGTTGCTGGCATTTCATTTTGTCTTATATGCTCTTTCTCTTGGCAGATGAACCAGCTTGCTGCTTTTCTTGTGACATGGCTTCAAAGGAAAATCAAAGGAGTCCAATTTTTTTTTTCTTAACCCAATTTTCCATGTATAAAGTACATTGATGCTTGCTGACTATGCACTGCTAAAGTCCCCAAAATATTCCTGCACAAGTTCAGATGGTGAAACTTGGAAATAAGGCAATAACTTTAGAATTTACCTAATCAGGAGTATGCAACATACTGGCCTTGACATGTCTTGTAAATAAAGTTTTATTAAAACAGCCATACCCACTCACTCATGTATTATCTATGGTTGCTTCTCCCTCACTGTGGCAGAGTTGAATAGGGTTGAATAAGGCCCCTTACAATATAAGTTATTTTTTAACTCCTGAGCTAAATAATCAAGATTATTTAATTGGTATAATGTACCACATCCTTACTATGACTTTTAAAGCCTTGTATAATCTGGCCCCTTTCTCAAGTCAAACTCTTCCCTCACCTATGTGCTCCAGCCACAATGACAGTTTTTAATCTCTGAGGATCCCATGCTCGTGCTTGTTCACTCTCTCTCTCTCTCAACACTTTCCTCAACCCTCTGCTCCATCCCAATTCACCTGTCTAGCTCCTACTCAATCTTCTAAGAGTTATTTTCTCAGAAGTGCCTCCTGACTGCTGTCTGTCCCAAAGATACATTCTTTGGTGACACACAAATGAGAACACTGTTCCTTACCTTGTGTCATGCTGAATTATATTTAAGTAAACTTGGTTTTTAGATTAAAGTTTGTTTCCCCATAGATTGCAACTGTCTTTAAAGAAAGGACAAGTCTGTTTTTGTTCAGTGTCTGTGCTTAAGGCACAGATTATATGGTCAGAAGAAAATTGATGAAAGAATAATTAGATTCTTGGCACATAGAGACTTAATATTTGAATTTTCAACTATTCTCAAGCAGTTCCAAAGCCTATTACAAATATTTATTGGTAATTCTTCTCCAGCCCTTCTTTGAATCTCAAAATTGTTTGTTTAATAGCTCAGTCAGTTAGCCTATGAATCTGATAGGCACCTGGGATATTTTATTGAAGGCTTGCTACGCCATACTCATCTTCTCTTACAGAGTAACTGAAGGAATGATGTTTTGTTTTGTTTTGCTTTGTCATAAAAAACAAGTTCCTTTAAAAAAAAAATCAGCTAATAATGCCGAGGGTACTGCTAGAATGTATACACTTGGATTCGTTTAAAAGTAAAACATCGATTTTTGCAGTATTTTCAATATAGGGAGGAAACAAATCAACCTATTCTCTGAGGCAAACAATAAAAATTTAAAAAGTCTTGAAATTGTTTCAATATGTTTTCCTCTGCTATAAAACTATTTATCAAAACAGTGGTAGAACTAGAGAGAGGCTGAAAATAAATTAATTTTGTGAAGTGAGGACAAATTCAGAAAATACTTGTCTCAACAGAAACCCAATTCAGGTGAAATGTAAAATACATATAACCACTCCTCTGAAGTATCAGAGGCTGAAAGCAGTATTGAAGCTAATGAACCAGCTTGTAACCAGCATAAGTAAAATTTAGTTCGTATAGTTTAAGAATCTCACTGTTTCAAAAAGAAAAGAAAAAAGAAGAAAAGAACATTAAAAGGAGAGACTGAAAGTTGATTACTGTTTCAAAAAGAAAAGAAAAAAGAAGAAAAGAAGAACATTAAAAGGAGAAACTGAAAGTTGATCATGTAGCCATGTGAAATTATTTCTAACCAAAGGTGATCATAGAGAAAAAAGTTACAGACTAGAAAAGGTATTCATCATAGACATCACCAGAATAAAATGCATCTGTGAATATATCCCAAGAGGAGAAGATAGCCAAATATGGATTATGTCTTCTACTTAATGGCACATATTAGTCATGCTCTATTGGAGGACAAAAATAATCATCTATTTCCATATATTGGCATTGGGTCATAAGTCCACTGTATGGATCAGTTTCACAAGTGCTATATTTAGAGAATATCTTGAAACACAGAGCCATAAACCTAAGCTTCTCACAATTTCCTGGCATTCATAGGTACTAAAATGATATTTACAGATTTGATGGGCCCAAGACACACTCCTCATGAAAATCAATAGCATTCAACTTGTACACTCTTCATTAGTGAGATACAACTGAAAAATAGTCTGAAATATGAGAAGCATTTTATTTCTTCCATTTTCACGATGCTTCTCTAGAAGAGAAAAATTAAAATGCAAAATATATTTCAAGTGAAGCATCTCTTCCTCCCTCATGTTGATGTCTTTTCACAGTGTTCCTATTATACTTTCCTTTCACTCTATGAACTTGTCCTGGGCAAGTCCCCTTGGGTTCACTCATTCCCTTGGGTTCCAATGACTATTTATATGCTGAAATTTCCCAAATAATTGTCAGCAGCTAGAGTTCACCCCTGAGCTTTGACTCTAACTATTCCACTGCAGCTTAGACACTTTTGCATGTGGGTTACTCTCAAGCGCTAGATTAAAAGGGAAAAAAAATTCCAAGTGAAAACCTTTGTTTCCTCTCAAAATCTGTCTCTGTTTCTTTTAACCAAATTAGAAATCTGAGTGTCATGCCAACGCCTTCTTCTTCACACTCTACATCTAATCAGTTACCAAGTCCTTTTGAGTCAAACTACAAAAAATGTCTGTCAGTCCATTCATTCCCATCCATCTCCATGGCCATCATCCTAGTTTAGATCATTTCCATCAATCCCTTCAATTACCTCAATAGTTTCTTAATGAATTTTCCTGTCCTGATCACTCTGATTCATATTCCTCACTGCCATCAGAGGGATCTCCCTGAAACTCTTTAACAAGGCTCACAAGTTGTTCATGATCAGATTCTTCCTCACTGTTCAACCTTCCCTCTCCTCACTCCATCTGATCCCTGGTTCCTCCTTCTTCTCCATCACTGTCCTCACACTTTACATTCCAAGAATTCCAAACTTCTTTTACCTCCTGGAAAAGGTCATACACTTTCTCACCTAGGTATCTCCTCACAAGCTAAAGTGCTGAATTATTTGTCTAAAACATTGTGCCCTATTTATTTACCCATTCCCAACCCCACTGCAAATTCTATTTAAAATCTCCGATTAGTTGCTATCTCCTCTGGGAAGTCTTCCCTAACTCTTTTAAAAATCTGTTGTTTTCCT
Source organism: Pteropus alecto (assembly GCF_000325575.1). Lineage (NCBI taxonomy): Eukaryota > Metazoa > Chordata > Mammalia > Chiroptera > Pteropodidae > Pteropus > Pteropus alecto. Next base: position 19,085,291 of record NW_006494612.1, on the reverse strand, counting down.
ATCATATACTCCTAACAGCATCTTGTTTATTTTTGTACTTAGCTCACTATTTGCTACTTACTTTAAAAGTTGTTTCTCAGTAGATTGTGTCACAAGGCAGATACAATGCCTCTTCAATTAATTTTTATATTTAAAGTTATCAACAAAATATTTAGCCCATAAAAGTTACTTGTTAAACATACATTGGATGGATGGATGGATGGATGGATGGATGGATGGATGGATGGATGGATGGATGGACGGACAGACAGACGGACAGGTGGACTGATGAATCAGTGACTCTAGCTTTTCTAATTGGTTCTGCAAATATTTCTCTGAAAATTAATGAGACTAGAACAATGCTCCTCAAACTTTTCCAAGGCATTATACTAGAGCAGAAGAATGTGAATTAGTACCCCAGGAAATATATTAACTTTGGGAGGAGTTAACTGAAAACTGCATGTGAACTTTTAGTTCCACTCCATGCTAAGTATGAATATATTTTAATACAAAATACCGTTTTCTTACCCCATATCTCATCAAAATCTTTAAGTAGAATTTATATTCTACAACATGGTGCCATATTTATGCTACATACTGGCTATTTCCTGGGATACTGCTATATACCCCAATAGGTATGAGTATTTGAGTTTAAGATCCTATTTACCCACAGGATTGACTTATCCATAAGTCATGGAGGCATGTCTTTTGGTAGAAATTGGATGTTAGCAAATAACAGCAAATATTCTGTGATTTCAAACAACAATTTTCATAGAATGCGGTGATACTTTCCGTGCCATTGTGCCCTCTTTGACAGTTAAGACTATGCTTGATAAAGCAACCAGAGGGTCACCTGGTTAACTAGGCATGAATGGAGTGCCCTGAATTACAGAAAAGACCAGCTGACATACTGTGCACAGCATGCTGGTTTCTGACTACTTACCTTGATTGGGCTTAGCCACTATGTGATATATTTAGCTTTTTAAATGGTGTACTAGGTCAGTGTTAATAATGTTCAAAGCTTAAAAAGCAATTGAGGAAGGAAATGCATTTACTTGAAATGTGAATCTGCATTTGTGCTGGAAGCAATTCCCAGGATTGTTTATGGGAGGAGTTACTGGCTATAAGGTCCCCGCCCCGCCAGAGTCACCAAAAAGCAAGAGCTTCATCCACCCCCATGGTGGCTGACCATTTGTAGTGAGTCATCTTTGTTATGCATTCATGGGAACAGGTAAAGCAGTAGAGTTAACTCTATACTTAAATGGTCTTGTCTCTGTGACTCTAACTTTCAGCTCTCTGGCAATCTGAAGCCTCTTCAGTAGATTGAAAAATCAGTTTCTATTCTATCTCCATACATCTCCCTTTCCCTCCCTCCTTTTTCTCCAAGTCCCATGAAGAAACTTGGCAAATACAGTTAATATTATCCAAGGTTAATTAAATCAACTATTAAGCCATATAGCTAGAGAAGTACATTGTTAAAAGAAATATTTAAAAATCATGTCATAAATACTGTTATAGTTTCAATATTTTTAATCATCAGTGAAGTTTTTAAACGTGTTCTAAAGAAAATAATGAAAAAAGAAAGGCACAAAATAATATATTTCAAACCGAGTTTCTATTTTTAAATAACTTCCTTGCTCTTCTTGATTTAAGTATTATAAAGTGATATTGGCAGAGGAAAAATTATACAGAATGTTAAACTCTGTTATTATCAGTATCCTCTGTCTGTGGTTATGCTGTTGAGCCGAAGCCAGAGGTAGGAGGGCTGCACAGCAAGGGAATCATGAATCCTGCTCTCAAATGAGCTCTAATGTCCTATACTCATTAACACTCGAGCCAAGCTATTAGAGATCTGTAGCATCTTATAATTTAGAATTGTCCCACATAAAAATGACTTCATCTTTTAGGGCAGCAATTGTTGAATTATCAGTCTTAGAAACTTTTTTTTTTTATCCATGCAATATAGTAACTTACTAGTAACTGATTTTAAATTAAGAAGCAAGTTGATTAATCTGTAATCTATTACAAATTAGCAAATTGCTTTTCTATGTATTTTCAATTCTTGCATTCAACTGAAATTCTGCATATCAAGAATAAAAGGATATTAAAACTAATCTGAAATACTAATATTGTAACTAAAATGAGGCCAATACTTTCATAGAATATTAGAAAGCTGTTACAAGAGACACAGAGATCATTTGGAATTAGAGTTGTTCTTGAAGTATTACTAAAGTCACTTCATTATTAATATAATTTCATTTGTAATGAATTTTATTAATGTTTTAACATATCAACATATCATTCTTTCTAATATCTTTTTTTTTTCTAATGAAGCATAATCACTCTTCAACGATGAGGTGAGGGAGATGCCCTAGGGCACAAAGATTAAGGAGGCAGGCGCTCTCAGGTCCTGAAAATGCAACTGGCCAGAGGCATCCCTCTCACTCTACTCTGGACCCAGCCCTGTCACTAACCCCCTCCCCAAAAGAATCAAACATTAATACTACAAAATACTCTCTATTGAAAGAATAAAAGTTTTACTCATTCATAGTGAAGTAATAAATATTACTCATTTAACATTTACTATACACCAGGCTCTGCGCTGAATGCTTCCCATGGATTACTGTATTTAATACAAAAGCTTTAGGCAGACATGATTATTCACATATTACAGATGGAATTTGGGGTTCAACATCGTTCAGTAACTCACAGAGTGCCATTTATACAGCAAGGGTCTAACAAAGCTAGGGTCTAAGGTCACGTTTGTCTGACTAGAAATCTAAGTGACCTTAGTCAGTAAACTGTCCTATTGAAAAGAAAGGAATAACATGGATTTTTTACTAAGTAAGTTTTTTTTTTAAACAGTGCCATTGCTTTAAAATGTATGAAGGAGTAATACCTAATGGTTAATAAAGTATTACTAATTAGAAGTCCTGACAAATCTACATTAATGAATGCTTCCCAGAAAGCTGGTCTCATCTCTCATACCTAACATTCTATGCTCCCAACATTTATTTTCTCAGTGTAGAAAATTCCACTGGTCCCATGTCCTGAACGCTTTACCAGGCTTGAGCACTCATCTCTCACCTGCAGCAGTGGTTGACTGTCATTTCAGGAGAAGTTTAGCCTCAGCCTGACACTTGGTGTGGTCTGAAGAGAGAATTGCACAATAGACAGAAGGGATTTTCTCCTTAAGGAATGGGGCACCAGGGTTTTATAACCTGTATCATTCTTTCTCCATTTTCTCCCCCTACACTTTACTGCTTCCCTCACTCTCACAGGAAAGCACTCCTCAGGAAATCACTTACACTAAAATTCCTGCTACAGGCTCTGCCTCGAGAAACTCTGCCTGGGAGACCTGCCTGTCCTGCCTGTCTTCTCTCTAATCTCTCTCCTATTTAACCCCGACACACCCTCCAAGTCCCAGCACAAGTACCACCTCTTCTAGAATGCTCTCCATTTTCTCATCTGGTAATGATTCTCATTCTCCTCTATATTCTCACATCACCTATTTGTCTAAGAAGTCTATATTAGTTTTTTTTTTTTTTCCAGTAAAAACAGTCATTTCTTATCTCTATAATAAAACACTTTTCTGAGGTCAGATACCCTACTTCATTTATACTTATGACAACACTAAACACTGCAAAAATAACATATTGAAGTTTAAGTTATCAAGTTAGGTATCAGATTAAATTATAAATACAGGTAACAAAGTGGTTCTTCTATGTAAAAAAAAAAAATTTTTTTTTCCTTAAGTCTTCATTGTGTCTTTCAGCACTGGGCACAAGAGGGCAAAGAAGATGGACTCTTCCTCATTATGAAAGCTGTGGACACCTAAACCCTCCAGGGTCAACTGAAAAACTGATGATGAGCAGGAAGAGGATAGCACAAGCCAGGAGCAGTAGCGAGCATTTGGTCTCCTTTTATTATCTTCCACATGGCCACCAATAAAACCATCCCTCCTGCAAATGAATCCTGCTTCAAAAGACATTCAAAAGAAGACTAGCACCTCTCACTAGAGACATATTTAGCTATCAATGTTTCTGGGTAAAGGCTACAGTCATTCTAAATTAGAACTTAATTCATTTCACCAAAAGATAGCTAGTGTAGACAAACCAATGCGGAATGACTGACTTAGTGATAATTCCATTACTAACCATAAAACATATTTTAAGAGAAGGCATCTTGACAAGTTAAAAGCAGCAAATTATCAGAAAAAAATAGAATACTCTTTCCAACAACTTAATTTTCTATTTTGTAATAGAAATTTATTTCAGGAATAAATTTTAAAGAAATTTGTTTAAGCAATTTAAATATATATATATGTATATTATTTATTCTTAACTATATTTATATCTGTTGACCCTTTTAACTTTATTAATTTCAGTTACAAAGCCCCAAATAAGTCACCTTAACTGTACACGAAGGAAGATGAAAAAAATCAAATGCATCTGTAAAAAACCTGCAGACTCTTAACATTAATAGATCATGTAACATAAGAGAGATCTATTAAAAGTAATAGAATATTTGAAGGATTTTCTCACTTTAATTTCCACTTTTATGTCTTAAATTCAGATTCCACTCTGTTTACTAACATATATAATTTTAAAAATAACATACAGCATAATAAAAATCACCACATTTTAATTTTTTCAAGAATTCATTTTTAAATGAAACAAAACAGAAAGACTTATGGCTAAAATTTGACAAAGTTTTCAGAAGATTATTTCAATTTTCATTAGAATTAAACTTGATAATTTTCAATTATAATAATGTTAGTGATTTGCAGTTTATAATATATATTAAAAAAGAAAATTAAATCATATTTTCCTCTTAATAGCTGGATTCTTTATTTCACTTATTTTATTTAATTCTGAAATAAAAATTATTTCCATTGATTTCTTCACAGATTCTGCTTCCTAGTATAGATGTTTATTATCTCCTTTTAGACCTTAAAACAACTGCAATTCCAGATATAATTGTCTTTGGTGTTGCTTTTCACTCATAGACCTGAGCCCACCTGGATGGCAAAATCAAAGTTATTGCTAAGTATGTGCCACCTTTCATTTGTAGAGCACTTTTAATTTTCCTTGTTTAACACAAATAATAACATTGTTGTTATGGCTTCTGTATACAGTATATTAATTTGCTTTAAGACAAAAAGTAATATTAACCCAAGTACTTAAAACTACATAGGAAGTTGTAATATAATGGCTAAAATACATTCTCAAAAAACTGGGAATTCATATGAATGGCCATTAGAAATTAGAATGCCAGTGATAATCTAAAACTTCTGGTAAATTTATAAATGTGATTACTATAAAATGCTATGGTGATACTGTGGGGACCAAATAAGAAGTTAAAAAAATATTTTTTTTTTCTCTGTCATCTTCCCTGGAGTTACATTAGCCCTAATAAACTGGACAAGATGTTAGCCAGACATAACACTATAATCGGTCCCAAATTTTACCTGTTCAGGAATCTTGGGCCATAACAAGTAAAAGCAACTGAGGAAGAAGCCCAAGTGGTCTCCTTCAGAGTTTGGGAATTATAGAAACTAAACTTGGCAAAGACCCTCGTGGAGGCTTTGAGGCCAGGAGTATTGCCTGCTTCCAACTCTTGTCTCTGCTTTTCCAAACAGCAGATAGAGTAACATAGTATTAAACAAGTATCAGTTTCAAAATCATCTAATGGTTTCTCACGAACTTATAATAAAATTCAAACAAAGCCCCACAGTTTACAATTTTGTATGGCTTTGTTTCTGTTTCTCAGATATAAGTTCATCTACACATGAGACAACTATTTGCATCTTAGGACCTCTGATTTTCTCTGTCCATCTGGAACCACCTGCATCTCAGATCTCTCATAGCTAGAAAAACCTTCGATTGATCTTCAGCTAACACATTTCCTCTTTTAGCAAGAACTTCCTACCACCGAGTCAGACTCACACCCCATGAACTATCACACCTGTTTTATATTCTTCTCATTCCTTATCACTGTGTAAAATTATTTGTCAATCTATTTGTTTCCTTATTCATTAGCTTTTCCTTCTGGTCCCTACCCTTTCTAAAATGAAAATATCATAAAAACAGAGATTTGTCCACTCTTGTTTCCACACTGCTTAGAACAAAGGCTGACACATGATAGGAATGTGAAAATCTTTGTTGAATGAATGAATATGCTTCCTACCCCAGTATGTTTACTAAGCCATATTCCCCCAGAAAAGACAATTGCATTCAGGACACTAGTGTTGCTACTTCATTTAAGTCATTGTAAAGATCACACAGAACAGTCAGCACAGCAGCTTCTCTCCAGACTAGAGGGAAAGCCCTTCTAAAACAGTTGCCTCACACTGATATCCTTTTGTCGGATTAAACACACCAGTTTTCATCTGGAGAAAGAAAACTGAATGAATGATTTGTTTAATGCAAATCTTGAAGGAGAAAAACTGGCCCTCACAGTTTGGGCTGAAGGCTAATAATGCAGGCACAAGGTCTGAGATCTTATCCTTGAGTAATGATGGCTCTGGGGCTGGTATTCTTATGCTCTTTAGAGACTGAATAATTTAGAAACAACCTGAGATGCAAAGCTCATACTTGAATTTTCATCTCCACTAAACACTAAAATCTGTACTTCCCTAGGGAGAGAACAGGGTCCTCTTCCTGGGAGCCCATGCAAACCTGCTCCTGATTGGCAGAGATTCCCCTATATTCTCAAGCAGCCATAGTTTTGAAAAGTCTGGCAAATATACGCTTCAGCTATTGGTCAGTACAGATTCTGGTGGCCTCCTCAGTACAATATCAGACAGGAACCATGGTAGCATGAAGAGTGGTCAGGAGTGTATCTCAAGCCTGACATATAACAAGTGGGTACCAAAGCAAAGCACATGAAGTCAATCTAACAGTGCTAGAGTAGATACATTACTCAATGACTATTTAATGAAATGATCGATACTGTATTTTTCTTTAGAACTTGTAAAAAAAAAAATCTTTGTTTTTATCTTTTTAAAATTGATTTAATTTTCTTTCTTTTGATAAATGTTTGATTTTGTATTTTGGGAATGGTAGAGAGCGTGAATCTGTTCATTAGCGGTCAGACAAATCCCACTGGACATAAGTGATAATGGAGTTACCCTGATGCTGCTTTCTATTTCAGTGCAGAGTCCAGGCCTGGCAGCTCTATAGCAGCAAGAACGAAATTGAGGCTGTTGACTCCTGGGCAAATTTTTCTAATAATATGCATAAAGTTTGTGAGCACATTTTCCCATCTACACTTGAGTTAAGCATTGAAATTTGGACTTTCACTAGTTGTGCAATGAGAAAGAATTTTGCCCTTGAAATGTGTTTTATGCAATCTGCCTACAATGAAATTTAGCTAATCAATTCCAGATTCAAATAAAAAGACAGTTTTCCTGTATGTAGTACTTTCATTATCACAAGTACCTTATTTGCTGAGCTGATCTTTGCTCTTTTTAAGGAATACAGAATTAACCATTGGATAAAAAGAGCTCGTTTCTCAACATATTGACCTACTTTTTTCTTAATTTCCCTCACTTTAAAATGTGAATACTTTTATGAGTATTTAACACTGAGACAATTGAAACATTAATCAAAATAATGATTTTTCTATCTATTCAGCTAAATGTGTCCTTTATATACAATGTCTTTCTTAAAAAGAGCTGGAATATTCTCTGAGGCCTTACCCAGGAAAATCCCTGGAGTTCAAATTATTTTTCTTTTGTTTCCGGTCTTTGTTCTTATGTATTGTTTTAGTTTATTTATGCTTTTTTATCTTTTTAGTTAAAGGGCCTGTATGTTAACAACAGAAGAGACTTCAAGAAGTTGTCCACAGAAGATTAAAATTACAGAGAATACTTGTATTTCCTTAAAAAAAAAACTCAAATATTCGCTTGCTCTTAAACAAGTGTCTAACTTCTAAACTTATACTAATACAACATATCAAGGCAGTTTCACTTTAAAATCTATGACCGATTTTATAGACTACTGTTTAGCAAAAAAGCAAATCAAAACTTTTGCATTTCAGATACCAGGTTGAACCCAATGTGAAGTCCTACTAATTGTATATATATATATTTTTTAATCTACTTATGATCTACTGATATTTAAACATCAAAAATATCTCAATGTTTCTTACTGACAATTAATATCCTAAGCAGTGTTCTAGAATAGTCAGATTGTTCGAATAATTGAAAAAAAAAGAAAACTGGCTCATGGTATGCTAATCTTCCAAAGAGCTAGCTATATTTCAACAGAAAAGAGGAATGATGGGACTGGAAGTATAGGCCTTTGTATATTATTTTAATTTATTGCCTCTACACTTAAAACAAAGGGGAAAATAAAATAAAAGATGACTTCAGGTAGATTCAACTATTGCCGGCTGAAGGAGGAATAATATTTAGAGACATTTCAAAGATTTATTTTTAAACATTATAAAATACATATAACTCACCAGAAGGTAATTTTAAACTGTTTAAATACAATTTTTAAACACCATAAACAATAATGGCATTGATGTGGTTTGTGTACAAACACCCACACTCAAAAACCTACACACTTTAACTGACTTTTCATTTCCTTTTGCTATCTTAGACCCTCTGAGCTGAAAAAAAAATTAAAATGAATGATTCCAATAAACAAAAAAAAAAACAAGATGACAAGAAAATAATAATGGAAATACCAATTTTCTTTCAAAGAGTTACCTATTTCAGATAATTAAATAAATAAAATAGTTCAGTTGATGACCATGTTATCAACTCTGATTCATAGCCTCAGGCCAATTTTCTTCTAAATGTAATATAACAAAGTTTGTGTTTTCCAAAATGCAAATTAATATTTAAAGAGTTTTATCAAACTTGCACAAGAGAAAAATAAAATTATACAAGCACAGCCATCATTGCACCCAAATTCAAATAGATCGGAATATTTCACTCCAAACAGAGATTTCTGCCCTGCTTTTTTTCAGTGTTCTAAGACATGGTCAGCTCAGTACTTCTAGAAGATATAAACTCTTCCTTCCAATTGTTATTTACAAAACATATATATTTGGAGAAAGTTAAATAAATCCTTGAAAGTATATGTTTTTCGTGATTTAAAGGACCTTTAACAACACACCATTCACTGAAGTTGTTTGTCCTATTGCTGGACTTCATTTTATGATCCTCTCATATAAATTGTTCATGAGGGGATTCCTCTTATAGACACTTGAAACAAGAATGTATCCTGTACATTTATGTTACAGCTTTATTATGATAGATTGTCTTTGCCACATAACTGGAAACTACCAAGACAGTTTATAAAATCTGTTCATTAAAAAAAAAAAAAAAAAAAAGACAGTCCTCACACTGAAGTAGACTCATTTACCAGGCAACCCAAACCTACCTGACATATATTTAATTTCCCAAATAAAATAGAAATGTCCAGCTCTACAAGAAATGTGTATATAATAAGAGCAAACATTTTGATTTTTCTTTTTCTTTTTAAACTTAAATAAAGATGACTTTGATGAAGAAGCATGCTTTTGAATTTCAGGTGAGACATTTGTAAAATATTTAAGGTTGTATTTTTCAACATAATTAAAGGAGACATAAGATTTAGCCTATAACATGTTATTTGAATGCCAGTGTTCATCTACTTGGATTCGAATCTATTCTTTAATATTTGCTTCAGTGTATTGAGAGTTGAAAGTAGAGATTCAAAATACTGTAAAAATTCTGTCCATGATAAATGAAATTGGAGCCAAATATGATGACAGCTGAGCACTCTGGAGTCCCTTGTCCTATAAAATTATGCTAACATTCACTATGAGAGAGGCAAATTATATTTGACAACATATTCCCAGGCACTGTGTAATGAACCTTCAAACTTCAATTAGAACCTATCAGAAAGAAAAACAAACACAATTTCACTAAAATGCTGCCTTAGTAAGAAAAACAAGTCAGTTGGAAAATACAGCAAGTTCAACATCATTGGCCACTCATCAAGCAATCCTTCCCCATGTCAGGTATCACATAAAATGCAGATTCTTTTTAGTAATAATAGAGATCACTCCCATTTAAAAAACATAGGACATACAACTCACTTGACACCCTCTGAATTAGCAACAATTCTACACTTCAGTCTTTAAGGATTTCTCTTTCCTGCCACTTACCTTCAAAGAAAAAGACTATTTTTTTTTTAAGTGCATTGAAGGGCACTGTTTATGAAAGGTGATCAGCATCCTCAAAGCTTAAAAAATAAAATACAACCTTCTGGGACACCACACTGCAGCACATAAAGCATCTGCATGTTGATTTAAATTAACCTAGAAGAATGTTGAAGGTACATCCCCTTCAACAGTGGGTTACATTTTTAGTGAACTAAAATTCAGACTACTCAGACAATGAATTTCCCAGTGCTTCACACACAGACAGCATTTCAATAAATGTTTCGTCAGCTAAAATGCAATAGCTGGCCTGTTTTTAACCTCTCTCCTTGCCAACGTTTATTAGTAATTTACAGAATTTTGGCCATGGGAGAAGCATCCATGAATGAGCCAAAACAGTGAGTCTAGTTAGCTTATATGCTGGGATCAGTGTTTCCTTCGCTAATGATTTAAACACACAGGTAGAGTATTTGGTTGTTTTGAGATTTCATTGAGGTTCTTTTGATGAAAGTTTTCCTTTGATGTAACATTTTGATTTAAGGTTTTATAACAGTAAACAAAGTACTCAGTAGAAAATACTCAGTGAATTTTACATTACTTAGGGTCTAAAGATAGCCAACTGTGAACGATCTCAGTCATGTGAGACACTATTTCAATAACATTTCCATGACTAGAAATAATAGCTATCTACTAGGTAAGAAATAAGATCTCTACAAGGTAAAGAAAATACTCCATATTATCAGTGTTTTCTACGTACCTTTTCACAGTAGTAATATGATCATATGGTATTATTTATCTGCATGTTTGCCAACCATGTACATCATCACTTTGTTGTGAGTCAGTGAGATCAAGCTAAGTGCTTAGTATCAAGAAGGAAAAAAGGCAAAAACACAGAAAAGGAAGGAGAACAGAGAGTATGGGGCTTTAAAGATCATGTAGTTCTACAGTGATCTGTAATCACACATCAGAGATCAAATCCACCAGTTAGTGATAGAACTGTACTAGAACAAGGTCATCTATTTCTTAGGTCACTGTTCTTCCCCCAACCAACCGTGTATTTTCTTTTTAAAAAAATGATAACAATTTGAGAGATAACAAAGACCCTAAAAGATAATTAGCTTAACTTCTCTTCATTAGTTTGTTTTATTCAGAAAGAGGGAAAATATGGGTATTTGTTTGTTGCCCTTTCATTAATAAGACATGTAGATGACAAACTTTTTCTTTGCCATTTCAGAAGATTGTGTTTTTAAAGGAAAGAGAGCTATTAAACTTGAAATAATTTTTAATTGATTCTATGTCTGCCATCAGACAAATAAATAAATATATAAATAACACAGAAGGTTCTTCTTCACAATAGTCATGCACTTGACAAATCTGTTAAGGCACCATATACTTCCCTGCATTCATGTAATGCACATAGAATTAAACGGATTAACATTATTGGTATGTAATTTAATTGAAAACATATGGCTTGGAATCATCGATTTTTAAAAGTAATGGGATGGATGTAACATATTCTGTTTGTGCTTCATATTAAAGTACCTAGACCTGGGTCTTTGGTTAAAGATGGTCACAAATATACATATTTAACCTATGAAACATATTTAACCTACTTAACCTATGAAACCTTCTAAAGAAAGAGTAAAGTAAAAAAAAAAAAAAAGATATTTAGCCTCTAAATAATTAGACAAAAGATGACAACAGAAGAGAAATGTCAACTAATTCATAGAGGACAGAGAAAAAGTAGATGGAGTGAGTTGCCCTAGCCCAGAGCAGAGAAAGCTGGGGTGAAGATGTGCCATCGAGAGGGAGAAGGAAACCACAGTAAGGACAGTTTGAGCTATTGAGCCCCAGAGAAGACCCTGAAATATGAGACATCAAATAATTTATATGGTAAGAGTAAAGATCGAGGCTACAAAATCAGTCTTTAAGAAAAGGTTAGGTCCCCAGATGCCCTTGCCAATCCCATTAAGTCTAGTTACTGCCCCATTGCTGACTTGTCAAGAGACAGATGTTTATTCTCCAGAGAAATTGAACAGAAAGTCTCCATTCTCTATGCAGCAGAGGATAGTAGTGAGCATAGGTTTCTATATGAAACACAGAAAAGCAAACATCTGCATATTGAATGGTGTGATTATGATTATTTTAATCCTAACCCTTGTTCCACTTCAAACAGAAATGCTAAGCAGGCAAAAGAATGGAAACTACCTGTCTGTAAAAATACTCTACAGAAGGTAGTTGGTAGTTTACCAACTAAAGAACAACCTTATCATATTCTAATGAGTTAACAAAATTTTCTGACACCCACAGAGCTAACACTTGAATCAATATAGGCAGCTAAATTTCCCCAGACATTTTACATCTACCATGAAAGATAAAAAAGAAAACAGAGAACTGGAAAGAAAATCAGAAAGAAAAAAAAAGACAAAGATAAGATAAAAACTTTAAAAACTCTTAATATCCTCAGAGAACCAGGAAATGTATATGGCATGTATGAAACAAGCACAGGATAACGTTAGTTTTTAAAAATAAAATCAAGGTAAAAAAATTGTAAGATAAAGGTGAGAAAGTCACCTGGGGGGAAAAAGAATAAAAAGAAAATCAAAATATCAGAGAAAGATAAAAATTTAGAGGCTCAACCCAATATCCAACTAAGAAGAATCCTATAGATTAATAATACGTTGTTAAATAATTTTATTATTTAGTATTTCCTTGAGTGGCTCTTACTCTCAGTACTTTCCTTGTTTATACTTGTGCCTTATAGGTTTATCTAGATCATAAATCATAATTTTCTTCTTTGACACACCAAAGAATGTCCATTAATATTGCTGAATTTAAATTCATGTGGAGAGTACTTAGATTGGTAAAGAAAATTAAGTTAGAATATGCAAAGATTCATCTCATGCAGTCTTGTTTGATGGCAGAATACTTCTCTGCTTTAAACCAAAGGATTGTTTTCAGAACTCTTAAATAGATCCCCTTCTATGATTCTGTAATTCATTTCATTCAAATGTGTTGTTTCTGGCTATGTACTTGAGCATAACAGCTTTGCCGTAGTGTGGATTTATCTCATGTGACAGGTCACTACTGAGAGTAAAAATTAAATCAAGGAATCAGTAAAATGACAACAATCCCCCCAATAACAACAACTGCTATGTGTTTAAGAAATATTAAATAAAATCAAATATGATGACTATTAGCTTTCTTCTGCTGATGTGGATATTCCTTTAAAAGAGCTATAAAAACCAAAATGTTTCATTAAACTACAAAGAATTTCCCGAGCTTGCAATTTTTTCCTGAAATAATATAATATAAAGAACAAATTCTAATTTAAATATTCATATCTTCGTTTTATTTAATGGTTTGCCACTATCACTACAGATATTATATTTTAATGCTCTGTGATGTTTCTTCTTGTGTGTAACAGCTAAAATAAGAGCTACTTTCAAGTCATAAGTCATCATTATAAAGTTCATATTTTTGTCTTTGAAAAGTGCATTCTGCTACTAATGGCAATACACTGACAGTCAAAATAAACATCTTCAATATGCATGCCTCATTTTTTTACATTAAAAAATAACCCACTGGTCAAGGAGACAAACTTCGGGACTCAAGTCTACCTTCAAACATTTTCCGTCTAACATCTTGTACAACTGAAGCAGAGGAAATGAAACTAGAAATTTTCCACAACAATAAAAACAACAACAACAACAACAAAAACCTGCAGGATATAATTTGGTCTCTGAACTTTTTGAAGATAAAAAAATCAACAGGGATTCAACATTTAAAAAATATTTCCGATAAAACATGTCTAGAATAATACAAATGCACTTTGCAGGTTTGTCATTTTGACTAGAAACATCTGAGAAATGAACTTCTTTTAAAACTCCCTCAGAAAAATGGGAAAAGTTCTCCTTTACACAGCACATTCAAAATTGTCCTTTTATCAGTGTAGAAGAAAAAAAAGAGAAATATTCAATGAAATTATCACAGTGCCTCTATAAGCTAACATTAGATGCTTTTTCTCTTTTCCTTGCCTGTCTCTCACACACACACCACATGCATACATATACACTGACACACATACATTCATCTGTATGTACACACATTCATATACACAAACATGCTACAGACATAAGTTTCCTGTGTTTTTTTTGTTTTGTTTTGTTTTGTTTTAAGAGTTTAGAATCCAGGAGGCATTAAATAAAAAAAGGGTATCCTAGCAATTTAAAGAAACTATGTCTTTCTTCCTTAAAGATTAGGTCAACTAATGAAACCCACTCTGTGTAAAACGTAGTTTCTTTGTAAGAAAAAAATACAGTTTTTTTTTTTTTTCATTACTTTCCTTAAAAGTGAGCATAATAGGTTTGTCACACCAAATTAAAGAAACAAACCAGGAAGCAGTGTCAGCTGGTAAGTATTTCAAGTAGAGGCAGAGTGATTGCTTGGAAGGAGCATGGATTCCAATCCCAGCCTTCATTTACTAGTTGTGGAATACATATCAGGAAATTTTACCTTCCTGATGCCCAGGGAAATGTAACCTAAGCTGACCAAGGTACCTTGACTCCTGTTGAACTCATGGTTGGACACATGGCCTATGCAGGACCATAGAGACTAATGCCGACCTTGGGAGAACGAGGTTTTTCTTTCCCTGAGATTTAAAGTATTGAGGACCATCTACATCTGTAAACTACTATTAGTCCTCTTGGGCATCTTAGGGAGAGAACCCAAATGAAATTAAAGACAATGACGTGAAAAGCTGAGAAGAGAGAGGAGAGTCCTGATGAAGTGAGGGCAGTCTCGAGTCAACAGATGACTAAGTCAGGCCTCTGCACCCTCTGGACAAATAAACAGAGAAGTCAGTGGAGGCTAAATTTGGATTTCTATCAGCTTCAACTGAAGATGAATATAATAAAGATTACCTATCTTATATGATTCTGGGAATAAAGTTTCTAGGATAGTACATACAAGGTATCTAAAAATGTTAATAAAAATTATTATTAATAATATAAAAGGGTAACCCTTTTTCTCCTATAAGAGATGTGCCCAGATTTTGCATTGTAAAACTTGACATCTATAAACATCTCTCAAACATAGATGCAATTGTCTTCTGGATATTCAAGTTTTAATTTTGTTAAATTTAACGTTTATTTGTTATGGTGCCTATTTTTCTCAGTAAATTGAAATCCTCATGAGCTGAAATTACATCTCAATAATATTTAGAGCTTAAGCATCTGATACAATGCCTTATTTATGGTATATTCTCAGGAATTATTTGTTTTTATACTGTATGAAATTAAGTTTTACTCTTGCAACCCACATCCACATTACCACAAACACTAGACCCCTTAAGCGAATTTTCAAAGCTGTTAAAATATAATGCACTATGAAAAAGACATTTACTTTTCCGTATATTTAAAGAAATTATTTTATTCCAGTTCAGAAATGAAATTGTTAGAATTTGAAATAATTTTTAAATAGTTTGGAGGTTTGAAGTAGTTTATGAAACACAGAAATTTAAAAAAAAAAAAAAAAGGATGAAAAAATTTTAAAATGGAAAAGCCAAAATGAATAAACAGCATTTCTGGGGCATACTGAGTTAAATTCAATATCAACAACTTTGGGGAAATAAGAAGCTTTTCTCTCTGTGTGGAAGAACTAACTTTGATGATGCTTGATTGAGAACACCAGTAGAATTGATCCTACGATCATCGCCTCAGGGTTTGCATCATTCTCTGGAATCACAGTAAGTTACTTTGTAACTCAGGTGCCAATCTATACCTTAGTGAATTTGCTTGATATGTCGGTAACAATTTAAAATAACTCCTTTATTGGGCACTATAAATGAATACTTTTAATTTGGACATCTTGAAGGAAGATTTCTTTTAAAGGATTTTCTCCATAATATTTAACCAGAATTTTTATTTCGAAATGGTGCCATATCTCCTCTAATATCTTCCTTTTAATAACAGCTACAATTCACTGAGGACTTATCTGTGCCAAGCACTCTGCTAGTCACTTATACCTGTTATCACATCTAATCCTCTTGACAATCTTACAGAAAAAGAGTCCCTATTTTACAGATTTAAAAAATAGAATTAAAGGCACTAGCACATGATCAAACGGCTAGTAGATGGAAAAACTACAGTTCAAATTCAGACCTGACTGATTCCAAAGTTGATGCTTTTTACTGGCTCAATAGAAATGACCATCAGTGAAACTTTACACAAACAAAAAATAGTCACGTTGTTGAAACAGTTTGCCAAATCTCAAATATTAGTTACTAGATCACTCCTTCCTTTCTCTATCATAGATACCCAAAAATCTGATACAATTTCAATAGTTGAGGTTTATGTTATTTTTGCATGCTCTTAGAGCTATATGATTTGAATGTTTCAGGTAAAATAAATCATAATATCTAAAATTTATTCAGTGCTTATTTGGTGCCAGGACTCTACAATCACTTTACATGTATATATCTATATGTCTACATAAATTTATATGCAATAATATATATATATACATATATATATATATATATATATATGTATATATATATA
>NW_006494612.1:19065291-19068575 GCF_000325575.1 Pteropus alecto | reverse complement strand
TTATTTCCCCCAATATGCAGACAAGGCAGAAAGAGTTTACATAACTTGCCTAAGGTCACAGTTATTAAGTGAGAGATAGGGATTCGACCCTAGGCAATGTGGCTCTGGAACCCACCTAAATCATGCCCGACAGGGGCTCTTCACATATCACTAATTGCCCATTAGACAATACTTGGAAAGCTAAAAATTTCCACTAAAAGTTAAGTAAACAGAATGTCCATAAGACGTCTAGTAATTCTGGTACTACTAGAGTTTAGATGGAAGAACATTAGAATAATCAATTTCCACCCACGGCCTCTGCTAAGGCATTGCTCTGCCCAGCTCCTTATCCATCTTCTACCTAGTGTTCTCCTTTCCTGGCTCTTTCGTAGTGAGTTGTTTTAGAAATGATGGTTCTTCCCAGAGCGTCACTGTTAACCAATTAATGCCTTTTCCCTGCTGCCTTGCACACATGCTTCCTGGAGCACCAATCTGAAAGATTCCCCTCTGGCTACAACCCCTCACACCCCTTTCTCTGTGCACACAAATTCACTAGTAGAGCAAGCTCACCTCATGCTATACTTTGTTTTATTTGCTTTTGCCATCTTTCTAAATGATACACTCCTTGAGTTCAGCAATCATTACATTTTGGTACTCAGCGTCATACACAGTATCTGGTACATGGTAAGTACTCAAACAATGTTTTTCTTAAATGTTTAGTTCCCACAATTCTTTACATAGCGTGTGAATATATTTGTTTAAGATTAAAACATTTCAGAAATCATCTGAAAAAAATAATAACGGCTCATATTTTGTATTCTCCCTTGCATTTTAGCCTCTCACTCTCTGTTATTTCTTCATTCTGCTCAAATCATAATGATATAAAAAATTATAATGACTTATAAGCAACTCCCTTCATAATACTATAACTTTCTTTGGGCCAACTCTTCCCTCTGTTTCTCACAATCTCTCTTCTTTCCCATCATAATCAAGTAACATACAAGAATATGTAAGAACACTGTCTCATTTTCTCACTTTAAATTCACTATAAAAAAAAAGTTCATTTTTATTTAAAATACATGCTTATTATAAAAAAAATATGATTTCTTAAAAATCACCTACAATCTCATCAGGGATAAAACTTGTTAACCTTGTAATTTACTTCCAACTTCTTTTTTATATATTACATTCACATATATGGAGAGTAAAATTCTAAATTGAGATCATAATAAAAATACAAGTTTAAAATAATGCTGTCGTTCATTCAACATTACACTGAAAGTACTTTTTAACATCATTAGATTCTATTATTTAACTCCTTTCTTACAGATGGAAACATATAGAAGGAGCAATTAATTTTAACAAAAGCATTGACTCGAGCTTAGTCTTACAAATAGGACCATTGAAGGCTCAGAAAATGCAAACAAAGCATAAAGAAAAAATGTGCAAACCCAGTAGCTAAAATAATTTGGCATATTTATTTATTTATGTCTCTCTCCCCCACACTATACTAAAAGGTTCTATATGGATCATTAGTCTTATTTATCTTAGTATCCCCACACCTAATACATTATTTGGCACAGTATAGATAGCTAATCAAAGATTGGTAGACAAATAAATAAACAAAGTTGATGGGTTTGCAACTGAAGAAGCTATCTATGATAGAACATTTTACTTTCCAACTAGATGTCAAACAATTTAGCCAATCACAGAAGTCGCAGACCATTAAATGATTATTTAATGTCCATGAATTGGATGGTAAATAAATCATAATTTTATTTTTTTTTCCCTTGGCCAAAAAGTAAGTCTCTCAACCTTCTTAAAAAATTTAATTTTAGTATCCAAAGAGACGTACTCACTAAATGTTAATAGAGAATCATCAATAAATGAACCTCAACCTTCAGCAATTTAATAACCTGAGAATTAAAGTTAGGCAATATTTAAACTGGATGCTGGTTTATAGAGTTAAAATATATCATTATTAAATCATTCACACTTTTCAATTCTGTCATCATCCAAACCTCTTTTAAGTCAATAAACATAGACTATATAAAGTTACATGTATTAGAGAGAAAAAGTTAAATGTTTGAGAAATGGATTGTTGGTTGGCAGTATTATTTTTAATCTTATTGTATTAGGTTTTTATTGCTGTGTACCAAATTACCACAAACTTAGTGACTTAAAGCAGCATGCATTTATTATTACACAGTTTTTGTGGGCCAAGAGTTGGCATAGCTTAGGCTAGTCCATTGCTCAGAATCTCACAAAGCTAAAATCCAGGTATTGGCCCAACTGAGTTTTCTGGCCGGTTATCAACCATGGCTCCTCTCTGCTCTTAGAGGCCCTCAAAGTTCTTTGCCCTGCGGCCTTCTCACAACATGGCTATTTTCTTCTTCAAGGACAGCATCAAAATCTTTCTGACCTCTCAATGCTCTTTTGATTAACTCAAAGTAATCTAATTAGAGATTTCAATTACTTCTAAGATTTCCCTTCCACTTTGTCATAAAATGTCACCTAATCATGGGACTGATATTCCATCACATTCACAGCACCCAATCACACTCAAGGGGGAAGCGATTATACAGGATATGTACCCCCAGAGTTGGGAACATGGGGGGCCATCTTAGAATCTGCCAACAGAACTAAAGAAACTGATTCTCCCACACACAAAATTACATATACACAAAGCCCTCAGACATCCAGACCAGTCACTTAAAAACTGACCACAATTAAAAAATACCAACTCTAAATATTTAATCTATATGCTACTATTGAAATTTATACTCACTTTATCTTTATTTTGTGGTAAATTATTTGAGATATAAGTTCAAGCTGTTGTAACAACTGCTTTTGGTAAAATGCCTACCCCCGTTATTGGCACCTGGATGTTATGACAGAGAGAAAGAGAATGAACTAAGAACAGCAGCTGTTCTCTCCTTGCTGTGGCATTAGCATGACATGGATCAGATGGATTACCAGGCAAACCGGTTGGTCAGTGTGAAGGCAGCTATGCTAATTAAAAACTCCAGAAGTGAGAAACTTACTATAACACTATAACCAACATATCTTACTGACATAAAGTTTTTTCACAGGTTCAGGTACTTAAAATTCTAACAGATGGTCACTAGAGGAAAAAGGCACAATTAAATCTACTAAAATGCATTTTTAATGAAAAATTTAGGGTAAAGGAGGCACACTTATGAATACAATTGCTCTTACGGATATTCTCTCAGATGTCTGCGAACAACTGGTGTACCCTTTCTGAGACTGCTGTTGTATATGATAAATATTTACCCAACCCAGGC
>NW_006494612.1:19059717-19065224 GCF_000325575.1 Pteropus alecto | reverse complement strand
CTTTCCTCAAAAATGAACCTGCTTTCTTATATTCTTCTAAAGCATGACACATGAAGTATATGTTTTCCAGAGTAACTCAGCAAACAGAAGATATATCAGGGCTATAACCTTTTTTATTTTAGATCAGTAGTTTGCCAACTTTGAGGTGTATATAAGGATTTAGTAAAAATGCAAATTTCTGGACCCCAAATCCAGAAATTCTGATTAATTCATTTAGTCTGGTAGGATCCCTCATACATGCATTAACACCCTTAGTGATTTACACTTAGGTGAGCCACAGACCACTTTAAGAAACCATGTCTATTAAAATTGTTAAGACCTCATTAGTTATTCTGTAATCCCATCAGAAGACTGACACAAATGAATCTCCTATTCACGAAACCCCCTAAGATTACACCTGAGTTCTCAGACTATCAGGTTCTGGGCAACAAATCACAAGAGCTTTGACATATCACTATTAAATTATGTCATAACAGATATATCACTCTAATCTTTGAAGATCTTTTGAAATCATTATTTTGTCATACATAACAAGCTTGGTTCCAAATATATCTTATAAATGGTCTCTATAAATCATTAATGTCAGTGGCTCTTTCTCACAAGGTGCCTCCTATCTGAAGAGGCTCTCATCTGAACTACAGTGCTGCTCTCGCAAGGTGGACATCTTTCTCCTTCTCTTCTTTACTTATGTCATATAACGGCATTCTTTATTTTCTTCTCTATTATTCATGAACAGTAATTTGTTTTTTATATTACTTCCACTATTCTCTCTGATGAATTAGCAAGTAACAAAAGGTATTAAACTCACATTTCCTGGTCATTTGGAAAAATGTTATGTGCAAGCTCACATAGAAAATTACAGTCACTTCCAAAATGTAGAAATTGCCTACAACATGTTCTCTAATCAAACAGAAATAAAAATTATGTGCCTTAAAATGAACAGTTTGTGTTTTTAAAAATAAAGGAAAAAATGATATTAGAGTGGTAGAAATGCATGAAGAGAGCCCTATAGAACAAATCTGAGGAAAGCTTAGAAAGATGACACTATTCCTCACCAAGTCTACAGTCCAGCCAGCAAGGCCCACAGGTCACAAGGACAGTTCCTCAGCTCTCACACCCTGCAGGTAGCCCTGCCACCAAGAATTCCCTTTGGTAAGTACTTGGGCTTAACTGCAGACAAGTCAGTTACCAATGGAATTAATCATCGTTCAATATGCTCCATGATACATACACAGGTTAAAAAAATATGTAATTTGGAAAATGTCATCCAAAATAAAACTACATATTAACAATTTCATTAAGACATATCTTCCTTAACTAAACATTTTTGTTCTACAAAAGCATCAACTAGAGAACTTATTCTACATACTTCTAAAGAAACTAATTTTTTTTATTCCCCAGAAGCCTCAAGTAAAAGAAATCTGCCATTCCCAGTATATACAACAGAAAAAAAAAAAAATGCTTTAATCTCCCTGACAACAGTGTTTAAACAAACACATATACACAAACTTTTAGAATCCATTTAAATGAGTCGCTTCGTAGTTCTAAAAATTAAATAAAAAGGATAATAAATAATTTATTCAGTGTTTCTGGCTGCTGTGCATCTTTTTTTTACTTTTCCTTTAAATTTTCCTTTAAACTAGAAGCAAAAATTTTAAACTAGAAGCAAAAAATTTCTCTAGTCTCCAATGAAGTTTCAATAAACAGTAACTTAAATGACAATAGAGCAGACACTTTTAAACTATTGTAGACATGCTGTTATTTTAAAAGCACTTGAGTGAAAACTTTTGTTGATGAAGATTTTTTTTTCAAGTTTCTCCTAAAAGAATTCAATAAAAATAGAGGGGGGTGGGAATAGATGGGATGGGTAAATGACCTCAAGAGTTATGGCTGTAAACAAAGCTTAATGTCCAAAACAGAACGTGGATAAGTAGAGATGTGACAGTAGAAGTCAAGAGAAAGTCACACTATTTGTGCTTGTTATTTGGTTTACTTTTAATCATATATTTTAGAATTATTTTCTGAGCTTATTTTAATGAATTGTTTTTTGCTGCTCTTTTGTGGTGGAACACTTTAACCGCAGCTAAATTTAGAGAGTGTTCTCTGGAGATGCTCTTTTCAAAATAAGATTAACGGAGGCCAGCACTGTTACTCTTCATCTTCTACCTCCGAACTTCTCAGTAACAGAGGTGTATGTGGGTGTGTGATGACCCCTCACTAAGCACTGTGTTTGAAAAATTATCATAAATAGATTACAGCACATTGGCTAGAGAGAATAAAACTACCATCCACCACATAAGAATATGTTTGCTTTTAATGGTGTAAATTGTTAATGAAACTCATTATCATGTCTCTCACTTATATATTTATCACCTCCTTTATTTTTTTAGTTCTAAGCTCATCTATTTTCCCGGCATGTCATTTATTTTGTATTTCTGAATCTTGAAAACTATATTTTGAAAATCTCTTTAACTGAATGTAAGAGAACCAAAGAATTAGTGAAATATAAAGTTAAATTTTACAATCAAGGGAACCAAATTAGATGAAGATGCACAGAATATTCACAGAAAGCACAGCTAGTTTTCTGATTTATTTGATTGACTCATTCATTCATTCAACATACCTCCTCCCTATCTCAGATCCACCTTTCAAAAGTTTTCAGATTAATCTTCCTAACCCAAACTTTGATTATGTACGTCATTTTTCACACACTCACAATAAATCTCTACCTGTTTATTCTACTTACCTTGATTTCCCTAGCACCTATTATTATGTGGCTGGTGACTAGTAGATATTAAGTCAGTATTTATTGAAAGTCTGAGATAGATTTATTTTATCTAAGTTGTTTTTCCTGACTCTGAAAGTATGCTATCCACTTGCTCTACCCCAGCAAGCCTTATTTTCCACCATTGCCCAAAGAAAATTTTTTGCTCGGGAGACTTATCTTAAAGGCCCCATGCTTATTCTATGTTGTTGCTCTTGACTTCTTCCTTTATGCAATATGGTTCTGTACCCCTGTAACTACTAAACCTCTCTTATTAATATTTAAAATAATATTCTGCTTAGCTAATATGCACCCTTTGATTCCATGGTTTCCATGTCATGTTCATGATATGGCACTCTTAGTTTTAGTGATAGAAGTAAAGAAAATATTAACCACGAAAATATGATACATCCTTTATTCATTAATGAATGCATTATCCATTTATTCCCTCACTCAATATTCACTCATTCCAACAAATATTTATTGGGTATCTATCAGTGCCAAACAATGTGCTAAGCATGAGAGAGAGAGAGAGATGGAGAGAGAGTATAACAGAAATATGCTTTCCCTTGTAAAGCTTACAAGAGAGAAAGAAAGGGCACTAATCAACTTGTTCAAAAAGTCAACGATTATGATGCATAATTAGTACTAAAAAGGAAAAGCATAGGAAACAATAGTACCCTTAATAAGAAAATGTGATCTAGTTGGAGGTAGGTGGCAGTCTAAAGAGATTCCTCTAAGGATGTGATATTTGAACTAAAGTTTGAAAAATGAATAAGCTAGGTAGAAATGATCTTCTAAAGCACTAGTAAGGTTCAGAGGTAAGGGCTTTATAAAGCAGTGGAGATAACAGAACACATTAAAAAAACAAGAGAATCCAGTATGTACAAAACATAATTTGAAAAATAGTGGAAAAACCTGAGATGGGCAGGAATGGTGGAGACTTTTTTGGTCTTTACTATAGAAACAATGGTCGATCACTATAAACTTTAAAATAGGAGAGTGACAAATATCTCTGGTTGCTGTAAAGAGAACAGATTGGAGTGGGCAGGAATAGAGTAGAGAAGTCTTTTCAGAAGGCAGTGGTGGGGGCTTGCTCACAGCATTCAGGGCGAACCATGAAGGACAATTCAATCTGCATAGGAGAGACACTTGTGTCTCAGAGGAGGTAATGCTTAAGCTAATTGTCTTATGAGAAGTAGAAGCTGGTCAATAAGATAATGAAGAGATGGATATTCTAGTCTTTAACTCAACCTGCTATATCATTTCTTTCTTGTTGACCCTTCTGTTCCTCTCTGGTTTTGATTATAACTCTATACTTTGGACTCTGCTTACCTACCTATAACCACAGTATCTATCTGTTTTCTCATCTCTGAGTGGACAGCCTTGATATGAAAATCTTTTCTGCCTTCCTCTAAAATAGTTATGCATTTAAACTTTTGTTTATTCATATGTTTAAGTTTTTTAGTGTGCATCAGATATTCTGCTAATTACAAAGGAATTACAACCCTCATAAAACTCAAAGTCAAGAGAAGAAGAAGATGTTACAGATTCAGGCTTTCATTCGACATGTATTTATTGAAAAGGTACCATGTACCAAGCATGAGGATGTGGCAATGAAACAAAAAAATGGTTGCTCTTGTGGTACTTACCTCTAGTGAAAAAGATAAATTTCAACACATTATTATAAGGGTCATTACAGAATCAGTTACAAAAAAAGAAAAAAGATTGTTAATATCAAGAGGATAGTAGAGTGCCCATTTTCACAAAAAAAGCAATATTTTGTTGAGTCTTAAAGATGAGAGTTTGACAAGAAAAACTGTGGAGAAAAGTTTTCTAGACTGGTTGATGAGCATGTGAAGAATCTGAGTTGGAATTAAGAAGAAATTAAAAGTTTAAGAACCTTTGGTTTTGTGGAAAATAACTCTGGACTTAGTGTAACATGGACACCAATAACAAGAGGCAAGTTAAAAGTCTTTAGTGAAAACACAAGGGAAGAATACTGAAGTCTGGACCCTGAAGAGGTAACAGGTACTGCAGATGGAGAGAAAGAAGTGGGGTCATTCTAAGGTTTTTAGAGCAGGTACCAGGAGTCATTAACTGAGAGGAAGGCCACCCAACATGGAATATGTTTGGGAGGCAAGATAGTAGAAGTCTATCCTTTTTGCTGGCTCCTATTCTTTTGTTCACTCTTAAAGGTTGGTACTCCCAAGCCCTCCTTGCTTTCCTTGTGGTACATAAGAAATCACAAAGTGATATCTACAAACAAAACACGAATAAGTAGGAGAAGGAATACTTCTGAAAAGAACATTCTCTGAGGAGTCTGAGTCATAAATGTTAACATCCAGTTTCTTAATCCTTTCTTATTTCCATGGATTCCAGGCACTGAACTCATACTCATCTGTGGAAACAGATGTAATGGTCAAGTGTTCAGTTTCCTGCACTAGATGAAAAAAACTTATGTCTACATACCAGTTCCTCCATGTACTAGCTGATGACAACTCAACTTCCGTAATCTCTCCAACTGTTTCTTTATTTAAAACATGGGACAATAAAACTTTCTTCATAAGATTATGGTAAAGATCAAATGAAACAATCCATGTAAATAGTGCTTAACACTGTAAGAACCTCATGAAACATTAGTAAATAATAACAAATATTATATATTATGCCCTGTTTTATCTACTTTCTTCCTATCATTTTATTTGATCCTCACAACAAGTCAATGAGATAGGTACTCATA
>NW_006494612.1:19000492-19059503 GCF_000325575.1 Pteropus alecto | reverse complement strand
TTATTATTATTATTATTATTATTATTATTATTATTATGACCACCAACCCCATTTTTATAAATAAGAAAATTGAGGCACAGAATTTTAGTGACTTGCCTAATAACTTGCAAGTGCTGAAGGCTGGCTTTAGAGATCCTGAAGTTCCCACAAAGGTCCAGGAGACCCTTAACTGATCCCACGAGCAGTCGCCAAATGCTCACCTACTGATACCTGGTGCAACATAAGGACCATTCTCCTGTATCATTCCTGTCCCATAATGATGTCTCCTTTTTCTCAGTTCTTTCTACTCATAGGCTGTCCACTGCAACTCAGAACTTAATCATTTATTTTTACACTTCTCTGTAACGTATGTAAATGTTGTCTTGAGCATAAGCCTTTGAGGCAGGATCATATCCCATACATGGCTGTCTCTTTAGTTACAGCTTCAGGCATGAATATAAGTAAACTTTCAGTAAACACTTATTGAGTGATTGAGTCTCAGGCTTCAAGGAATCACTATTGAAAGAAACAACTGGAGAGATTTTTATAAGATCTGGTCACTCTTACTGAAGATTTCACATTAACAAAAGCTCAGTCAATGACACTGAGTTCCACTTATGAGAATACAGCTAAAGGGCCCAAGTGAAAAAGGCAAAGCTCTTTTAATGCATGAAGAATGACCTAATCTTGTTCTTTTTGGTTATTACTATGAAGATTATTTTTACAATAAAATATATAGAGGTATATTTAAGTATGATATCATAGAACAAAATTTCATTTTTTTCCTTTAATAATTATAATTAGGACAATGTAGAAAAATATTCATTGGCTTGAGTCCTTACATTACTCAGAAAAGAATGATTGGTGCATTAAAATGATTTGAGGAAAAAAATATAATGAACAATTGCTGTTTTTTAGAACAAAGTAATAGACCTAAAATGAAAAGAATAAGAATAGATTTTACAATAAAAGTCCAAGTACACTACTTGGAAAGTAACAGCTTAAAAATAACATTCATCTAAAGAAATTTTTATTTACTTAAATTGTTTGAAAACTGGAGTCATGAAGAAATGCTCAAAAGTCAAAATAAATCAAACAAAAGAGAAAAAGTCAAAGTTGATCTTGGAAAAAATAATTTTTAAGATCATTTTAAAGAACATGACTATCATAACATATATATTTTTTAACTTAAGAAATATTCATTGGCAATACTTGTCTTATTGTTTTTCCCAATAACCACACGATTTCTAAAGAGTAAAGTGGCAGTTTTAAAATCAAATGTCATCTTAATTTTATTCATTTATTTATTCAACTTGAAGATTTTCTTTTTAGGCATCACGCAAGAGAATGTGTAATAAAATTTAAGTGAAAGAAGAACATTTCCTGCCTGAAAAGAATTAGTCTACTCAGAACGGTACCTAAAAACTATGATAATTTTAATGGAGATTCAAATCCTTTGGGACATGAGGAATGTGCCTATTGTCCTTTTTTATACAAGGGTCCAGAAAACTCTCATAAAAAATGTGTAATTTGAATTATTACTTAAGGATAGGTGGCAGGCACTTCAACAGCACTAGAAGGAAATGGCATCCTAGATTACAGAAACAGAACAGCAAAAGAGGTAGAAAGTGTTCAGTGGGTATGCATTTAGAGAAACAGCAGGAACTGTTTTAAAAGGAAGTTGAGGTATACATTATGATATGAAGACTAGAGTGAAAAGAATGAGAAATACTAGAAGATTTTGAGAAGGAATTTATATTAGGCATATTTTAGAAAAATGAATAATGATAGAGAATAATTGGAGGGGGAAGAGACTTTAAGGAGAGAAATCAGTTAAGGGATTCTATCACTCAGGACAGGCTAGAATGTTGTAGAACCAGAAATTCCAGAGTCTCAGTAGATTAACAAAGATTTATTTATTCCTTGCTCATACTCCCTGTGATTTTGGGGTCCATGGGAGGAATCGATCCATATCTTTTGTACTCAGGTATCCATCTGGAAGATCATTCATCTCTACGGCGTGGTGAATTGCGCATTAACTTTTAAAGAACTTAATCCAAAAGTAACAGATGTCACTTCGTTCACATTGCATTGACTATGTCTATGTCTAACTTTAGGAAATGAATGGGCAAGTGCAATCCTACTACGTGCCCAGAAGGAGAAGAATGGAAAATATCCACGAACAGCAGTGACTACTTCAAGTGATGATTGTAATTGTGCAGATAAAAGTTAATGAGGACGTAAGCAATAGGGATGGAAAGAAGTTGGGGAATAAAAGAAATACCCTAGAAATTCAACTGAGGACTCGCTGATTGATGCGATATCGGAGAAAAGAAAGGGATCTAGTATAATTCTAAGTACTTATGCCTGGAAGACTATTGGTGTCCTTAGTGGAAATTAGAAAATAAGAGAAGAAAGAGTTGATTGTGGGGGTAGTGGTGGAGAGAATGGGGAACCTCAAAGAGAGAATGAGTACTTGTTGAGTTCATACTATGTTAAGTTATAAGTCCTGGCAGGGATATACAAGTAAAAATATCCAAAGGACAGTTGAAAATTAGCAGTTGGAGTTCACAGAAGAGTTTGAATATGAAAATAAGAATCTTAGAGTCATTGACATAGAAGTGGTGTTTAAATCTATGGGCTTAGATGAAACTGCAAATTGTGCATCATTTAGATTAACTGTATCACATTCTTTAGCCAAGGTTGAGAATATCGATCTTATTTTATTAGCTTCATATTCCTAGAAGAAAATAAACTGCCGATGATAAAAATAATGCAGACAAGAATTTGCAAAGTTATTCAAGAAGGAACACTACTATTTTAAGTATTAAATTTGGTGATAGTTATTAATTTTGAATCCTTCAGGGGTCCTGTGTTAATACAATCTTATAGCTTTTCTATCTCATTCCTAGAGGTCATCATGTAAATATGAAGACTGCTAATCTCCACTAGGATAATAAATAAGCACAGACTTAAAGATGTGCTAAAGATGATCTCTTTATGATTTGATAACGGTTTTGCAATTTTTAAAAAGAATGTTTTTCTTTCCCTTTTCTTTAACATGTACAGACATAAACTGTTATTAGAAATTAATGAAGCAAAGCCTACACGAAGTTCAAGCAAATTTCCTGAACAAAGATTGCTGCTCACAGAAACATTTTACTTGTCTATACAGGTAAATGGGAAGTGATCCATTATTCAGTCAACACACATTACTTTATTCTCAAAATGAAGTTGAATATATAAAAAACACTCCGGGGAGGTTTTTTTTCAAATTATTATTATGATCTGTGAGTGGATATTGAAATAAATTTAGTAGGTCACAACTAGTACTAAAAATAAAGAATATAGAGTAGAAATATTGGAATGCACTGAATGTAATAAGTCTACGTATTGTTTGAAGACATTTTATAACATTTTCATTGTGTGTGTGTTTGGTGTATGTGTGTGTTAGAAAACTGGTCACGATTTAAATATATTTTTTACCCCCAAAAAAGTTTGAAGGCCACTGCTTTAAAGGTGTGAGGTGAGAGGAGAGTGATTGGTGTATTAACCAGGGAACGCTTTAGTCATTTTCGTAAAGACAAATTATCAGCTATGAATCCTATTTTGATAGTCATAGAACATTCTCAGTTCCTTAAAATCCACCAGGTCTTTGAGTCCTGCCGCTTTCAACTTCACATTTTGTGCTTAGCTGATGACTTATACCAAAAATTATACCTTAGAGAATGAATGTATTCGTACTGGATGTCAACCTTAATCAGATTTAGCATGTATATACTTAATTCTCCATTTCGTCTTTGTTAGCTTAAGTGTACCGGGATTTGTTTGACAGTCTTACTGATAACAGTACAACATTATATCTGCTGAATACTAAATCACTTTATTAACTCTGAACTTTATTACTATACTAAATATTTCTAATTGGCAAAGTGGTCTTTATCTACTTCAAAAAGTGGGAGGGACTCAGAAGGTAAGTCATATTTCCTGAATTTATTTTAGAAAAAAATTACCAACTTTAAAAAAGGAGCATAAATATTCAAAATATGGCCTATATTTTATTAATCAAGAGTCAACATAAGTATAAAATAATGGTTAGATATGGAGTATCTCACTGTTATTTTGGATTTCCCTACGATGAAACAAGATAAGCTGTCATTAATTTGGGAGCCTATTAAAGTATTTGAGTTTTGAAACTTTTCGTTCCATTTCTTCATTTTGGGTTAAACCCTAAATATTAAGAACAAATCATATTATTATTGAAGTGTAACAGAAATATCTGGAACTACACATTTGAGGCATGATATATCCTGATCCATGAAACTGTAAACTGTTCATATCTAAAGATTAGAGGCCTAAAGTAGGCTAATATTTGTACTCCAACCTCTATTTGAAAAGATTTTTAAAGAAATTCAAAACAGACTCACAGCTAAGGCACTTTGAAGAACAGTGAAAAGATGTAACTTCACCTTTGAAGCCCAACATTCTACTCACACTCCCAGATAGATAATAGATAGATAGGTGATAGATTAGATAGATCGATAGATGATAGCTAGCTATCTAGATGATAGACAGACAGATATATGATAGATGATAGATAGATGATAGATAGATAGATAGATAGATAGATAGATAGATAGATAGATAGATAGATGATGGATAGATATAGACAGGCACATAATCTTCCATAGAATAGGGAATTTCAGGAGAAGCAATATAGAAATGACAGTAGTAGTAGGTAGAAATCCTAGATTTGGTGGACCATTAAAAAGTCCACCAGTGTATATAGGTCTTTCAGATCCTTTGTTAAGCTTATTCCTATTTTATTCTTTTATTGAAATTGCAAATAAACTTTTTTTCATCTTTTTTCTGAAATTTCATTGTTAGTATATAGGAATGCAATGGATTTTTGTACATTGAATTTGTATCCTGCAACTTTACTGCATTTGTTTATTGTTTCTAATAGTTTTTCGGTGGAGTCTTCAGGGTTTTCTATATAAAGAATCATGTCATCTGCAAAAAGTGGCAATTTTACTTCTTCATTCGATGTCTCATTTCTTTCTCTTGCCTGATTGCTCTAGCTAGGACTTCCAATACTATGTTGAATAGGAGTGGTGAGAATGGGCATCCTTGTCTTGAAGAAAAAGCTTTCAGTTTTGTTCACTGCAGCAATATCCACAATGGCCAAGATATGGAAACAACCAAAGTGTCCTTTGATAGGTGATTGGATAAAGAAGATGTGGTACATATATACAATGAAATATTACTCAACCATAAGAAAAGATGATATACAGCCATTTGTGACAACATGGATGGATTTTGAGATTATCATGCTAAGTGAAATAGATTAGATGGGAGAAGCTGAGAACCATATGATTTCGCTCATATGTGGGATATAAAACTGAAAGCAAAAAACAAACAAGTGAATAAACACTTATGACACAGACAACAGTTTAGTGGATATCAGAGTAAAAGTGGGGAGGAGAAGAGGTAGAAAAGGGTGAAGGGTAATATATGGTGACAAAAAGAGATTTGGCTTTAGGTGGTGAGCACACAATGCAATATACAGATGATGTATTACAGAATTATACACTTGAAACCTATATAATTTATTAACCAATTTCACCCTAATAAATTTGATAAAATAAAAAGTCCATCAGAATAGCTCACTAGAGAAGGACTGTGGAAAAGTCTCAGTCCAAAGGAATTAAGACCACAAAGAATGTGGCAGAGAAAAGAATAAGAAGCTTCTTCAGTTTGGGCCCAGAATGTTTTCCTGCCCCATTTCTCATAATTAACCTAAATATTATTGGACATGAAGAATAAAATGTGCAGTAAGATAGTATTTATGTGAAAAACAAAACTAATCAAAGAATAAACCATATATTGTTATATTAGAATGTTATATTTATGTAAATATATAAAAAAAGACCTTATAACTAAAGAATAAAGATAGTGATTTTCTCTGGGTAGAGCACTAGGATTGAGGATGCTATGTTTAATTATTTTAATAGTGGTAAAATACACATAAAATTTACTATCTTAGCCATTTTGAAGTATACAACTAAGTAGTATTAAGCACATTCATATTGCTATGCAACCATCATCACCATCCATCTCCAGAACTCTTTTCATCTCAAAAAAATGAAAATGTATCCATTCCACAATAACTGCCTAATCCTCTCCCCTCCCCCAACAACCTACCTCTTGTAACCACCAATCTATTTTATATCTCTATAAATGTGACTACTTTGAGTACCTCATGTAAGTGAAAATGTACAATATTTGTCTGGCTTATCTCATTTGGCATAATGTCCTCAAGGTCTATACATGTTGTCGCATATGTCGGATCATCTTTCTTCTATTAAGGTAAATAAAATTTCATAGTATTTTGTTTGTCATTTCATCCATTTTAAAAACTTGGGTTGCTTCCATCTTTTATCTATTATGAATAATGCTACTACAAACCTAGGTGTACAAATATCTCCTCAAGACTCTGCTTTTAACTCTTTGGGGTATACTGCTAGATAATATAGTAATTCTATTTTTAATTTTTTGAGAAGCTGTCAAAATGTTTTCCATAGCTGCTACACCATTTCATATTCCCATCAACAGCATATAAGAGTTCCAATTTCTCCATATTCTCATCAATGATTTTCTTTTTAAGGTAATCATCCTAATGAATGTGAGGTTATCTTCAACCTTTTTACAACTGAAATGCATTTATATATTACTATTGCAAACACAACAAAATATGTTGTGAGACTTGAGTATGTATATTCTGTTAAAAAAAGACTTTTTGGTGTTATTTCTAGTTGATTTTCTTCACTAAAAAAGATGTAATCATAAAAAGAATAACTGCAACTGAGTTGATGTGAAGGGGTAGTTGGCCTGGAGTGGAGTCAGATAAATCATCTACATGCTGGGAAATAACACATCTGTATGCGTTAAACCCACAAATCTAGGGGAAAGTTAGGGAGCACCCTAGCCACTTATGCATTAAGCTCTTACAAATACCTAACAGAGGAGTGTAAATTTTTTATATTAAAGACTAAGAAGAATGCTGGATAAAGTTTTAGTTTGTTATATATGAGAATTCTTTCCTGGGGTATATTTTCTTGAATTGCAATAACTGATAATTCAATTGATAGACAAAATAATACAATTAAAATGTCAGGATGTTTCTTTTACTCTAAAAACTTCAGTGGATATTTTTACTTCCTCATCCCTTCCTCTCCTCTTCTCTCTCTCTTCTTTTTTCTCTTCATTTTTTTCTTCTCTTTTTCTTATCTCCTCCTCTTCCTTCCATCCCCCTTCTCCTCTTTTTCCATCATTGTAAGCAATTCAATCATGTTAGAACTGATCATTAATGAATGTTTAAATAGGAACAATTTTGGATGAAAAGTTTTATTAATGTTTCAGCAGTTCTGGTATAGACAAATATAACACCATGGAAACGAAAAGACGTGTTAATAGCTGTAGATGTGTGAAAAGAAGCTTTTAAAAGATTACTAGTAGGATAAAAAGAAACCATAATAAGAGAGTAGTTAGGATCATTGAATAGATAGGGTAATTTTAATAGATTTTGAAGAATATTTTCTTTGGCCATCATAATTAAGCAGAAACAGTAATTCTCATTAAATATTCTTTGTGGGCCCTACATTTCTCAGTACCCTTGCAGTTAGAAGGGGCCTATGTCTATTCATTGATGATAAAATGTAGATCAGCGGAATGCGTGTGACTTCTAGCTAAAGTACTGAAGAACCGAAATGCCAGTTCTGCCCTACTCTTATTCTCTGCTATTGAAACCATGGAAGCCATTTGCTGATTTGGAGACATTATAAGAGATGGAGAGTGAGGACACTGAGTCACTGGATGGACCTGGATTGGACACTGCATAATTGAGAACTAAACCTTTGTAAGGTTAAGCTATTGAGATTTGGGTTTATTGGTTCCTATAGTACAGCCTAGGATTGATCACACTACTACAGCAGATGAATAATTGTGTTATTAAATGAAAGAGCAGTGGGATTAAGAGCAGTAAAAACCCACGGTAAATAATTTAAATCCTAAATAATTATTCCTCTGATCATTCTATTATTTTCATCTTCATTCTTTTAATATCAAATATATTGGATATACTTATTTTTTTCCCCCATTTAAAATAGCTATATTAGATTCCTAGCACTGTCCTAACAAATAACCACAAACTGGGTGACTTAAAACAACAGAAGTGTCTTCTCTCATATTTCTAGGGGCTAGAAGTCTGAAATCAATGTCTCAAAGGGGTGATTCTTTTTAGACACTGTGAGGAAGAATTTATTCCATGCCTCTTTCGAAGCTACTGGTGGTAGCCAGCAATTTTTGACACTGCTTGGCTTATAGTTGCATCACTCCAATCTCTACCTCCATCTTCATGTGGTCTTCTCCTTGTATCTCTGTGCCTCTCCTCCTCTTCTTATAAAGACACCAGTCATATTGGATTAGGGCTCACCCTAACCTAGTATGATCTCATCTTAACCTGATTACATCTGCAAAAACCCTATTTCTAAATAAAGTCACATTTATAGGTACTGAAGATTAGGATTTCAACATATCTTTTTAGAGAACACAATTCAACCCACAACAATAGCTTGCAAACAATAGCTTACAAGAATAGCTTAGAAACAGCTTTCTGGTTTTCATTTTCTAGAGGTGAATGCTATAAATTCGATTTAAATAGCCCTTACTTTGAGTCACCATTTCAGAAACTGTTTTGTTTTTGTATAACATAACTGTTACCAACTTTAAAAAGGAGAGATTATCTTAGTCCAATACTTTCTCAAATTTAAACATAATTACTTTCTGTGCTTACTGAAAATTATGGTACTATATAAGATGTTCTAATAAGTCTGTGCACTGCAGGCAAAATATAATGGGTTTCAAGCTTTTTAAGTGCCCCTGCTAAGATAAGTGGTAGCAGCAGTGCAAAGACAAGACCAGATGATCAGAAATGGAATGTAAGTGTCTGTCCAAATTCATTTCAAAGCCTCTCAGGTTTTTTTTTCCATTTGTTCTTTTCTTGATACTCAAGATATTTGGTTCTTTTCTGGTCTCTCTTTCTCATCTTCTCCCTTGTTATAGTGTTTCATATTTTCTCAACATCTCTCATAAAAAGTCAGGAGCAGATGTCAAAGTGCAAAGTCACCCTAAAATTATTTTTGTCTCATAAATTCATTCAACACATATATGTATGATTTTGATAACATCTATATAGCAATAAACACTTATTAATCCTTGGGGACACAGTGATGAATAAACTGAGTCCTGTCATGCCAGAATTAATGTTCCAAAAGGAAGCACAGAAATTCTATACAAATATGGTTAAGTGGGAAGAGAATTAGACTGGGGAAGTACAGAGCAAATGTGAGTACAGAAAACAGGGAAATTCAAGCTGGTCTAGAGATCAGGAAATGTTTCTTGTAGGAAATATGTAAATGCAATCGTGACAAACTGGCAAGTATTAGTCAGGTTAACAGAGGGTGTTGCAGGCAGTGACACCATCATGGGCCCAAGCTAAGAGAGACTGCGATATGTTCCATAAAGCCAAAGGAGTGCAGGGTGGCTAGAGCTTAAAGTATAATTTAAAATATGAAAGATGAGGTGGTGAGAGAAGAGGCTGGAGAGAAATGCAGAGGGCAGAGCAGGAGATTATATAATATAATGATCATATAATTCATCACCCAAACCAGGCCACTTTTGAGAATAAAAAAGGACACCCTTCATAATTAGGCTGAGGCAGCAGGTGTAAACTAGGGCTGTCAGATACTAACTGGGATGTATGGTTACATGACTTTTAAACCACATTAATAGAGCTTGGATTTTATACTAAGGTCAATCAGATAACATTACAGTATTTTATACAGGGAGTGGCTCATTACTATCGTATTTTATAAAGCTTACTCTAGCTGAAGTATAACAAACAAATGGGAGAGGGTAAAATGGAAAGCAGGAAGATCCATTAAAAGATTGTGATGCTTTCGAGTTGTCAGATGATAGTGGCCTAAATCATTCTAATGATTGTGAAACTTATAAGAAAATTGATGAAGGAATATTAGGTTGAGCCACATGAAATCGCTGCTGCTCACCATTTTTAACCTGCAAAAGTGGCAGTTTCATTAGGTTCCACCAACATATTTGCAGGATATAGGGCCAGTTGGACTTCTTTGGTAAGTGTGTGCTAGACAAATTAACAACTTGAAACATTAATGTGTTATGTTTTTCTCCCTTGTGGCCAGTACTGGCTGAATCTTAGACTATGAGGGCATTCTTTGATTGAAGAGAATCAGAGATTAGAGACAGGGGGAGGAAGAAAACAACAAATAAAAATTCTAAATCTGTGGTTTTTGAGTCTAAAAGGTTAAAATTCAGGTGAGAGTCAGTTGGGGTATCTAAAAGCAGATGGAATTTGCTCTCCACTGAACAAGTTCCTCCACAGTCCACCATCACTATCCCCTAGACTAGACCAGCCCTTGGACCACACAGGACACAAAAACTGGCAGAGGTGAGAAAAGTCAAACATGGAATCCCACACAGAGTTTGGGGATTAGGAGTGCATAACCTAATGTCAGATTATCTAGATCTGTCACCTAATAAGTGTAACCTTCAGTACGTCACTTAACCCCAAGTTCCTCATCTACAAAATGAGAACAATACTATCTACATCATTTTGAGAATTAAATAAGTTAATATATTTCTAACACTTATAAGAGTATGTGACAAATGTGAACTAAAATATAAGTGTTAGATGATAGTAGTAATAGTAGTTGTAGTAGTAGTAGTAGTGTGACTATTATTATTATCGAGATTGACTGACGTCAATGGTATGTTAAAGTTCAAAACACAGGACACTCAAAATCGCTACCTCTAGATAGTAGGAAAACAGTTGACTGTATATGGCTTATGCATAAGTAGGAACAACAATCCTATGTGTGCCCTGTGGTTCTCAAAGAGGGAGGCAGGGGAAACTCGCAACACTCTTGTGAGTCCATCACTGAAGAAATAGTGCGAGTCAGTTCTTTTGCTAGAGATCATTTGCTAGAAAGCTATGCAAAGTAACCAGTATAGGATAAAATTGTGGGCTAGATGGTATGTGTGGTTGAAGCTAATACTGAAGTTACTTTGAGGGAACTGAATCTATACAAGAAAGGATTTCTGATCTCTACGAGTTGAAGCAATCACAATATACTATCCAAAATGTACAACGCCCTCTCCGAACAACATGTTACATATGTCCACCCTGCACACAGATGCCATGGCAGAAGAAGTAGCAGGAAGCCATGACTCAGTTTTAAAAAGAAAAGTCACTTAAAATTACTAGATTAAATTGAAATTACCTGAAAACCCCTAGATTAAGTTGTATATTCTAAGCAAACGAAGCTCTGAGTCACAAATCAAGTTCTATGTTAGAAATATTAAATTCGCATTATTTTTACAACACTGTGAATACGATACAGGGAATATTGGGTGTAATGGAGAGAATGAAGAAAATGAATACAATGGGTTGGGTGAAAGTGCTTTTCTAGGGAGTATTTAAGGGAAAAGAGCTGGAAGAGAAGTAGAAGATGATAAATGTGCAAATTCTAACTTCCAACATTCTTTTATGTTTTTTAATTAACTCCAACCTCTCTCTAGATAATTCAACATTATGTAGATTTTTATGATAAAAATATATTAAATTTTCAGATAAACACAACCATTACTGCAATGCAAATGTATGTACATTCTTTCAAGTAAGTTTGCTTAGATTCTGAGGGTTTTTCCAACATTTCTAAAGTACAGGGTTTCTACTTTACTAAATTGAATTAAGAGTTTAGAAAATTTACAGTAATAATACCAGTTTTTTGATAAACATTATCAGCTTAGGGAAAATAGTCACTTTTGCTTACTTGCAAACTCCACAGAAAATAACAAAACTAACTTTTCTCTCATACTAGATTGACTCATATAACTCTATAACAATGAGGTTAAAGGGAATAAAGAGGATGAAAGAAGGATATTAAGATATAAAAAGAAAAATATAGAGATATAAAGTAAAATAAAGATAAAAATAGCTGTAAGAAAATGAAATACTCAACACTGTACACATTCAGTAAAGGAGTTGTGGTGAGATTAAAATCCCCTTGGAAAGGACTAGTGCTGATGTAAGTGTTTATTTTCCTTACCTCTAGAACTAAAT
The DNA here is from genome assembly GCF_000325575.1 of Pteropus alecto. Taxonomy (NCBI): domain Eukaryota; kingdom Metazoa; phylum Chordata; class Mammalia; order Chiroptera; family Pteropodidae; genus Pteropus; species Pteropus alecto. The sequence continues at coordinate 19,047,307 of NW_006494612.1, read as the reverse complement.
ATTTTAATATATAAATCCTGAAATAAGGCAGGGGAACCTCTTTCTCCAGTGAGGTTACTAGGCCATATATAAAGCAAATAAAATTTAATTTATCCTTGTGGTATGGAAAGAGAGTACAGTAGAAAGTAAAATAAAAGATAAAATAACTTTGTAAATTGAGAACATAGACAAACTCTTAAATAGCTAAGAAAAATAAGGTAGAATAAATTTCTCTATATAATTACAATTATCCCAAGCACTCGATCAATTTCTGGTACGAAATTATGAAAATTTTCCTGTTTGTTTTGCTTATATATAGTTTTTAATTGTAACAAGAAAGTAATAAACATATTACTTCTATTATCAGATGTTTCTAAAGAAGGGTTTTAATTTATATTCTATTTGTGGAAGGGGAAGAGCAAGGAGAAGCAATGAGACATCATGAGATAGAATAAATGAAAAGAAATCCAACATAAAGAGAAGAAAAGAAAGAACAAGAATTATCTGGGTGGAGGTATAGAACAGTGAAGAGTAAGAGTAAACACAAATGTAAAGATAACTGAGGAAGATGGAGAACATCAACACTTCTTACTTATCTTAAACCTAATGCTTAAAAGGTTCCAGTTCTCAAAACTCCACCCTATAACTTATCTACATAATTCCTATTAAAACAGAGAAGAGATTCAGCTTGAAAAACAATGTGTTCCCAATTTTACTTGACCATTCAGATGCAAAAGAAGTTGGGTGAAAAAGCTATGAATCACCTCACAGCCACCATTGTTGGGACACTACAGCTTATAGTTGTGCAATGCCTCTTAGACATTTTGATGTCCTCACTGCTCAAGAAACCCCACCCTATAAGGAAAAGATCTTGGAGATGTATGCAACCAGATTCTAACTTTAAAAGCAATCATTGGATAAAGACAAATATATCACAAGGAAAAAAAGTCTTGAAATGCTAGTTATTTTACGGAAGCATGATCGAAGTGGTGAGACTTTTCAGATTACAATACTCAATTGCCATGCCCAATTTTAAGAGCCCAATCACACCTTTTCACAAGTAATGCAGTCACATAACTAGTAAAGTATTCATATATCATAACCTCAGTGATTCAAATACCAACTGTTTCTGTTGCTAAAAATGGTATCTACATCTAGTATTCTCTCTGATTATTACATTCGTTCTGGGGTCCCTACAAACTCATTGAATGGAAATATGAATCAACAGAGTTGCAATCTTTCAAAAATTTGCCAAGGACTGAAATTGTTGTCCTCCATTCCCATATTCCATTAGTCAAACAGTCTCTTTGGTTATCTGGCTATTATGTTGCCCAGCTGAGACCATGAAACCATTACTGAAATACCATGAGAGGCAAAACTATCATCACCAAGAGAGATGGATGATGACAAACTAGCAGCAAAGAATGGCACAGCGGTTAGATTATAAATAACAGCCAAAAACTTGATAATCAGGCATTAGGTACATACGCAATTAAATATTTCAATTTCGATGAAAATTATATTTAGACTCTTGAAAACAATAGTGACATATTATTATATTATACATCTTATTTTAGAAATAAAGAGCAGACAAGTTATCCCTCATCATAAACACTTGATGGACTATGACCAAATAATTGAGCTTAAATTATTCTCCTACAAGGAACGATTATAGTTTTCACTATAAATATCCAAATGAAGACTAGGGTTTTCTATTGTGTCCTCTGAGGTTCATTATTTATACTACAAATAACTGCCAGGCTATCGACTTGCATAAACATCATTCCAAATTGTGATACAATTCTTGTCAGACAATGTATTTCACGCTGTTTAAGTAATACTCCCATTGAGTGGAGTTATATAAGACACTGCCAACTTTACCTGCAGAGAAACACACTTCAATAGTTCTCACACAGCGTGAAGGCACTTATCATTATTCAAATATAGGAGAAAAGAAAAGGTTCCAATGTTTCTGACATTATAACTGGCTTGTAGTAAACTGCTGTTAAGCAGTGTTCAGTGGGCTGTACTTATCCTACACAATTGGAAGAGATCTCTCATGCTGTCCCATAAAATACTAAGAGAATCAGAAATGCTCTGGGTAGAATTCCTTTCTCAGCTCTCACCCTGTACTCTCATAACAACCACAGACTAATCTGAAAAACAGATTAGCCATTAAAAGGGAGAAAATACGTGAGTATGTATATATGTATGTCAGTATGTGGGGGTTTTTTTTCTTAGAAAAGCAATTTTTTTTCCATCATCCTTTCTGTCTTATTTATGATTCTAAGTAGAATGTTTACAAAATGTTTTGATAAAGGCAAATATATGTTGATTTTCAGCATTTGGCCAAATACTGAATACACGGCACTGGCATTCAGGCAAAGTTCCATATGAAGTAAAGTATTTCAAATTAGACCATCTATCCTTCCATCTCAATCTTATCCCTATCAGCTAATAGGATCTAGCAACAAACTGCTCCAAGTAGAGCTATTTGTAAATGGGTCCAGCTAATTGTTTTAAGTGTTCTGTTACTCAAAATCAGAAATGTACATTATTAAGTATAGAAACATTTGGGGAAAATGGTTTTATTGTTTTTAGTAAAATATAAAAATTGAATAATTCCACATATTATTAATATCCTTTGGAATTTAGAAATTTGTAAAATACTATACAATATATCCTGCCAAATTTAAGAACGCATTTTAGATATTATAAGTTAAAATGTATTTAGGTTCGATAGTAATGAACTCAAGAATAATTAACTCAAGTTCAATTTTCAGTCTGTTTAATTTGCTCTCTTCAGCTATGGCTCAAGTAAAAGAATTATCTTAAGATTCTTCTACATAGAGGAATCCACAAAAACTTACTTTGTTATCTTCCTAAGTGGTTCATTTTTAAAGCTAAAACAAATAAATTTTTCTTTTGAAGTGAACATAGCTATTTCAAAATTAGACATGCTTGAGACTGGACTAGGATGTACAGGGCTCAGGAGCTATGTTGAAATGATATTACGTATATATAATGGAGGATTACACAGTGAAATTATACAGGTTAGCTCTTATCATAAGTAGTGTTTCTTTGATGTTCACTGCACATTTTATTTGCTAATCTCAACATTCACTTTTCTAAAAAATATGCATATATTTTCTAAAGTACAATATCAAATGCACCTAAACACTATTTATTTAAGCAGTATTTATCTCCCTATTTATACCAGGAAGCCAATGAGCATCAAATTAATATAACATCCCCAAAACACATGACTTTGGGGCATTGTGCCAACTCCCCAAAGCAAACCTTGAACCATACAGAGGTATTTTTAAGACAGAAATAAAATCCCTTCCTATACTTCCATAACTGTTAAGGCTGGAAACTATTTTGGTTAACAACCTTGAGAAAATATGAGGAAGTTAGCTTTCCTCTTCTCTTCTAATTTTTTTCTCTTCCATTTCCCTGCAATCCCTCTTTTGTTTTTCTAATTTTGCTTCAGGTTTGCCATATATCTCTACCCACAGCAGAAGAGAACAGCTGCATTTAATGGCACCTCACTCACTATTACAAGATATCTAAGACTTCAGCTGTGATATTAAAAACATATAAAGTCTACATAACAGATAAATTGTCTCTTTTCTTACACAGAAATCTCAATTATAAACACATTTAATTTAGATTAACTATGTGCTGAAGTAATTCCATTACATAAAAATATGTTTATGCCTGGCATATTTTGACTATATTTTATTGCTAATAAGCACATCTAATCTGCTCTGAGAACTTAACTCTGATTGCCTTATTACTGCAGTTATAAAATATCCTGTAGACAATGCCCACAAATCAGATTCCAGAGGTAGAAGGGTAGTAGCTTTAGTCATTATATTGCAACAAGCTAGTCTATGGCCATGCTACCCTGAACAAGCCTGATCCCATTTGATCTCAGAAACTAAGCAGGGTTGGGCCTGGTTAGTACTTGGATGGGAGACCACCTGGGAAGACCAGGTGCTGTAAACATAAAAAATAAAAAAATAATAATGATAATAGTAAGGGATTGTAAGCTGACAAGGTCCTTGCAATCTGTGAGGTCAACCAAGGGTTGCCTTGCCTAAAAAAAACATATATATATATATATGTTGCAACAAGCTAAAGCATTCCATTTTAAAAGGAATTTTATATTAAAATACCTCTTGTTAATAAATAATAAGTAAAACCAAATTATTAATGTCATCTAATCAACTGAAGTAAAGATATAGTTTAAGTTCATATGGATGTTTACCAATATGAAAGTCATAACAAGAAAGCTGGGTAGAGTAAAATTGATCTTTTATTAATATATAAATGTATCTTACTTAAACAAAAAGTACATCACTCAAATTATTTAAATCAATGATGGGGTATCTTTTTCTGTGGCTAAAATAATCAAGTTTGTAAAGTTACTAAAAATACGAAATTTGAAAGTTAAAAAATCTCCAGCTACTTAGAAATGCTAACATTATAATGACCTTTCTCAGTTTCTAAACTCAATCAAAGCCACTGACTGTTCTCCGCATTTCATTTCAATAACACACTATGACACCCCAGCTTTAGTTTTCATAATCTCTCAAAGTGGATACATTTTGAAATTTTAATTTTGAACTTCTCTTTCTCTCATCACAAACTAACCTCTCTCAATAATAAACCTAAACTTAATCTTTTGTTCTTCCATTTCATCAACCTTGTTTTCAATTACCTGACTCTGATGAGCTATACCCAGTAACCCACCCTTCCCTCTCTGGAACTGCACTTTTCCTGATCTGCTCATTAAATTTCTTCTCTTCCATGAGGCTCAGCCAAATTTCATCTCCACTGTGAAACTGTCTCTACTTCTATGAGATAGAAATATTCCCGCTTCCCTAAGAATCTAAAAACATTTTTTGATAACTTTATTAAAGCCCTTTCCACGTACGTATTGCCTATATTAATCTCATTGCATATATGCACTTACTTTATTCTCTACTTACACAATTCTTACAGGAAAAAAATGTCATCTTTGTATGTACAGTATAGAAAACTTTCTCTTATTCATAGTATCTGTTTAACACATTCTTATGTAATGAATAAATTGGGGCATTTCTTTTCCCATTATTATTATTGCTTTACCTATGATGATAATACTGTAAATTAACTAGCCAACAAGTGACTAATAACCTGCTTTAAAAGTTGAACAAAGTCTACTATTCTGTTTTGTATGCATATGTAGAATTTTAATAAAAAAACTTTGCCAGAAATCCTCTTAAAGAATAAAATCTTCCCACACAGAATGAGCTTTAATCCTTATTTTTTCAATTCTCTAAATTAAAGAGAAAAAAGGAAGTATTAGAGAAAAAAGTGACCAATTATGTTATCATTCCTTATCCCGCAAGTCAGCTTACCAAACAATTATGTTGCTAGAAGTAAGGAAACATCACTAGATTAAGATAATGCCTTTGTTTTGGGAAAGTATTTATTATAATATTAAATACATTTTTTATCATACAATCCAGGAATTCTACACCTAGATAATTAAGAAATGAAAATATATGTCCACAGAAAGATTTTTACATAACTCGTATACAGCGAATTTATTCATTATAGCCAAAAATCGGAAACTGTCTAAATGTCATCAACGGGTGTAAAATTAAAAACTGAGCTACATTTAGACATTGGAAACTCTTGGCAATTAAAAGAAACAAAATACAGATGAACACAAAAACACGGATGTTTTTTACAGACATTAGGCTGAGTGGATGAGGGCAGACACAAAAAACTACATAGCTGGTGATTCATATGAAGAAAATTTTAGAACAGATGAAACTAATCAGATAAGAGGTGGAGTGTGGAAGGAGACTGCAAAGAGCAATGGGTGACTTTCTGGGAAATGAAAATGTTCTTGACTGGAGTGGTAGTTACATGGGTGTATACATTTGTCAAATGTCACCTAAATGTATAGGTATGTGTGAATTTTATTATATGTTAATTATGGTTAAAAAGTGTTAAAAAAAAAAAAAAAAAGATTGTGCCTTTATGGCATGCTGTGACTATCTTACAGTCCAGAGGAGCCTCGTTTCCTCAGCTATGGAGTGGTAACCACAATAACACCAGTTCTCAGGGATTTCAGAAATAGTTGAAATGAAGTGAATAAAATGCCTGACATATAATTGGTACTACCCTTCAATAGAATAAAAAAAATAGTTAAAGTTTATGAAAGCTAAATGCTAACAAGAGGTTTAAACTCAACATACAAACTATATTTTCCAAAGAAATCTTATTATACACATCTGCATAAATGTGTGTAATCTAGACATATCAGAGAACAACAATAGTTTACCTGCAAGGCATTGATTAGGCCAGGGCTCTGTACGATGGTCTTCATGAAGGTTGATTTTGGAAACAGTTGCTGTATCCGGTTTAGTAGTTTTACTAAAGGAAGCTATGACTCAGAATATAATGCGTAGTATAGAGAGATTTTGGAAGTTATCTTGTTTCTAGAACTTTATAGCACCATTCAGATGAGTACTTGTCAATTATTTTCCAACTGAACTATAAAACGGTTCATTATTTCATTTAGCTCATTAATTCCTTCATTAATTAAAATTTGCATATGAGCAAAAGAAAAACATATACATCTTGGGAAAGAGACATTATTCTGTTAACTCCCACACATACACAAGAAGGCTAATCTTAAACAGCTGTCTTTTTCTTTAACTAAATTAACAATGCTCATTATATTTTGGCTCCCAGATGCAGAACATCTTTCATGTTAATATGCCTAATTTCTGACCTGGCGATAATGCTAAGAAGCTCAGCAGGCAATGTGGCCTCTAGATACTCTTGTCTTGGGACATAGAAACAAACAAATATGATCCTCTAAATTATTTTATTGTTGAATTAAAATGCTTATTAAAACGGTTGTGAAAGGCATTTCTATTTCAAATCTGTTACTCTAAGTTACTAACAGTATGTCCCCAACCAATCTGAAGAATTAAGACTGTGGGTGGCACAATGATGAAATATAAAGCTGTTTCTTGAAGTTGTTATTTACTGTGACCCTTTTCCCCCAGACAGAAAAGAGAAGAGGAGAAAAAAGAGGAGAAAGAGCGGTGAGGTTTAATTTTTTTTAAACATGTAACCTATTGAATGAATTTAAAATGTTCCTCCCATCAAAGTGGACTAAGTAGTTGTGGCCTAGGAATTGGTCATCCCTGGGTCTCAGACCTTTAAGGAAACAGTGGCTCTAGAACTAACTGCTTCAGGACTATTCTAAGGCAATGTCCCCTTTGGGTCTGGTGCTCTAAGGGCCCTTCTCCCTGACCCACCTAGCAGAAAAAGGGATTCGCTGAAGCTGGATACCTAATTCTGAGATCTGCTAGGGATAAATGAGGAGATCGCAGCACCTCAGCCTCCACAGCAGGAGTTCTGCCATTACATTCCAGAAATATGCATCCAGATAAAAGATTCTATTCTAAGCAAGCTCTATTCCCTGAGCATGAAACAAAAGAACTATTTTAATTTCACTCTTTAGAAAATTGTCCCAAGCACTATCTAAATACTTAATTTTCTATAAGAGCTTCATAATAAAGAATAAAAGAGAGCAAGAGAAATCTACAAGTACAGCTTAAGATCCATAAAGGCTTTATAAAGACTTAGAGAAAACTCACAAAAAACATTTATAATTATATGTTTTCTCTCATTTTTACCCAATTGTTACAAAGACATTAAGAAATATTTTCAAATAATTTCAGAAAGAAAAAAAAAGCCACCATGAAATTAAGCAATGGAGTTTAATAAAACTCTTCTATTCAATAACTATGTAAATCAATAGTTCTTTCTTTGAAACAGAATTAAAAGCACACATAATGCATTTTAATGCACACTATACAAAGACAGTAAGATCTGTAATTCTACTAAATGTCAACAATACTGTAACCCACTTATTGTGGAGTCACTATAATGAAATTCCATTTATAGTGAAGTAGAATGGAAGTTTAAAATTACGTCAATGGAATGTAATCCACCAAATACAATTCCAGTAATAGTGAATGTCTTATTAAAAAGAAATCTTGGTGAAACGATTTCATTGTAAGTCTCCCCTAGCCCTCAAAGGGAATATTCAAAATAACATTGGATTTTAACATCAATACTTTACTAAGTCAGTTAAAATAAATTCAATTTATAATTCCCTAATATATGAAACTATACACAAATCTAAATAAAAACAGACGATATGTGTATATTAATATAAAGCAACACAATATACAAATTCTAAGTTGTGTCTGGTCATATTATGAATGGAATAAAAAAATAAACACTTCAATTAAGTGGAGGAAGAAGTAAGAATTATCTTAAACACACTGATCAAATGAATGGATATTTCCCTCTGGAAACATGAAAAATCACCATTCTTTGAATAAATTAAAAAAAAATATTACATATTATCTATACATTCAAATTTCAAACATCATAACCCTACCATCCCTAAATATTGTTATAATGCTACAAGTTTCATATTAGCTTTCTCCTTTAAAAAAATTGCTACTTTCCATATTAGAGAGAATTTATATAGCCCTGAAATGCATGATTGAGATTTAGAAAATATAGAATTCTATTTCTATCCCTTCTTATTTTTATCAGGTTAAGTGACTCATGTTAAGTACTGATCCCCCTTTATTCCAACTGTAAGGGTATACTGCTTTATAGGCCACAATACTCGAGAGTTTGGCATAGACACATAGTGATGGTGGCAAAACAATAAAACATCCTAGATGCCAAATGCTACACAAATGTAAAGCATATGATAGCCGCACAGTGAAAAAGGAGGCTGTAATTAAGACCATCAGATAGGATTTGATTTTATATCTCCATGGAACTCATGACGACTATGTTATGTAGTAACTTAAATTTAGACATTTAGTTTATATACCCTGTCCTATCAAAAAATTATGTTACCTAATCACTGAACAGAAATTTAAAGTGTTTGTTAAATCCTAGTTTTAGTGGAATATATAACTTGAAAGAAATCTGGTAGTATGCTAATAATTCTAAAGTTGACTACAGAGTTTCTTTATTTTATTCATATTGTCATTTCAATCATTTTCCTTCTCTTACTCTACGAAAAATATCTGCCAAGAAAATAAAAATTAAAATGGTGTACCACTTTTCTATTCCTTTTATGTAAATTCACAATTGAAAATGTTGTCATGGCCTGGTGAGTTCACATTGAAGTTAATCACTGGGTGCTTCGATTGGTATAAAAAAGGAAGAAAACATATATAATTTCAACACAAATTTCACCTCTCCCATCCTCTCAGCAAACAGATGCATAAATCAAGCAAGAAAATAAGAAAAAATTCTAGTACATAATATGATGAAAATTTACAGTATACATAATGATCTGTGAGGCTAAAGTGACAGAAATAGTCAGACAGAGGTGGATTCATCACTTTGGACCTGGAGGAAATGAGATTTTAGCTCCATTTAAAAGTAGAAGAGGAGTTACAATGTTCAAAAGTAAGGTGTGCCAGTGAAAGAGGAAAGCTGTTGATGGCTTAAGCAGTTTAGTAAAGGCACAGAGGAAGAGAATTGTCTTTTTGCAAAAAGTGAGTGAAAATAGATTAATTTGGCAAAAGTAAAGGGGGAATCTTTTCCAAGTGATGAGCCTGGAAAGTGTGGATGCATTAGGAAGGAAACTGGTGAGGAGCTGTGAATATTAGTTTCTACGATATATTTAAAACCATAGTTGGTAAACTTCTAGAAGCATCATTTATACTTAAACATTTAATTGGAACATCATGATCTTATACCTTTCCTTCATGTCCTGGCAAGTTCTATCCTTGTTTTCTTATTTTGTACTTGAGTAGAAATTTTAACAATTTCGGATAGCATTATGTTCTTAACTATCTTCATATTTTTTAATACTTACAAGTATGTGTTCTTTCCTAAAAGTTAGCTCTCCTTTTCCTATTATTTCATCATTCAGTATTTCGTATGACTATTCTGTGTGCTCTGTGCTATGCAATGAAGATAAAGTAGTACGAAAACAAACCTGAGCTCTGCTCTCAAAGGTCTTATTATCCTGTCCCACTTTCTCTCAAATTCACTCTTGTAAGAAAAAGCCCTCATTTACTGAAGGATCGAGCTCTGCCTTGCTTAACATTAGAACTCCATTCTTAAAATAAGTATACATGTACCATGTTTCTTCAACTACAAATTTATTTTATTAATTCTAAGTATGTTATCATTTTGATTGCTAATAACTCCAAGGAAGCAACCACATCTAAGGGCACAGTATATGTGTTATTTGACATATTATGGAGGCCTGGTGAAGTTTTTAAACATTTTTTTTTTTTTCTGAAACGAAAAGGACTTTGGTGATGTCTAAGAAGAAAGGAAGAAAAATGGAAACATGCCAATCAAGTCACCCTACGTGAGTTATCTATATTCTATAACTAGAGTTTACATCCTAAATGGGCATTTTATGTATTGTAATTCTCATCTAAAAAGGATTCACATATGGAAAAGTCTGACTAAGCCGAGAAATATGCATTCCTCATCCAAACCTTAAATATTGCTCAGTTCTTACTGGAATATCCTCAGGGTTGGGGCAGGGGGAATGCATCTCAAGAAGCAAGATAATTTAAATAGTCACACTTTGTAAAATATTTTATTTATTACCTAAGTGGTATTGATAACAATACACCTGTGAACATTATGTTTTAGTATTTGTGATTTAGTATTTAGTATCTTATAAAAATATTCATTCAGACTATAAAAGCATCAGAAAAAAAGTACATGTAAAAATTTTTAATAGAAAATCTTTCTGGTCTATCCAAAAAGAATGACTTTTTTATTCACTTTATAGTTTTTTATTGAGTACCTACCATACACCAGACTAGAGACTGGAGACACAGAATTATTTGAAAATAAAAGACAAAGTGTCCTATCATTGTGAAACTAATTTTAGTAATTTCTAACTGTTAAATATCTGAAAATTTTGGAAGAGGAACTAGTTGATTAAATGCCCTTCTAGCTTTCTTCAATAGCAATAGCTTTTGAAGTTTGTATGAAATATAATTGAATCGGTCTTTTAACTCATTACATAATTGAAAGTAATGAACAGGACAGATTCATTACATACATGAAGCAATTTTGACCTAATTCATGGAATTACATTCAGATGAGCCTGAATACAGTCAGGTGTTAATTAAAACAAAAAATTATGGATCTCCTAGGATCGGAAAAATGAGCTGAGAGTGAATAATTTTGTCGAAAGCAATTAATATCTAAAGATAAAATTTCAGATCCTAGATAGATAAGGGATTTTAGGATAGTGTTGCTTAGTCAGAATCTCTTAGGTAGCACCAAGTCAGGAACTCTATGGGTAAAATCAGCCATTGAAAGTTGAATGAAAAATATTTTGTAGAAGCTTGAGGAAGATGTAATAAAGAGAAATGAAACAAGTATTTCTAGAGAATTTTTAAACATATCATTGTCTACAATAAAGTGCATCTATGGCTCTACGAAACAAATAAAGACAGGATATGAATTTTTAAATATTTCCCTTCCATATCAAATAACTTTTTCTATATTGGGAGGTATATGGCCACCAAAAAAAAAAAAAGAAAGAAAGAAAGAAAAAAAAAGAAAAAAGAAAAGAAAAGAAAAAAATGGAAGGAGGATTAAGTCATGCTATTCGGCAGGACATGGATTCCATACTGTCTTTTGACTTTGTCTAACAGTAAATGATTTCTTACAAGAAAAATAAAATCTGTTAAATATAAATTCCAACCAATACAAACAGCCAATGATTAAAGATAAATTATACTGGAAAAAGAGAGGGCAGGTTCTTGGTTCGAAACACATGAACTTCAAAATTTAGTCATTTAAATTATGATGCTAAAAAGATTCTGCGCAATTTGTCTACTAGTCTGTAAATACCTTACTACCAGTCATGTTCCAATCCATCAGTGTTTGATAACTGAGCTCCGTAAATCTGAATTTCTTGACTATTGGGCAGTGGAAGATAGCTCCTCTGAACAGTGAAAATGTTGGTCAAAGGATAAATCTTTTAAGTCTCTGGACAACATCTCATAACAACTCCAGAGAAAGATCCTAGACCTACCATTTGAGACCTATATAATGGTTTTGATGAGATGGACACAGAAAGTATCTCATTTTGAGTTCCAAATATTACATAACCTTTTGAATTCTTTTTGAAAGCACAAAACTTTCAAAGTTTAGGGGGAAAAAAATGAAATAAACTTCATTATTCAAGAGAAACATGAGTGCAGTGCTTTTAGCAAGGATTCTTCTCTTCATGACAAGCATGGAAGTCCCTTTCTAATATGAATTCTGGAGCTCAATAAGGCTCAAATAACTCGTCTGCTAGTACAAAAGATTCTAAATATTAGCATTCTTTCTTTGCGTTAAACCTTGGTCATGAGGTCACTTTTTAAATCTACCAAAGATGAATATAATATTTCTAATTTGGGGCAAGTGAACTATTTCTATTTCTACCTGGGCAAACAGAAAGAAAACAGGAAAGATGGCATACAATGATTTTGACTTTACATATATTTGTCTAGACGATTTTAACTTTTCCCTGCTTTTCTCCCAGAATAAGCTCTCTGGATTTCCGCTCTTTGGAAGGAAATGGTATCTTTGGTCTGGACTAGATCTGGAGTGAAAACTGAAGTGATTTTGGCTCTTTCTGATTATAGAATTAATCTTTATAGCCTTTGAAGAACTGGTGAAAAATTCAACTATAGTCTAACCCTATAGAGCTCCCAGTGTAGTGCATAGATCCCTGGGAGTCAGTTCCCAATGTCAAAATTCTTTTTATAATAAGATTTAGCCATTCTTTGCTTTTTCACTGTATTGACATTTGCTCTGATGGTACAAAAGTAATGATGGGTTACACTGAGGATGTTAGCATGAGTCAAGGCAAACTATGTTAATCATAGTTTTACTCGTTATCACCACACATTCATAGAAAGAAATAAAAAGCTAGTTTTACGGATGAAGGAGAAACAATTATCAATTTTATTAAAACTTGAACGATAGGTAAATCTTTTTAATATCTACTATACACTGAAATATGATGATAGATTTGAGGGAAAGCAATTACTTGCATTTGAGGAAAAGCACAATTATTTGCATTACACACTAGCCACATTTTTTCATAAAATATCCTTTTTATTCCAAAGTCTTAAAAACTATGAATTTTTGATGGCTGCCAGATGGGAGAGGAGTCGGGGAGAAGAGTAAAGCGGAGGGAAGGGAATAAAGGATACAAATTAGTAATTATAAAATAATCATGGGGATGTAAAGTACAGCATAGAAAATATAGTCAATATACTATAATAACTATGTATGGTGTCAGATGGGTGCTAGATTCATTGGGGTGATCACCTCATAAGTTACATAAATGTCTAATCACTATGTTCTATACCTGAAACTAATATAATATTGTATTCTAATTGTAATTGAAAAATAAACAATTTTTAAAAGATAAAAAATATATAAGTAAATTTTAAAACAGAACATTGCTATAATTTCAGATACTATATTGCAGCCAAACTTTAAAAATCTACCAGAGTTTTTATGTAGAATCAAAGATTTACAGCAATCATAAAGGCATTAAAATAGTTCTCCCTTTTCCGATAACATGTCTATATATTTTGCTGTATTTTTTCACATACTTTAACCGAAACGACATATCATAATAATTTGTATGCAGAGGCAGAAATAAGAATCTAGTTCTTTTCTATTAAGCCAGACATTAAAGCAGTTTGAGAATATAAAAACAATCATTCTTCTCACTATATTTTTTGTTTTGGAATATAAAATTATTTTTATGAAACTATGTTGTTTGTCAATATATAGTTGTTTTTATTACTGTTTTTAAAAATGAATTAATAAACATTTTTAGATTTCCCAATTTTAACTCTCAATATGATAAACTAGCATAAATCACCTTGTTATTTTTAAGAGTATAAAGGGATCTCAACATAAAAGCTTGAGAATCACTGGACTGAATATAATAAGTAAGTTTTATGGAGCACATTTTTCTAACATATTACATATTTAAAAGAGTTTTTTAAAAAATAGTTTATCAATCCCTAATAAGTGCATGTCCAAAAATGAACGATTCCTAGGGGAAAAAATGTTTATTATATCATATTTGAAATATAAATAGCCACAAAGTATTGCTAAAATTTCCTCTCTGTTGCTTGTTTAAATCACTTCTCACATTGAGCTACTAACATAACTATTAACTAATTATAGGACCTTGTGTTTCTTCCTATCTCTGTTACTGACTTGTGTGACCTTGATAGAATTCTTCAGTCTATCTGCTGTGACCTAAATAGTTTGTCATCTACAATCTCCCAGGTTCTACTCAACAAAAATTTTTAAATATTTTGCTCTTCTTTCTTAAGCAAAAAGGATGTTATATGCACTGTGAATATCATTTTCTGAGCTTTGTGATCAAATAATAAAGATGGAAGAAGAAAAGAGCTCATAGTTAACTGATTAGCTGCCAAATATTTTCACATATATTATCTCGCTTAATTCTATTTTATTAATAGGAAATTTAAACTCTGTTGACTCAGGTTTTTGTTCTTAGCAAAAAAATAAAAATAAAAATAAAAAGTGGTAACATGGCTATGAGTTCAATTCTTTCCATCACCCAAGTCTATACTTTTTCTACTATTCGAGGTTATCTTCAAAGCAGAGGAACGAATATGGAAATTGAAGGTATAAAGAGGTATATGTTAATAAGAGTATTTTTGTAGGCTAAAGTGTGAAGTTCAGAATAGTGAAAGACTAATACACAAATTTATGCTTTGTGTTTTCAAGTATATGAGCAATTCCTTCATGAACGGTCTCAGCTAAATTTGATATATCCCAGTGTTGGAGAAAATGTACCGATTTAGGCCAGAGGATTTCTTGGCGCCAAGACAGTTTTTAGACTTAATTCATTTTTCTTGAAGCATTTTTAAAATACATATATATTGAAGTCCTAATAGATGCTGCATGTTTTATATTCATTATTTTATATACTCCTCAGAACAAACCAATGAGATAAAGTAGCTACCTAAAATGATAATTGCACTGCTTCATGTTTTTCTTCATACTTTCAGTCTCATTCAGTAATTTAAAAAGGCAGAGCAGACAATAGGCCAGAAAATTGTACCAACTATATAGCCTTTTGAAAAAAATATATTTGATGTGGCAAACTTTACTAACCTTATTTCCACTTTAGCATAGAACCTTATATGTTACAAGAGACTTAAAAGGGATTTCACCTTAGAGTTTTAATGGTACAGCTACCGTACTGAAAAATATAATCATCCCATGTACAATTTATTCTGTGGTCCATAATCATTTATCAAGGCAACTAGGCTTTTCTACAAATTCAATTTTTAGATTACGTTATTCTAGATTGTTTTGATAAAATTGAAAATCTTATGATTTAAGAAAACAAATCAAATAGCAATATACTAAATATAGTAATTAGGTACTGTGAGTTCTAAACTATAAATGGTACATACATGCATACATACATACATGTAAACATAGATACATGCATCTACAAACACACCCTCTCAAAATCTAGAAAGTATGCAAAATTTTCTGTCTTAACTGAGAAGTTAACTTCAAATGAAATTCTTTCAGTCTTTTCAGTATTCTATACTTTTTCAGAAGGAATTTTGATATTCACTCTGCTCTCATTCTTAGATATGTCTATTTGGTTCTTGCTTTTTTCATTCACTGATATATATATATATATATTGACTATTTTTTTAAAGAATTCATTACATAATAAATATCATTAGGTGTCTAGCCTGCTGAAGTAATTTCTGTGACTTCAGAAAAGCCAATAATCAATTGATACTTTCTTATAGTCTAACATCCAGCAATCCAAATCCTAAGAATTTAGAGACTACAATTTGATGAATACTTTTAAACTTATGCATATTTTTAAATAATGCATGTATATATTTCTGCATAATTTTAAGTAATGTGTATACTTTCAAATGAAAAAGAGCCTTGAAGACTACACATTTTATTATTATTTTTTATTTCCTATTCTTCTATAATGCCTAGTGAATCACTGGTTTCAAATTAGACTACTAAAATAACTCTGAAATAAATACATGATATTTTTTCAAGGGATTCTATAAAAAATAAGGAATGATCAAAAACTCCAAAAGAGATGACAATTTAGGAACCATAAAATCGGGAGAAGGAACATTCTCTAATTTCTAATTCAAAAACTAACATTAAAATTTGCGTTTGTCTTTGACGAGTTGCTAGACATCTATTTTCCTTTTATAAAATGAAGATAATTATATTAACCTACTAAACATATTAACCTTCTACTATTGTAATAAGTAAATAAATGCTACGTAAATAAATGTGTTAATACTCACAACATGCTGGGTAGTATTAAACCAATCTAAAGCATCTGGCACTCAAAACACAGTTAAACAAAGAGCTTGGGGTGGCACACAACCTGGTGGTCAACTGAGAGGACCACATGTGGAGAGATATTAATTGCACAAGTTACCTTTCCTAAGTGCCAGGTATCAAATAGTTCTTTGTCTTCATCATCCAGAATTTGCATAGATTAACTTGTTATTTGAGTCAGATTGTCATAGAAAGCCACTGTTGTAATAATCCACTAATAGACTATCCTCTAAGATCTTTTTTCTAACTGTCACATGTCCAAAAGTCAAATAGAACAGAGCTCCCATGTTAAAATCCACATTCAAGATGACTGAAAAAAGAAATGTTTTGTTTTGTTTTGACCCATATTAAAAACTTTGACAAGTAAACATCTAGCTTTAACTCACATGTAAGTTTAGATTATGCCTCAAAACTACCCTTAGACAGTAAATATCAAATTGTATTTAATAAGATTTAAGTGAAGTTTTGCCTTATATATCTTCTTAAAAGTTATATTTGCTAAAATTATCTTTGAATACCATATTGTCTTTGCAAGAAAGATACTAAAGGAAAAAGAAATAAAGGAGGAAAGTAAAGAGGGTGAAATGGAAAGAAGAAAGGAAGGATGGAAGAAAGGGGAAGAAGGGAGCAGGGAGAGAAAAAAGGAGGAAGAAAGGGAGGGAAGGAAAAACAGAATGGAAGGGAGAGAGGGGGAGGGAGGGAGCAAGGAATAGAAGAGAGGAGTAGGGAATGGGGGGGAGGGAGGGAGGAAGGGAGAGAGAGAGAGGAAGAAAGAGAGGAAGAAAGAGAGGCTATGCAATTTTCTTTACCTAAATTTGTTCTAAATAATAGAATTTAGTCAGGCCAAAATTACATTACTTTACTCCAAAGGTTACTGTAAGACTTGCAATGATCCTTTAAAAAGTTATAAAAATCGAAACAGAGCACAGAATATGTCTCTGATTGTAAAAATAGGTAAGATTTCAAAGTTCATTTCCTACAAAAAGTCATCAGATCAATACATCATTGTGTCATTTTCAACAACTGTATCTAAACTTTAGCTGTGATATGAATTGAATAATAAGAAAGAGAACTCTGGTACACACATATATTCATGTGGGATTGTGAAAAACTTATTTTTGCTTTAATGTACACATTAGTTAAAATTTCTCCAAGAAACCTATGGCATATTTCTAAGAACACTAGGGCAAAGTAAAAGGATATGTATAAGTTCCCTGCCTTTGAGTTGCTTTGAGGCAGTGACATTCTTTTAACCATGAATTAGGATTGTGATGCCAAAATGATATAAAAAGTTTTACAAAGATGCATCTGAGCTTCACAATGATAAGAATGTTGAGGTGGAATACTCTGAAATCAAGTCACTTATGTGTGCTCTATAAATGAGAGATCTAGGGCAAGAGATGAACCTACAGTAATCCTACATTTGGACTATTGGTCTAGTCCAATGGATTAGAGCCTACTTGAAAAAAATAAAAATTAAATATCGTTTCATTCATTCATTTAATTCTACTCCAAACTCTCCAATACCACTCATCTCACTGACACTAAAAGGCAAAAGATTTTCAATGATCCAGGCTCCCATTATTTCTCTGACTTTCTCACTGTGCTCCAGTCTTACGCCTTTGTAAGCCTGTTCCCTATGAGGAGAGTACTCTTCCACCTGATATCCGTGTGAATCCCTCTGAGATCACCTTCAAGTGTTTGCTCAAGTGTGACCTTCTCAATGAGGTCAACCTTTATCACTCTATTTAAAACAGCAACCAACCTCCCTATACTCCAAAAACTCCTGACTTCTATCTTGCTGCATTTGATTGTCCAGCAATCTTATCGCCCACTACATTCTATACAATAAAGGTATTTGTTATATTATTCATTATATATTCATCATATTTCTGTCTCAATTAGAATATAAACCACACGAGAACAGGAATTTGTTTTGTTTTGCTCACTGAACACATTCATTCCTTAACCACATGCCAATATACATTGGCCCACCAATTCCTCGAACAAATTCTGACCTTTGAACTCAGGCTTACCAATTAGTACAGCCCAGAATTAGTCTTCTCTTTCCTGCCTGGTATACACTGAACATGTCATGAATCTTGAGAATCATGTGCCAATCAAGTTTTGTATTTCTCTAACTTCTACCTTGTTTTTTCATTCACAATAACTGGACTTCTGCCTAAATTCCCACTTAGACACCCAGCTCAAAGTTGTGACTATACACAAATTCTAAATTCCATTCTTCTGTATTACAAGCTAAATTATTTGTCTGGTCATTGGCAACACTTTCTTTCTGATCTTTTTCACAGCTTCCAGCTGCTAAATAAGGATCTAAGGCAAACCGGACAGATGACCTGCAGCTACCATTATTTTTTTTTATTATTATTTATTATTATTATTATTATTTATTATTATTACCATCCTGCTTGTAAACTCTTCCAGCCATTCTCCACCCACCTAGTAGAACCTTATTGGATAGTTATGTAGATTGGAATCAAGTGTGCATTAGATAAACCCTTTGGACTCTACAATTTAGACAGTTAGCTAGCTACCCTACTGATCTTGTTATGCACGGATAGGCTAGATTGAAGTTAATTCTCCCTATTCTAGACCACACTAAGTCCCAATTCTCTCTCTTTCATTGTGGCCCAGAATTGTGGCCCCATAATCATAAAGCAGATTATGAAAGGAGATGTGAGACCTCATATAAAGTTAAAGTGAATTTTTTCTTATAGTTCACTGCTAAATCTATTTGGATCAAAAGAAGGAACAATGATTCAGTCTCAGAGGTCCAAGTTGAAAAGTCTAGCACATTAGTCACTGTCAATGAATAATCAGTACTTATTAAACATATGAATAGAAAAAATGGCAATTATCTGCTTTAGATCAATGGTGATTGAGAAAATAACAAGATGTAAAATCTACCAAAAAATAAACTTCTATGAGTCATAGCTTTTGCAATATAGTTGAAAGGTGTAAAAATTACAAATCTTACTACTTCAGAAA
Source organism: Pteropus alecto (assembly GCF_000325575.1). Classification (NCBI taxonomy): domain Eukaryota; kingdom Metazoa; phylum Chordata; class Mammalia; order Chiroptera; family Pteropodidae; genus Pteropus; species Pteropus alecto. Next base: position 19,027,834 of record NW_006494612.1, on the reverse strand, counting down.
TTCTTCCTATTTAAATAAATACCTCCCATAAAATACAAACTCATGGTTTTCTTACAGCAGTCATATCTAGAGATAAGTCTTAGGATATCTATTTCAATTTTTAAATAATTATATCTAAAGAAGGTAAACACTGTAGTTATTAGTGTGACAATTATTCATATTTCAGGAGCTATAGTAACTGAAGTGAATTAAGAAAGAATTGGCAGAGCATGTGCATAATCCCTAGCAACTCTTCAGGTCATTATTTTTCATGATATCTAAGAATAGGCGAGTTTTAGGAATAAGATATATTGGCAATTGTATACATTGACATGTGAAATTAAAAATTATAATACAAAATTTATGTTATTTTAAAAAATTCTACATCCATAACATAACTGTCAATATTTAATATGTTCTTATTTTCAGCCATACGCTTTGTTATGAATCATTTTTACTAAACTATTAGACCAGTATGTAGTGCACAAATCAACAAGTTACATATGTAGCAAAAGAAGATACCCTCAAAAATTAATTTTATGTTTACACACAATAAATTTCCTGCAAAGTTCTCAGGTAATTTATGAAGTGTTTTCAGATTTTATAACATAGGATGTTTTAGAAATGCAATCAATGATGATATAGAAATTCAATATTAAATTTTTAGGTGTGCTTGCCAAAAATATGTGAAGATGGTCTCAAATATGTTTTTATTTTAAATCCCAGAAGGTGTCTAAAAACACATTTATGTACACTTAATATTTTCTTGGCATTTTTCAGAAGTTTCAGAAGTTTAAATACAAATTTGCACTCCAAAAACAAAAGAATGCAATACTAGAATACTGAGCTTAGAAAAAGACTAGAAACTTGATGAGTCCTAACTTCTTTTCTGTAGAGACATTCCACTCCAAATCAGACCTATAAAATTGTACATAACTGCATAGACATTTCCAGAAGGCTAGGTCCTCCAACACAACCCAGTTATTTCTGAACAGCTCAGAATGGGACGAGGGAGCAGGTTTCCTTCCATTTTATTGAACCCAAATATTCCTCTTTGTTGTGTACTTCTAGAGGTCTGAGTTCAGGCTTTAGGAGGACATTTTAGTCTCTTTTCCATATAACAATCTTTCCAAAAATTTAAAGACATATCTTGTGATTCCCTAAGTCTTTCTTTCTCCAAATTAATAGTCATCACTTGGAATAGCCTTCCTCTGAAAATATTTTCAGACTATAATGCTCTTCCTTCTCTGAATTTACAACAACCATTTGTCAGTGAAGCACTCAAATGTGTTTTAACCAGAAGATCCATCTGCTTCTATGAGTTTTAATAAAATTGAGTTGGTTAACATTTTTGTCACCACGTCACACTATATGTTCTAACTGAACTTACTGCAATTCAGACTTGTCTTTCCTCATCCTGTATTTGTACTCATTCCTATTCACATAAAGGAAACAATAAATTTCCAGAATAGGGCAAATAAAATTATTTAATATCTAGATAGAAATAATAAAATCAGCTTCATGTATGGTTCCATTCATGGTCCAGGATATAGAGACCTTTAAAGTTCCCAAATCTGTTATTACCAGCTTAGCCCTGCAAATCAGTTTTGGATCACCTGCAGTTCTGATAAGCTTGAATTGTATGTTTCCCATCAAACCATTACCAAGACAAACAAACAAAAGAAAACCTCCCTCACACTTCTAAAGACTTCTTTCCAGATTAACCTTGATCCACTACTATGCAATATTCTTTGGTAACTATCTTTAATCAGTTGCAATTTACCTATCATTACATTACCATTTCCACATAGTATTCACAAGAATCTCAGGAAAAGATTGTATCTACTGCCTTGCTGAAATCCAGGACCACTTTGACTATCATCCTATTTTGTCGATCTTAAATCTAGTTTAAAAATTCCCTTAGAATATCATTCTTCCTGAATCAATGCTATTCATACTACAATTCACTATGCTATAGAAATTACACAAGATTTTAAAGAAAAATAAATAAATATCTGGTTAAGTTGCTAACTCAATTCAACATTTAAAAATAATTGCTTCATGTCAATATTCTTAAATAAACCAGCAGTGTACTAAAAGAGAAAACAGATTTCATTCTAAACAATTAGTGGTTGGCCAGGAAGGTCAGTACCACTATAATCACAAAGAGAAAAGGTGATGGTAGCCAAGAAAGCACTTCTGTCAAACTCATATCCAATGATCGTCATTGAGAACTTGCTTTAACGAAACACTAAAACGGAAACAGGCCTCAAAAATTAAATGTAAAGAAATCTTCGTACCATAAAAAGGGAACTTCGACATAAACAAAACTAATAGTTATTTTAGTTGTTAAAAATTAGGTTATAATGAGCTGTATGAACTTAGTCACAACTACTCCAAGCTTTGGGTTTTAAATTTGTCCAATAATAATAATAATAATAATAATAATAATAATAGCTGAAAGTGAAATAATAAGCTCATGTACATAAGGCATTTTTAAATTATAAAGCACTATACAAATTTAAGGTTATTGTGAAATATATTTTACATATACTTTTAATATTAACAGACCAACGTTTATCCTTGAGCCAATCTCTAAACATATTGCAAATGATCTATAAAATACACAATAGAAGTTCCTAGAATGTAGAATTTAGCAGTCTATAGTACACTCTATGCTATAGTTATTTTGCATAGAATTCCTTATTATACATAGTGTCCAAGTTTTCTCTCAACAGAATGGTAGTATAAAGCTGCCCTTCTGCATTCACCTCAATCTGTACCTGGATCATAGAAATCAGAGTTAAGTTTATCTGAGAGAGAGAGAGAGGAGGAAGGGAGGAAAGAAGAATGAAAGGGATGGGGGAAGAGGGAGGGGAGAGAAGAAGAGGGAGAGAATAAGAGCGAAGAGAGGAGGAACATGCTACAGAAAATTCTCAGGAACGCACTTGATGTCTATTCTGCATGCTTTAAGCTTTGCCCTGCTCCAAGTGAACAGAAGGACTGGTGCTCCTGACCTCTCTTCACTTCCAGCTGCCTAACAGTATTAAAGTATTGTGTATTGTTAAAACATATAACTGAGCCAGGTCAATATTTAAAAGCAGTATTTTTATAAATCAGCTGCCAGAGATATTTTCAAAATCACTGTCTCAAAAAGTCTATTAATTAAGCCACACTGACTTCATTTTTCCTCTCAGAAAAGGAGAAGCAAAAATAGAAGAAGAAAAAAATCACATACTGAACTTAAGGTCATTTTTATTCTTGGAATTTTAATCAAGGAGTTATTATTGTAGCAAGGAGCTCCTTTTTAAATAAAATAATACTACTAGAAATGCTAGATTATAAAAGGAAAAACTATTAGAACTATTAGACATCACTTTATTCCAATTAACTAAAAGAGGGATAAGTGTGTTTCCAAAATTTGGCAGATTCAGCATCATCAAAACTTTCAAAAGAGGTTAACTCCAAATTTTGTACTCTTAGGGTAAATATTTTTATATTTGAGACCAAACCTTAAATATTTCTTATTTTTTTTTACTTTGATGCATGCTTTCCAACTTACAGAAATGTTTGCTGAAATAATGTATTATAAATTGTTTTAAAACGCTGCACATGTGCTTCTTTTAAAATGCATGAGCATAAAATAACTCTTCAAAGACTCCCCAGAGTTTCATAAATGATATGCATATAAACATTAAGGCTCTCTGAAGAGCATAATTTGAGTTACATTAAATACAACTGTTTTCCAAAGTCCCCTGAAGTGTGTATCTGGTCATTGCGGTCTTAATTAAAATTCCAATGACATAGAAGGCTCGTCTGTATTTAAGCAAGAGGAGAAAATTCACTATAATATAATAGGATACCTGAGATAGGATGTCAGTAAAGAAAAGATGAGGCTGCAGGCGCCATTGCCATGAAAGAAAAAAAAAAAGCCACATACTTAACTATTTTACAAGCCCTGTTCAAATAGTTACAAAGTCCCTTAAAAAAAAAGTATCAGCTGCTCTACATAAAGTTCCGAGATGAGCCACAGCTTGGGAAACCTTTCTCAGCGGGGAAGCCATCTGATCTGGAGAAACTTTTCTTTTTCAATTGGTTAAAAGTTTGCCTCTTGGAAAGATTTTGGAAATCAATTTGCGAGATATATAGTGATAGCAAGTCTTCTAAGAAACGACTGAACAATGAAAAGCACTTCATGTTCTTTTGGGGGAGGTAGGCAATTCCCCCTACCCCACACAGGGAGTTGAACGTGAACTTACTCCAGTCTTAGCCTCTCTCTCCCCAAAGCGCACTCCCCAAGGGCAGAGCTGTCCCTGGCCACGAACTGTTAGATGGGACCAGTAAGGAGCCTCCGCCCCACAAAAGTATGTAATCTAGAGCCCGTGCCTCGATTGTACCTCTTTGCTGATGTGCCTGTGGCAGCTGCTGCAGCCCCTGCGTCCAGCCGCCCCCGAAATCCTCGCTGAGCAGCAGGACCAGAAGGACCCCAGCGGCTCCTAGCATTGCGGTGGCCCGAGCGGATCCACTTAGGAGCCGGAGGAGTCGCTGCCGCCCTGTCCCCTGCCCCGGCTTGTGAGCTGAGTGAGCAGCAGCTGCCTGTGTTAAGAGGAGGAGACAGCCCCCACTGGCTTTGGCTCAGCCGACGACGATGGAGGGTTGGGGGAGAAAGAGGACACTCCCCCACCCTCCCCCTTCGCAAGCTCTCGCCCCACGGACGTCCAGGCACAGGCCCTTTTAAAGGGTCCTCGATGAAAAAGGCCTTTCCTATAGCGGTCCTTCCTTCTGAGAAGGGATCATTCCTTGCTTGTAGAAGGTGGTCCTGGGGACGCTGCAAATCAGGCCCCGAGTCTCACTGCTTGGTAGAATGTTGGCAGGGTAGCAACGGGGCGATAAAATAAAATAAATCCCCTTGCTCCCCTGCAACGTTTATGACCAATATAAAGGTTAAAATTAAGGTTTTCAGTTTAGTAGGGAGACATTTATTTATAGGGGTTAAAAAGACTTTGCAATTGTTTCAAAATTTTATCTCTTCCAATTCCAATGTCTTTCCTTTAATCAACAGAATTTCTGTAAGTAATTTTTGCCATTCCAGATTCAGATGACAGCTTCTTACCTGTTTTTTATTTGTTTGTTTGATTTATGGTCTGTATTTCTCATAAGGTTTGAAACAGCTCCTTACTGGGTTTTTATGAGACCTGTGTGCTGTCTCTTCAGTTTTCTCCATCACTGGCAGCACTGCTGACATTAGTGAATTGTGAGGGCAGAGCTAGTTGCCTCACAATGGGTGGGACAAATCCTACACCATAAATTGTCCCACAGCACTTGTGAATGGGCCACTGAACATTCATTTAAGTAACAAAAAAATTATATTTGAAGCCTAATTTAAGCCTATTTTGCACTACAACATTTTTTGCATGGATTTTATTTTCTAGGATGCATCTATTATGCAAATTAAGGAAATGATATGCTTGGTGTTTTTAACTTTACCGAGATTTGTTTGCCATTTGAGAAAATCACATCACTGATAACAATTCTGCTCACAATATTGTCTCCAGAATACTTTCAACACCCTGTCTGTCACATTGATGGGGACCCTGGGAATAGGGTCAGGCTTTTATTTCATTTTGCCTTCTAAGGCCATTTTACCCAAGTATTTACATATTGAAATACATATTTTATATAGATGATATTTTTTCCTTTTTTATTTTATACTTAAGACATTATATTGATTTTTTAATATTATATTAAGTTAGCTGATATAATCTATACATTTCCTTTCAATAAAATAAAGGAAGTATTTTTCCTGATAGGATTGATTGAGAACAATTAGCCAAATGATGCTGAAGTGATTGGATGTCCCTCAATATTATTCATATTCTTTAATTTTGTTAGGATTAGTATTAGGAAACTTTATCATCATTTTTTTCTTTATTGTGGAAATTGCAAAGTGAAGTTTGTCCCAAGCTTGGAGAAGAAGACTATGATCTCTGCTATCAACTTGTCTGATTCAACACAGGGGAAGAATACAAAATTATTTAACCAAAATTAAGATACAGAACCAGTACTATCAGAGCTACATATTTTTAATAAACCTAATTGAGGTACAATATACACAAAATACATGCACCCACTTGACGTGTTTAAAAAAGGTAACCCCCCATTTAAGCACCCCAATTAATATATAGTCTATTTCTATCATTCCCCCAGTTTCTTTTCTGCCCTTTGTAGTAATTCCCCCAATCTCTACCCCTGGACACAGGAACCACAGATCTGATTTCCGTCACAATAAATTATGTTAGCTATTCACAAGTTTCATGTAAATGGAATAATAAAGTAAAAGTCTTTTGTATCTGGTTTCTTTCGCTTGGTATATTTTGCAGGTATAGCCAGGTTGTTGCTTTACATGAGTAGTGCATTTCTTTTCAATGCTAAATAGTATTCTATTTGTTTATACATTTACTTATTGTAGTACATTTGGACTGTTCCAGTTTTGCAGTATTAAGAATAAAGCTGCTTAATCAAGTGTTCGTGTGGAAATATACTTCTCAGTTCCTAAGAATGATATTATTGAGTTGTTTGGTAGATATATAAGAAACTATGAAATTGTTTTGCAATATGGTTACACCATTTTAAATTTCCACAGTAATATGAGAGTTCCAGACATTCCACATCTTTACCAACACCTAATAGTATTTCATTTTAGCGACTCTAGCGACTGCATAGTGGTATCTCCCTGGCGCTGTCATTCACATTTTTCTAAAGATGCTAAAAACGTTTTCATGGACTTACTGAGTATTCCTGTTACTTTTTTTGTGAAATGTTTTGCTCATTTTTCCTAATAGTTTTATTTGTCATATTATTATTAAGTCGTAGGATTTAAATATATATATTCTGGAGAAAAGTCCTTTGTCAGATATACTAATTATAGTGCATATTGCTCTCAGTCTAGAACTTGACTTATCCATTTTTTTCACAGTCATAATTCTGATTTTTACTTTTTTTTATTTTGCTCTTTAAAAAGTTAGACATTTATACAATCCACGAAGTGATCCCTCTGATTACTCTAGCACCCATCTGGAATTACACTCAACCATTACAATACTATTGACTATACACCCCATGCTATATGGACTTTTCCATTTCTTGACAGCTATTGGAGGAGGTCATTGAGAAGACCTGATTGCAGGATGACCTGCGAGGTGGATCCAGGCAATCGGAGACCACACACACACACACACACACACACACACACACACACACACTCTTACGTTCTGCCTGCTTTCCCCACACTTCAAGGACATAGCCTTGAGATAGTAATGTGTTGCTGAGACCATCTGGACTGTATGCATGACTGAATCCATTGAAGGCCTACATATAAACTTTAGATTCTGGCAGGCAGGTGCAAAGATCTTGCAGGCATACATGACAAGCCTTGAATATAAGTGCCCTTGCTGATCAAACCTGTCACCTACTAATCTGGAGTGGTGTGCCTCTTACTTTGGTTTCTCCTTGCCCTCAATGTACGGGGCTCAGTTTGTGAACTAACAACTGCTTTAGAAGAACAAAAGTGTTTAATTCTCATTTAGTCCCATTTATTAAGATTTTTCATTTATGCTTAATACTTTTTGTGTTCCATTTCAGAAATCTTTGCTTACCCCAAAGTTATGAACATTATTTTATTTTTTTCCCTAGAAATTTAATAGTCTTTGCTATTATGTTTGGGTTTATGGTTTATTTCAGTAAATCTTGATATTTTCTATGAAGTAAAGGGCTTAAGTAAAGGCTTTTTTTTTTCCCCATGAAGATACTCATTCATTTCAGCACCATTTGTTGAGAAGGATATCATTTTCCCACCTAATTACCTTGGCCCTTTTTTTTCAGAATTCAATTGATCATATGTGGATCTATTTTTAGATTCTCTTTTCATTGATATTATATATCTTTATGCAATATCACAGTCTTTATTATTGTAGCTCTATAGCAGCCTCAAAGTTAGGTAATATAAACTCTACACTTTTGTTTCGCAAAACACAATTTTTTTTACTATTTTAGGTCCTTTGCATTTGCATACAATTTTTAAAATCTGCTTGTCAGTTTCTACCAAAAAAAATAACATAGCAGGGAGTTTGATTGCAATTGGGTTGAATCTACAGATACATTTTGGGGGAAATGATATTTTAGTAATATTTAGCCTTCCAATCTATGAATATAGAATGTCTCCATTTATCTATATCTTAAATATTCTAAGCAGTGTTTTGTAGTTTTAATGTATATGTCTTCAACATAATTCCTAAAATCTACCTCTCAATATTTCATGGTTCTGGATGCTATAGTAAACAACATTTTTAAATTTAATTTTTCATGCTAATGGTAATACAAACAATGTTAGTTATATACTTTGGATCCTACGAAGTCATTAAAATCACTTCGAGTAACTTATAAGTAGATTCCTTAGTATATTTTATGTTCAGAATTATGTCATCTACTAATAAAGACAGTTTTACTTCTTTTTCAATCTATATACCTTTTACATTTCTTTTCTTGCCAGATTGCACTGTCTATTACTGCCAGCAAAAGTTGAAGTGGTGAGAGTGGACATTTTTGTCTTGTTTCTGATTAGAGGGGAAACCAGTCATCTACTGACCATTATGGTGACAGCTGTAGGTTTTCAAAAGGTGCTTCTAATGAAGTTGAGAAAGTTTGCTTCTTTGTAGAGAGGTTTTTTTTATGACAAAGAATTGTTAAATTGGGGCAATGCTGTTTCTGCATCTATTTAGATAAACATAATATTTTTTTGGTTAATATGGTGAGTTAGTGACTGATTTTCAGTGTTAATCAAACTCACAGTCCTGATATAAATCATAATTTGTCATGTATATTACCCTTTTTATATGTTACTATTTTAGATTTACTAATGTTTAGTTAAGTATTTTATGTCTATATTCATGATGGATATTAGTCTATAGTAAATTTTTGTAATTCTTATATTGAGTACAGAGTAATGTTGGCCTTACATAATTAGTTGGAACATGGTCCTTCCTGAAAGAGTTTGTAGAATTTGTACAATTTCATCCCAAAATTTTCGATAGAACTTGCTAGTGAAACCATAAGGGCCTATAGTTTTCTTTCTTTGGAAGGTATTTTTATTACTAATTCAGTGTTTTAAGTAAATATAGAATGATTCAGATTCTTTTATTTTTTCTTATATCAGTTTTGGTAACTTGTATCTTTTAAGGAAATTATTTTGTCCAAGTTGTCAAATTTATTAGCATAAAGTTACTCATATTTCTTTATTATCCTTTTAATGTCTGTAGTGTCTATAGTCATGCCCCCTTTTTCCTGATATGGTGACTTGTGTCTTCTCTATTTTTTTATATTAGGCTTTTTTTTACAGAGGCTCATCAATATTATTCATTCTTTTCAAGAATTAGCTTTGGTTTCATTGATTTTTTTCTATTATCTGTCCATTTTGTTTTATCAATTTCCCCTTGTAGCTTTAAAATTTCTTTCTTTCTATTTATTTTAAGTTTACTTCACTCTTCATTTTACAATTTTATGGTGGAAGCTTAGAACCCCAATTGTAGAAATTTCTCCTTTTATAACTATTATATTGTAACCATTATAACTATTATATTATAGTAATAGTTATTATGTAACTATTAAAGCTCTGAATTTTTCTCTAAGCAGAGTCTTAGCTGCATCCCACAAATTTGGACTTTTAAATATTTTTAATTTAATTCAATTTGTAAAAATTTTCTTTTGTGATTTCTTCTTGGACCCATGTGCTATTTTTAAGTTTATTGTTGCTATAATCTCAATGTTTATGTTTCCCCAAGATTCATATGTTGAACTCCTAAAGCCCAATGTGATGATATTAGGTAGGAGGCAGGCAGGACCTTTGGGAGGTGATTAGGTCATGAGAATGTAGCCTCATGAATGAGATTAGTGCTCTTATAAAAGAAACTCCAGAGAGCTCTCTTGCCCAGAAATTTTATTAATTTTAGTTTTTATGATTTTCTTTTCTCTTCTTCTTATGTTCAATTTTAACTTTAACTCTTTGAAAATATTTACAATGGATGTTTTGAAGTGTTTATGTGCTTATTCAAACATCTGGTTATGTTTCTATTGACATTTTATTCTGATTATGGGTCATATTTTTCTGCTTCTTTGTGTGTCTGGTAATTATTTATTTATTTTTTTAATGCCTACAGCACCTGGTATTCCTAGGTAGTCTCCCATCCAAGTACTAACCAGGTCCGACCTTGCTTAGCTTCCAAGATCAGACAAGATGGAGCACGTTCAGGGTGGCATGGTTGTAGATTGTGTCTAGTAATTATTAACTAAATGTTAAGTATTATAAATTTTATGTTGTTGAGTGTGTGGACTCTGTGATTCCTCCTTTGAATAATTATATTTTTGGTTTTGTGGATTAACATGATCCTTTCAAGGTTAGTTTAAAAGCTTTGTTAAGAGTATAACTAGAGTAGCATTTACTCTAGGTATAGTTTAGCTCTCCTATTAAGGATGACTAAATGACTCCTCCAGGATTGTAATAATAATAATGACAATAATAACAATAATTAATAATAATATCTCTTCACTGTGACTGGTTGGAAATAACATGTCTCCCTTTGTTCAACATCAACCCCTATGTAGTTTTATACATATTTTCACAGAGTTCCAACTTTTGTATGAGAAATTTGATACTCAGTCACAAATACAAGGGGATCCCCGTATAGATTCCTGGAGCTTTTTCCATCATAACTACCCTCCTTCAGTACCCTGCTGCACAAATTTGTTTCCTCTCCAAACTCTCATCTTTATCTCTGCAGTTCAATGGAACTGCTGTGTTCTGCTTGAGTTTTCCTTCCTTCACTGAGTTTATGAACTGTCTCCAGAGAAAAAGTTGGATCAATTACTGGGTTCATCTAGTATGTTTCTCTTTTAACAGGTCATACTGTTTTGTACTGCCTATCATTTAATATCTTAAAACAGCATTTTTATATTTTTCCCAGTGTTCTAGTAGTTTATATATATATATATATAAACTCTCTCTCTCTCTCTCTCTCTCTATATATATAATATATATATATATATATGTATATATATATATATATAACTTATATATATATGAGTACTAATTAGTCCTCATGACTGGAAGGAAAATTCTCAAATTTACATGTTTTAAATAATTTTTAAGAAGACTAGATACAAATATAATGATAATTCATCTTAATGATTTAAGAAATATAATGAGCTAGAACAATTTTGAAGATCATAGCCTGACACTATTCTATTACCGTTAGTATTAACAATATGACCTTTGAAATAGATCATGGTATTTAAAACTTTTTCAAATTATATTTTAATAGCTTGTCACAAGCTATCTCACAAAATATGAGATCAAAAATAGAAAAATTTTTTTAACTCAACAATTTTTACAAACCTATAAAATTATGTCAGATTAGTTAATTTATTATTTACATTATCAATAATGAGAAAATCATAGCGCTAGTTATTAATAAGCTAAAGATTGATTTACCAAAATACATTTTCTAAGTAATCAATCATAAAATTTTGAATTGCCAATAAATATGAGAAAATTTTATACTAGAAAATATCATTAAAGGTTAGAAAATTGAAGTTTATGTCTAAGATAGGAAACCCCACTCCCAAAGTAGAATATCTTATCTTTACATAAAAAGTATATATGATTTTAAAATCTGACTTAATAAAAGTATAAGTATATATCTGAAAGAAATAAAATATAGTTTAAGATACCATTATTAAAACTTATTCTAAAAAGAGTAAAAACTTAGAAACATTGTTTTATATTTTACCTTAGAAAGAAATGATTAAATCATATCATTAAACCATGTAGAAAAAAATGTAATAGTTTAAGAAAGCTTTCAATACATTATAGGGCCAATATAATATAGAAATCTATGAAAAACAAATTGCATGGCCAATACATAATCTTAATGTTAAGTATGTATGATTTTTAAATTATTTATATTTAAAGAGAAAAAATATTAAAATCTAAGTTCCTAGAAAATTGTCATACAAAAACATATGTTCTTTGGAACAGTAAATGGTATGAGAGAAACTCTATAGGCTAATCACAAACCACCATTATTTTATGTGAAATTTCTATAACTACATAGAAAAGGAATAGTATTTAACTTTTAAGACCTTAAAATATAAAAATATTAATAATTTAAATTAAAAATTAAAAAACAAAAGGAACATGGAAAAAAGAAAAAATAAATTTAATATATGGAAAAAAATTAAATCAAAAACATCTATGAAGAAAGGATAAATATAATCTAGACTAATTTATTTTTTTTTAACTCCATAACTCAATAGGAAATCAGGTTTCCTAAATGCAGAATTTAAGACCAAATGTAAATTTTAAGATTTTGACCTAATATTGTACATTCAGTTCTACTCAAAACCACATTTAAAGTCAATAAAAAGTAGTTCTATCACTTTTTGTAGGTTGAGGAAATTAATGTCTATTTTATACTTAAGAAGACACTAGAAGTTTTTAAGTTGAGAAATAACATGATTGAGCCTCTGCTTTTGATAATAGTTTTATCAATGTGGAGGCTTGACTGGAAAAGATAGATAAGAAAAGTGAAAGCAAATGAGGCATTGTGTATTCATTCATTCATTCATGCATTCTAGTAACAAATCATTATAGAGTGGCTGTTATGATGTAGAAACTAGACACCATGGCTACTACGAAAAGAAATCAAACAAACAAACAAAACCAGTATAGACAACACGTTGCTTTCACAGCACTTATATTTCAGTAAAGAAACAAATAATAAAGTAATAAAGTTTTAAGTGAGTATTACAAATTGTTATAACATTTATAAAGGAAATGAGCAAGTGACATAACAGTAATTTTAAGGTGACAGCTCTTTAAATAGGGTGTGAGGAAATTCTATCTGAGGAGGTGATACTTAAACTGCGACACAGCACAGGACTCAAAGGAATTCAAGGTCAGTAGGGAACAGAGAAAATATTTGGAAGATGTTTGAGAGAGTGAATTAACAAGACTTGCTAACCAACCGGATACGAGGATTTAAGGATTATTCTAAAGTTTCAGGTTGGAGCAACTGGCTGTCTGGCAGTATTAATAACTGAGATAGAAAATACAGAAAGACTGCCAGGTGTGAGTTAAATATGTTGACGTATTGCCATTGGAGATGTCCAGTTGGTTATTTCTAGTTCTTCTGAAGGCTTGTTATCCCATGAACAGTGTTATCCCATGAACACTCATCCCATGAACGAACCACTCAAGTCAAGAAAATAGATTTCTCTATGCAGTTGAGGAATAGGTGTAAAGGGAATAATAAGACATAGCTGACCTAGAAACAAATGTAAGTATACAAAATAATTTGATATATGCTCATTTGTACCATACATTAATGGAAAAGGAAAGGAATATTCAACTATAAAGACTCAGACAATTAGCTAAGCATTTAAAAAAAAAAATTTGTTTAGCATTTCACTAAACACCATACATAAAATTACAAATAAACTTAATGATTAAATGTGAAAAATGACAATTTATTTTTAAAAGTAACAGATGACTACAGCAATGAATATGAATACAAAATTACTATAAAATATTTTTTTTAAAACAATATTTGGGGTTAATACAAAAACAATCAATTAGAAAATGAGAACTTATTCATACTAGTTTTTTAAAAATTCTGCCTAGAAATAAATTTAAAAAGAAATAAATTAATCAAAAAATTTAAAGGTTAATCCTACCAAGTGCTGGTGAAAATATAGGAAAACAGACATTGTCATACTCCGTAGTCTTTGGTTATTATCATGCATTTTTGGAATTTGACAGAATTTACACATTTAAAATATGTGTTGCCTTGACCTAATTATTTCACTTACATGTTTTATAAACACTGTCTGTTTTACCTCAGCTGTTTCTCTAATGCGAGTTACTCAGATTTGATTCATGAGAGTGGATACAGATATCACAGAAGTTGTATGTGTTTATACTTTATTTCTTCTAGGCAAATGAAGCAGGGAAACATGAATAAAAATACAACTTTAATCAGAAAAGAAAAAAAAAACAGCTGAACTGATACAGTATCAGGAGTCCATTCAGCTCTATTTTAGAAAAATTAAAATCAGCACCTGCACCCAGGCTTCTCCCATAATGACTCATCCTCAGTCTTATGTTGTTCTCATCTTAGAGCAGGTTGCCCTGAACCTATGCCCACCTTCGTCTTCTACTCTTACCAGCATTGCCATTTAGTGATTTTGTAGATCTTTAATCTCCACTGTGACAGCCTGCAGACATATAGTGCTCTCTTGAGTGGGAATTTCACATGATGTCCCCAAATATCAATATTTATTTTTTGGTATTCTATTTAAAAGGTGCATATATATTGAGTGGTCTGCCACAGCCCTATTTTATGTTCTGTTATCTTAATTGCTCTGTTTTGAAGAATGTAAGGTTTTTAGGAGGGCATACACCCAATTAGAAAGTCTGTTCTTGCATAAGTGCACAAAAAGATATGAGTACAGGATGATAGTTCCAGGAGTGTTTGCAATGGTAAATAATTGGAAACCTAAAGGCTATCCACTGGGGAATATAGATAAATTATCCATTATATTATAAATAGATAAATACCCATTTGGGAATATTAGATAAATTATGATCTCCCTTTTTCATTGAATTCTCTTGAATCCTATACTATTATCAAAAGAAGGTAGAGCTCCAGGCATGAAAATTTCAGCAAGATATATTTAATTTAAAAGGTTACTAAGCAACATGTATTTTTACATTCAAATTAGGAATATAAAACTATATCTACATGTACTAAATTGTTCCTGATGGTTACACAGAAAGATGCAACTGTTATAAATGAAGAATTTTTATGTCTTAGTAAATATGTTTCTATACAATTTAAGGCTATTAAAAAACAATATACATTCATGGATCATTTTTTGCAGCGATTTTTAAATAATCTACTTAGAATAAAGGATGACAGAAAAAGAATAAAAGTAAAAGATGACTAGCCTTTATTAGTAAATTTCAAATCTTTATTATCTCAAAAATTGTAAAACAAAAATATAAAATGACAGTTGAAGAATATGTACAATAAATATAACTGATATGAGTCAATATCTTCATTAACCTGAGAGCACATTAAAAAAATATATGTCATTTTCTGGAAATACAGATGCCAAGCCTCACTCCCAGAAGTTCCAATTCAATCTGATATGAAAAACTGGAAAGCTGGATAGAATAACAAGGTGTTGAAATGTGTTTAATCTGTAGCAGTGAGCAAGGTGTGTGGGAGGGGGGTGATAAATTAGAAGAATAGATGGCTAGAGTTTAAAGAAAAGCAACTTTTTCCTTTCCTGAGTTCATAATCATTTAAAGATAAAGAAGTTAGGCAGAGGAAATATCGAAAATCACTATAACGTTGATGAGATTCCATAGGAACTTAAATTAACTCTGTTTATATCAATTAACCTATGATAAAATTAGTTTTGCTATACCTCATTTTTAAGAACCTATAGACATTAAATGAGGATTTACTGTATATGATAGTACTGTTGGAGAATGTAGCATAATTGCATAGCCAGAAGGACTTCTCAATCCCCAACCCCAGCATCAGACACTTACTTATCCTCTTACTTGCAGTCAATTCTGGGGAACTACAAGAACCAGCATTTCTGCAGAGCTCACCAAAATAAAACTTACTAATGGGTTGGAGAACTTGAGCAGGCAGGTGAATACCCAAAACAGAAAAGCCTTAGTTTCATGTGCCCAGTTCCTCCTCCTCAATTTATCGATCAGATATTCACCCCTTCCCCCATGGAGTAGAGAGGCAGGAGTGGTAATCGATGTCCCTCACATAGGAACAAAGGCCAGCAAGAGGAGAAGGGCCTAGCCCTTCTTACAGAGAATAGACGAGAAGGTGAAGATTTAAATGTATCATTAGACGAAGTCTACTATAGAAGAGATAAAAAATGTTCATGGAACAATTAACTCAGTTATTAATATAAAGTATACTTTAAAACAGTTTCTACTCCTTTTAAGGAAATTTGTTCCTTTCAAATTTTTTAATATAACTTCTGCAGCAGATAAACTTAAAGTCCTTATATGAAATATAAAATGCATCATTAACCTTAACTTAGAGTTTTAAGAATATAGAATGTTCCCCGAATCAGCACTCTTCTGAAGGAGAAAAACAGGGTTGAAATTTATATCATTAAATGTCAAATAATGTTCTTTTGAATCCAAATATTCTACCAACCTATTTTGCCTTACATCATATTATAATTTAATAGATCATAATGTTTCCCTGATCTACATGAAGGCAAAAATTCTAAAAGGGAATGTGTAAAGAATGACAAAGTGCTTGTAGATTCATTAGAACTAATGCAGTACTACAGAAATTTTCAACTGAAAGAACACTTACATCAAAAGAGATACTGAGAAAGAAAATGATTTGACAGACTCTTAATTTTCAGATAGTGAGCAAAATGCCCTTACAAAATTCAAGCACACTGTCCTTGTCAGGACACACATTCTCAAAACATTCTAAATGGAGTAATTTAGAGGATGGCTAGAGGTGATACTCAGGATAAAAGGTTAATTTTAATTTTTTTTTTTTTTTTTTACTTATTTTTGATCTTTTCTCCCTGTTCCCACAGTAAAGAAATGACCAACTTAACGGAACTAAAAATTCTCTCTCCTAGCACATTTCAGATGCAGGCCCGCAGAGCTTAGACAAAGCCTCTTTTAATTGTATTTGCGATGAGGGTCACAAAAGATATTCATTGACCCTACCAATGGGCGAATGCACCTCCCCACTGTGTGGGACTTTGGCCAGTGAAACAAAAAAATGTGATACTTGTCATTCTGTGTGCTTCACTATGCTTTGGCCCCACTGTCATGAGGAATAGTGTATTCCAGGGAAGCCAGTACCCTCCGCCTGAGCGACTAGTAATGTAAGTGAGATGTCAACGTTGATGTAATAAAATCTTGAGAGTCTGGAGTTGCTCCTGACTGCATCAGAGCATACTTATCCCTACAAATACCAAGAATCAACCAGGAGAAAAAAGAAAAAAAGCCTTTGGGAAACTGCCAGATTAAAAGTAAGTAAAAATCGCTCTTTTTAAAAATCATTCCTAAGTATTTGAATTGACTAATTAAAACAGAAAAATCATCCTTTGGTCTAGCAATCTATAGACTTAATCCCTTACCATTATTGTTTCTGTGAAAACCAATAATCGCTTGCTAATATAGAAGCTTCATTTTAGCCTTACCTTTTAAACAACCATCATCTGATATCTGATCTGGATCTACATAAGCAAAGATTTATTAAAAGAAAACAAGGTAATGCTTACTTTTTCCCATTAGGAGAAAAATGCGTTATTCTCTAATTCCTGAATCAAATTAGCTTCTATTTATTTTTACCATGAATAAGCATACTTTAAATTAATAGAGGATGAATAATGATGACGCTTTTAGAAAACTAATTTCCAAATGAAAAACACTAATCTTAACACTTTCTTAGGCAAAGAAGGTTATGGCCTACCAAAGAGAGCTCAATGCTTTCAATTAAAATAACACTATTGAAAAGCGTTGCTACTACCTTTATTTGAATTGTACTTTTGTTTCAAGAGAAAAGCTGCCAAATGTGTCTGGAATTGATTAATAAGAAGAATAATTGCCTCCTACTAATTTTAATCTTTTGTACAACTTTGCCTCTCATGAGATAAACATGAGGACTATGTGGCTATATCATCAAATCTGAATCTAACCATTCCCTTGCCAGCAGACAATGAGGTGCAAATACAAATTAATCTAGATTGAGGATTATATTGCTTGGCTGTTTGAAAATTTATATTACAGCAAAACATGCAGGCAAAGAGTAGCAGATGGGCAATACTGAGCAAAATTTTCTTTCTGGATATTGCCCATCTGTTTGCCTTTTTTGCATTTTGACTTTAAACTATTCTAGATGTCCTAATTTTTATTCTTTCTTTCTTTTTGTGGTTTTATAAATTATTTACTCACATTTTCAGTGTTAAAACAAGTAATACAGAGTTGATGATTTCAGCATGTTTTATACTGTGTGCTGATTAGACTCCAGTCACTCTCATAAAGCTTTTAAATGGCTTACCATTTTTTCATAACCACTAAGTAGATACATTGATTATCTCCATTTTACAAATGCAGAAATTAAAGAATAAGGACTTCAAGACAGTTATTCAGTTTACATAGCTCAGAAATGGTAGAGTACGAATTCAATGCTATTGTAAAATATCAAGTCTTGGAAGAAAAACAAAACAAACTTTCTTTGCCCTAAAATTTAGGGTATTTACCTATTATTAACTTTCAAAATTTTACTTATAATCAAACTTCAAATACAATTTATTTAATGTCTCTCAAATTTATAAAAAAAAATTAGTACAAACAAAATAACTCATGTATTTTTAAAAATTGGCAGGATTTTATAATTGGTGGTATGTTAAGTACCAAGCCATTGAATTTCAGATTTAGAATGGATATTAAACATTATCTTCTCTAGTGCTTCTCAAAAGTCTTTGAACAAGGGAACCCTTTCTTCAAATAAAGTCTGAGATGAAAATGAATACACAGAAGCAGTAAAGTGCTGATTTCAGGGCCTGACTGTATCTAGTGTGCTGAGTGTGGGGAGGAGTTGTGATGGGGGAGAAAGACCTAGAGCCCTGCCCTCTCAACAGCTCTCTATCCTTTTCCTACTTCTTCCCTAGCAGTGGTCTCCAATACTCTTTTTTTGACCCCTAGTGTGGCAAGGGTTCCTGAATAAAACTAATCAAACTCTCTGATGACATTATGCTTAAGAAGAAGAAGATGTTTATATTATAGGCCTCAATTTAACTAAAACTCAATTTACAGATAATCTCAAAATGTAATCATCAACCTTTACCCACTCTCTCCATCCTCAAAAGCCAAACTGTGCCACCAAATGAACCTCCAGGAAAACCTTAACCTTTTTCTGAGGGATCTGAGTATTGAGAAATGGATAAAAGAAAGAGTTCCAGAAAGTAGAACAGTCTTGATGAACCAACCTTGGGAGCAGACTTGTAGGCAGAGTCAGCCTGCCAATGTCGTGTTTTAGCAATCTGAATTTAAAGCCTTCCCACATTTACATGCATATACAGTGGTATAAATATTAGTGTAAATTAATTTTTAAAAGGTAGATAATTTTGGAATGCGGATCCCTTTAGATCTTGTAGTGAAGTTGGGTCAGTGCTACACTTCAATAACTAGGTTAGCAAATTAATTTTAGGAAAGGAAATAGTAGTACAAAAAGATCAATAAGTAGAATAGGAAAGCTAATTTTGTTTTTAAATCCTAAAGACAAGAGAAGTCTCTTCTTTTATCTCCTATTGCATTTCATGGCTGTCTTTTCACAGGACCTAAAATCCACATCGTGTTATCATACTCTACCTATTCTAAAGTCTAGTAGGATTAAGTTGGCCCTTGTGGGCTGGCTTAGTAACCAACCTAATTAAGAATACAATATGTTTTTCTTTATGAACAATCCAAATCCCAAATAACCAATTTATAAATGATCTGTTAGAAATAAATCCGTTCCTATACTGGGGTTGTCTTTGCACACACATACACACATTCACATACCCACAGAGACTGTGATTCATCAGGCTCTCGAAACTAAAAAAACAGTTAAAGTCACTGAATTAATTCATGGCATATACATTTACAAACATGTTTCTCATCTATATTAGTTCTTTCACACACACTCTATCACAATATTGCTTGAGGAGATATGGAGCATCTGGACATTTAACAAAACAGTATAAGGCTCCACTCTATACCAACAACGCAGTGCTAAAAGGCCACAAAAGCAATAAGAGATGACTGTGTTGGAAGCTTTGATAGAACAAATGAGCTCTAGAGAGGGGGGAAAATAAACTGAAAATTTAGAAGTCTACTATATCAGTTAAATGTGAAGGGCCAGTGGTCTGAGACATGTCTTAGATCCTTTTGAAAAGACATTGTATCTTATACCTTCTATCATTAAGAAGAAAGCGCAGTGCTTGGTGAGCTTCTTGGAGTTCTTTAAAGTCTTCAATAATGGTATTGATTTTCCCTGGAGAGAGGGTATTGCTTTCAAGTTATTATCTTGCTAGGAAAGAGGAGCCCCCTCCCCTTCCATCTGACTTTTCCTACCATAGTAACCTATATTCTATGATTCGGAGGGGTAAATGGGTGTTACTAAATATATGTATGCCAATCACACACTCAAGATCTGGTAAAACAAATATGAGATGATATGGCAGAACTTTTTGGTTCACACCTTAACATTCATTCCCCACTTCATCTTTGCTATCATTCTCACTTTAATCCAGGAGCAATGTGTCCAGCCCAGGTGAGTGCATCATGACAAACCTTCTCTGCTTTTCCTATACTTTCTTATTATCAGATGGACACAGACAACACAATGCTAGCAATGATACCTTAGTAGAATGGGTCAGAATTACGTTATTTCTTGGAAAAGCAATTGCTTTTAAAAGGGAAATAAGCAGCAGAGTTAACCTTTTTTGATTACCTTGACTCCTCCTTAAACATGAATGTAGAAGCAGGAATTGCAGTGACCATCCTTTAACATGAGGAAATGGCAAAGAGGAACAGAGCCACAGCCTCTGACGCCACAGAACTCATTGACAGATGCTTACACCCACACTTCTTGGTGTAGGTGCAACATGAATGTTTGCTTATTTAAACAACATTAGTTGGATTATCTATTACTCCCAGGCATATATAATCCTAATGAATACAGATGGATTCATCTGGGCCTATTGGGGTCAGAATTCCATTTATCACCGAACCTCCTTAAGTCTTAACTCTTTCCTGTGGCTCATCAGCATAATTATTCCCCTAAAACCAGTGTTTGTTCAGGTTATTATCCAATCATTCCTGATTCATGAGAGCATTCTCTTTCCACAGTGCACAGTTATTCTGGTTAAATGTATCCTGTGCACTTGTGCCATTACTGAGAGGTCCTCCTCCTGGGGGCCTAATCTCTCTTAACCCAGGGACCAAGGACTTGGAAAGAGACTCAGGTCCTAAGAGTTCAAGCTGGGTCTCTGTTCTCCAGATACCCAGAGTTTGGGCTATATATAAATAAAGTATGGTCTTAAAAGATTG
The DNA here is from genome assembly GCF_000325575.1 of Pteropus alecto. Taxonomy (NCBI): domain Eukaryota; kingdom Metazoa; phylum Chordata; class Mammalia; order Chiroptera; family Pteropodidae; genus Pteropus; species Pteropus alecto. The sequence continues at coordinate 19,006,641 of NW_006494612.1, read as the reverse complement.
TCCATCTTTTTCAGTGTTAGAAATTCTATGGTTAGTTAACTACTGTAAATCAGCAACAATAACACCAAAACACCTCTATGTATGACCATACGATGTCCAAGATAGTCCTAATGCATTTTATGGTAACCAGCCCTCTTTTGGCTCTGAAAATAAAATATTCCCCCAAAAATAAAATATTTATAGGAGTGGAGGATGTGACTAATTAAGGAAATCAGTGCTTCATCCATATTAAACCACTCCAAAATCTCTAACTTCTTCAAATTGGGATTTTTTTTCTCCTGCATCATACTAAGGAATTTCTGGCACCTAACTTAATGTAGACTTTGTTACTCTTGAGTCTAATGTAAAATAAAAGTAAAAATTTCCACACACTCTACCAGCTCAAGCAACACACAGGCTCCAGAAACTGCCAGTATGATCAAACCAAATCAGTAAATTTAGGCTGATTCAAAACTTTGTTCTCTCCTCCTAGGCCTAGAATGGGGGCAGCAGACTTTCGTAAAGGTCTGGATAGTAAATATTTTTGACTTTGCATATAGAACAGTCTCTGTTACAACAATTAAACTCTGCCATTGTAGTGATAAAGAAGCCATAAACAATATGTAATCAAACGAGCAGGATTGTATTTCAATAAAATTATATTTATAAACACAGTTGAGCAGATTTTGTCCACAGGCCACCCCTGATCTAGACCTTCAAAAAATAATCCTGCATATATCCATCAGATCTTTACTTATATAAATTTGCAATTTCTTGCAACTCTTTGTGTGTACATATGTGTGTGTGTGCACACATATATGGATATAAATATGACAGGTTTGACTTTGTAATTGTGCCCCTAAAGTGTGCTGGAATCTAAATTCTTCTCAGTTTACAGAAAACTAATAGAATAGGGCATGCGTAGAACTGCCTTCCTCCTGCAGGTAACTCTCTTAGATGAGCCATGCAAGAGGGACAATCTCATAAAAAGAAATGAGCGGCAGCTTTCAGAAGGCAAAGGAGGCTCAGGAAGCAATAGAGGTTTAAGCTTCTCTGAATATTCTGTAGATCTAAGTTTCAATTATCATGAGTACTTTTGCCCAACAAGTGTTCAAATTTTCATCTAAGAATGTCTGAGGCAATGAATTCACCCAACATAATTTAGTGATGCACAGACTCATACTTATGTTAAGCTTACAGCATCTTAGCTCTGTGCAGCAAAAGACAATGGTCTTTTCTTTAAACATGAACATAGACATTCTCTTATTTAGTCTGTGCCTTAAGTCAAGAATTGTAATTTGAACAAATCTTTCTCTTTTTCAAGATGTCCATGCATTTAGGGGAAAAAAATCTTTCTAAAAAAAATCTCTCTTACTCATCAAATTGCCCTTAGTACTTCGCTGTAACAGCCACTGGTCCTTCACAGTCTTGCTTTTAATTATTTTACAATAGATGACCCCAAGGATGATTTAATTAATGGCTTGAATACCACATGCCATTGGCTACCAAAGTTCTATTCTTTAATATTTGCTAGAATTTTCTGCCTTTAGACCAGTTAACAAGTTCTAGATTTTTCAACATGTGTGTATTCATGTGCTCTCTCACTTAAAGAATTTTAAGTGGGAAATTTCCTGTATATAGGAAGATGATCTGGATAATGAACAGCTTATACAAACAAACAAGTGGGAAGCCAAACATTCAATATTGTTAACATTTATCAAGTTTTGTCATTGCCAGGTACTGTTACGAGCTTTCTATCTTTTCATTTACTTCTTCTATAACTTGATTTTTCTTCTATAACTTCATTTTTGAAGAAGAAACTAAAATATAGTAAGGTTAAATAATTTCTCTGAGGTCACAGCTAATAACTGACAGGAAGAAAAATTCTATTTTGGATCTGTCAGATGCCAAAGCCACCCTCTAAACTATTATGGACTTTGTCTATAATTGAATGATTAACTCCTCACAAGGTCCAAAGTGTGTAGTAAGTGTGACGTATAGTATTGCTTAGTTTGGAGAAAACTGATAAAATGCTAAGGAAATGTCACATGAAAGGAGAAAAATGTAAGATTGTAATGGAATTTAAAACTTGATTCATTAGATTAAGACTGTTGCTGTAGGCCCCTAATTTTTTAGGATGGTGAAATTGGGTCAGAAGTCTCCAGTTATAAAATCCCGCTTCACTTCGGAGCATATTGCAAATCTCTGAGCAGACCTCAGCAGACATTTTTTTTCTGCTTTGGGAGAATGACTCAATATCTTGCTTTCTGGATACCCTCAGTAAAGATAATAAAAAGAAAGTGATATTGCCAGAGATATTTTTCTCTTTACTGGACAACAAAAGAGCGAAATAATAGGTTCTGACATGGATAGCAGATATACTATGGAGAAACACTCACTCTCAAATAAATAATTGATTTCATGTCGTTTTCTTTGTTTATGAGTATTTTCATATTTTACATTAATGATATTATTTATATGTATCTGAGGTTGCTTGGCAAAAAAAAAAATAATGAAAGACCAATATATAAGGTAAGAAATTTATATTTTTTGTCAGACATAATAGTATCAATCTTGCTCATTATGGGACGTGAAACAGAATTGAAGAAATGTCAATACTTTGACTTATTACTGATCATCCATCTATACTATTCCAAGCCTCATTTTCTACTTCACTCAAGCCTGTATTTCCTTTCCCCTTTACCTCAAACTTTTTCTAGTTTACTGAAAGAGCGAGAGCATCTAACATTCTTCCTTGTCCATTTGATGTTCTTCTCCTCCTCCTCCTCTTCCTTCCATTCTCTCTCTCTCTCTCTCTCTCTCTCTCTCTCTCTCTCTCTCTCTCTCTCGCTCTCGCTCTCTGTCTCTCTCTCTTTCTCTCTCTCCTTCCCTTGCTCCTTCTTTCTCCCTTTCTTTCATTTTCTCTCTCTCGCTCCCTTCTCCTCTTTCTTCTTAATTCCTTTCTTCTTTCCTTTTTTCTTCAGGAAAGACAAGCCAAGAGAGAAAAATCAGAAAAAAAATGTTGCTCAGTTGGAAGCCAAAGTCATGAGTTTGAGTTTCAGGGACAAGATTTTAATCTCTGAAGGGGGAGTTTAAAGTAACAGTAGGGTCAAATACTCCACAATCCTAGAGCGAGTGGACTAAAAAGGGTGATTAAGGGACTCTGCGGACACAAAGATGATCTCTGTTCATTTCAGTAGCCAACAATTTATTAAAGGCCCATCATGGGCCAAGTTTATCCCAAAACCATGGAAATACAAAGATATATGAGATATGGCCCTTTGCTGGAGCATCTCTCAGTCCAGAGGAGGTAGCAAAATGAATAAAAACTGGTAAATGTTCTATAACAAAACCTTCTAAGAAACATAGAGAGAATATGTATAAAGTTCAATGGAAAAGCATATGAAGGAGTGCATTACTTTCAGCTTCACTAAGAGCAGACCCTGAGCCAAGAATTCAAATGCAAGCAGTTTTCTCAAGAATGAAAAACAGCTATTAAAGGACACATTGTTAAACTATCACTGTAGGGGGTGGGGGGAGAACTCCAGAAAACAAAGCAAAACCCATACCTCAAGATTATCCCATAAAAACACACCCACCCACTGCATAGCATTAACATAATACTTACAAATTAAGGACTGTTTTCAGAGGCATGTTAATTCTCAAGTACCTCCATACTTCATCTCTTCATCCTAACTCTTATTTTGTAAAGTAGATTCAGTAGCAGGATGGCAAAGTGGGTACAGCAACCTAAAGGCCACCATTAGAAAAAAGTGACCATTGGAAATTAGGCCATTATACGTGGAAAGATATAGCAGAACCAAGGGGATATGGGCAACACACCAACAATATCCACTCCAAAAAGCAAGGGTCAGAAAAAGCTACAAACAGAGGTGAATATGACTGTGGCTTTGAAATACAAATGAGGGTTTTCCAGGCAATAAGCAATGTGCAATTATTCTAGGAAGAGAAAATGTGGAAATCTGTAGTTGGAACATACAGTTTGAATCTACAAAAGACCATATACTTTAGAGTAAATAGGATATATTATGGGGATGAAGACAAGCCTCCAAAGTAACCTGGCATCATTGTGAAAGTCCTTATATGCCATGGTACAGATATACTAAGCCGGTTAAAGGAGAGTCATCATAGGGTTCAGATCAGAACCACGTTTTATGATAGTCAGCATTACAGAATGCTTTCTTCTAAGTGTCTCACATATATTGTATCCCCTATTCCTTACAGCTAGGTATTACTATCCCCATTTATAGAATAGAGAACTGAGGCACCAAACGGCTAAGCAACTCACCCAAAGTCACACTGACAAGGTAGATCTATAATTTTAATCCTGGTGGCTTTGACAGCTGGGTCAAGACCCTTTGCCACTGCACGTATTAACTTCAACTCCTCTGGGATTGGTTTGAAAGATAAATTATAAATGGAAACTCAACAGCAATGGAAAACTATTAGAGGCAATATCAAATAACCAGACAAAAAATGACAAAATTTTTAGACTAGGAAAACAAAAATTAGGATGAACAGATGAGACCAAACTTTGAAATGAAAAGAATAGAACTTGATAAACAATTAAATGAAGGATATTAAGTAAAGGGTAAAGTGAAGGAAAATTTCAAACTTTCTTACTTGGATATCTACATTAGTGGTGTTATTGAGGTAGGTGATTTGAAAGGACATGTTTGCACCCATGAAAAATAATGAGTTCATTTAATTAATATATGCTTCCTAATAACATGAGCAAGTCAGAATCCATTTTCAGAAATAAAAAAGTGAGAGCTCTATTAGTGGCCAAGGTGATGATACGATCTACTGAATAAGTGATCTTTACTCTTTCTTCCCTGTGTTTAAACCAGTTCTAAAACCAAGTTAATGGAAGGAATGATTGTGAGAAGAAAAATTGCAGAGCCTGGAGAACCAGTCTAACTCCGATATTCAGTTCAACACTCTAAAATAATATCATTAAAGATGTATGTGTCCTTTAGCAATTCCATAGAAAATATGATCCATCTTATTTCATTGTCTTTTGTTCCAGAAAAAGTTCTTGGTTGAATATCTAAAACTAACATTTTTATTTTAAGCAGAACAAGGAATATACTGAAAAGTTATTGTATAACTCACATACTTGAAATTTACTTTACTGAAAAATTTCTACTTGAAATCATCAAAAAACATTAGAATTGGGGCAATAGTAGAGAAATCATTTATACAAACCTATCAAAGGTATTCCATGCTTTTCTTGTGAGTAAAAACTTCTAAAATCTATTGACTTTAAGCAATCTGAGGAATTACTCTCTAAACGTTTCCAAATATAATGTTAATGTCTCAGAATATACAGGGAGCATAGTAGTCTTTCTTTATTCATTTAATTCTCCATACCTCAGCTGATCAAACTAACTTCTAAACTTAAAGTAAGAAACTTTCTATTACTTATGCAATATTGTTTCCAGGTTAGTTACTTCTAACCTGGAAACAATGTAGAAGAGAAACAGCTCTTGAACTACAAAGCACATGTTGAGAGTCCCCTTACACAGCCCTAACGTGGAGCTGCTTGAGGAGACTGTGGGCTGGAGGGGCTGGAGGCAAAGCTCGCTCCCTGTGCGGCTGCTGAAACAGTGGGGATTCTGGGAAACACAGTGGAGTGAGAGACATTTTCAGATCTCTCCCCTTGAAACAACAATAAGCTGAACATCTAAAACTGAACAAAAAACATCCAAACTGCACACTAGCACATCTGAGCGTGGGATCTGTGCATAAGAGCTACCACAGCTCAAAACCCCAGGTGTCGGGCAGTGGACTGGGAGAAAGAAGTCATCAGGGCAGAAGGCAGAGAAGCAGGACTGGACTACAGAGAAACAATAGTTGATTTTTACTGGCCCCGGTTGCAAAACCAAGGATGAGCCACAGACCCCAACCCCCAACCTAGAGGGTCCTTCCCCCTAAACCCTCCGAGACTGATCACCACGGGGCTCCAAGGGATTCTGAGCAAATGCTACCAAAACTGTTGCTAACACTGACAAGGACTGAAACTGAGAATAGCGAGTGTGATTAAATATCTACAAGAAAATTTAAAAAGCATTATTTAGGCTTTATATAAAGCAGGGATCCAAGAGGCTTAGACGCCACCTACTGGAAACCAAAAGAAAAGTGCCTTC
>NW_006494612.1:18995947-18999805 GCF_000325575.1 Pteropus alecto | reverse complement strand
AAATACAAACCCTAAAAAGCCATAAAGAAGTGGAATCAAATATTAAAACTATTAAATGCAAGGAATTACCAGCCAACAATAATAGATCCAGCTAAGTTCTCCTTTAGATATGAAAGAGAAATTAAGACCTTTCCAGACATACAAAATTTGAAGGAATTCTCCACTACGAGGCCTGCACTACAGGAAATACTGACAGAGGTCAGTTCACCTAAAACAAAATGACAAAACAAAGCAAACAAACAAACAAAAACACATAATTAAGAGTAAGGGGACTAGCAGGCTGATAAAAGCAGAGAAGTGCAACCCTTACTACAAACAAGGCATTATAAGCTTAAAATAAGAAGAGATTTGCTATAGCAAGATAGTAACGAATGTTCAGCATATAGGGACAAATTGAGACAATAATGACTGAAAAGGGGAGGATTCAAAGATCCAAATTCACAAAGGGGAATGGAGATAAGGCACATGCAGAAGAAAATGGATGACTGTATATATATAACTATCCTTTACATATTCGTAATGGTAACCACATGCCAAAGATTCAGAACTGAAGTATATAACATAAAACAAGAAGAAACAGAGGGAAAACCCACAAAAGCCAACCGAAATAAAGAAAACAGAAACATGAGGACAAGGAAGCAATGGAAACACCAAGCTACCAGAAAGCAAAAGATAAAATGGCTATAAGAAGACCTCATCTTTCAATAATCACCCTAAATGTAAATGGACTGAACTCATCAATAAAAAGGCATTGAGTTGCAGAATGGATCAAAAAACAGAAAAACAAAGCACATGTGGAATATATCATTCTTTGCCTTGAGATTCATTAATCAACTTTTTTTGTTGTTGTTCATTTTTTGTTTGTTTAGATTTTTAAGATCATAGAGCTAAGAAATAGGCTATTATTTGCATCCTTTATCAACATGAAATAATCTTATTAACAGCAATACATCAAATACCACTAAATTATTATTCCATTTGTCTGTGAAAAATATTCATCACCCCCATGCAGTCCCCCACTCCCTGTTATTTGTCTCATATATAAACTCACAAACAATTTTCTAGTCTTAGTCCAACATTTTCCTGAAGATTGCTATCTACCAAGTCATTCCGAACATGGCCCCTCAGACTGCTGCTGCTGTCTGTACCCTCCATGAAAATATTATTTCAGGATAAAAGTAGCTTCTCTTGTTGCTTACAAAGCTAGAAACTCACTAGAGAACAAAACGAGACTCAATTTCCTTCAGTCTTCATTATGTCTGTGTCATGCTACGTTGCTCAGAAAAAAAAAAAAAAAGTAGAATGTGCCTCTTTCTATGTCACATTTTAAACCAGAATACTGAACCGCCATTACTGAAGCATCTTTTGGTTTGTGGAATCCTTTATAAAAAGAGTTTATGGGTCTATTTCTGCACCTCTCCACCTTCTCACCCCAACCAAACACAAACCACCTTCAAGTCCTTTCTCCTTTATGTAAATAAACTAATAAATGGCCTGACTAAGCAGTAACTCCTTTAATGTACAGTATAAAGTATCTTGATTATCCCATCATTGCCTAAGCCCGCTCTTCTGGAGGATTTTAAGAAATATTAGAACCATAATCTTTTTAGAAAAATTTAAGCATAGTTTGGTCTGAAGATATGTATACCACCAAGGTGTCCTTCCTGGAACTCTCTTTTAGGCTAAATAATGTTTCTTATATTCCTAATCCTTCTAACTTTTTTCCTTCAAGACAATCATATACAAACTCATGTTCATTTGTTCTGAGTAATTGTTATATGTGAATTGAAAAATGTATTTAAAAAGTGAAGAATTTTGGCTCTAAGACATTGAAAAGTTTGGAGCAAACTCTTACATCTTATTCATTTGAACTATAAACAGAATTGCCTTTTCAGTCCCTAAAGAAGAACTTAAGCTATCTATCAACTTTTAATACAAACAGCCCTGAGCTTGTATTGTAATATTGGCCTAGTGTCCATAAGCTCATTCTAACTGGAGTTTTGCCTCAGTTCAACCAGAGTGATTTGCTAACTAAAAGACAGAAGGGAAATGTTAACTATTCTTTCCCTCTCCAGATCCAGTTGTCAGTTCTGGAAGTCTCTCTGAAATAGGAAAGTGTAGTTATTGCTAGCACCACAGAAATGAGAGAATTAAAATCGATACCTACAATATTACTAGAAACAACTCATAACGTTTAGGGATTTTTTTCCTCCAAAATCCAACCCAAATTATTATGTGTTCTGATAAATAGACTACTTAATATTAAAACCTTCTTCATCAAAAGTCATCAATAATAAATTATTTTAAAACATCAATAATTAAAAAATAGAAATAGTCTTTAAAATATTTAACTTACTGTTATTCTTAGGATATCATACACTGAATCATGTAACCATGCCATATTCTATAGTAAAAGAATGTTGTATATTATATTTTGACAGCTACTATTAAATTATATAAACATCCAGAAATTTTATACTTATAAACAACTAAATATTCATTATTTATATATTTTAAATGTCTATAATATGAGCTATATGTACTAATAACAAAAATAATAATTTAAAATTTCAAATTACTTACCAATCAAGAATCAATTTTCATGTATAGTTCATAATAATTTTTGAAGGTAGATACTGTTATTATTTCTCATTTTACAAATAAAGAAACTAAGGTTTATAGAAGTTAAATAACTTGGTCAAAGTAAAAGATAGCAGATAGCCAAAGCTCAGATCCATGGAAAACAACTTCAAGACAACAGGATAAATCACTGCATGATTCTTCCCAGCATATAAGATCTTATCCTATTTAAAATTTAGTAAAATAAAACCTTAAAAATTACTACAAATATATGGGAGACAGATGATAAATAGTCAATTAACAAACAGAATTAAATCTAGCAAATAAGCTAGTTAATTATTTCCAGTAGTGATGTATATTTTGTGCAAATGATACACTAAGGAAATAATGAGTTACAGAATTTTTATGTTCAGATAGATTGAACTTAGAAATACTTGTCTGAGGAGATGAAGTTTTAGAATCTATTTAAAGGATGAATTTTCTCATCAATCATAATATGTTACATTTTGGAAAGCCAAGAAACTATACAGAGATGTTAGTACAGATGGTAGATTTCTTATTTATAATTATTCCAATTATTTTGATAAATGATATAAAAATATTTTATATTACTATTTATAGTTTTTACTGTTTTGTGTACATAAATACTTGGTGATTTCCTATCATTTGCCAAGATTCACTTATCCTATCACTTAATATATTTCATGCTCACACAATGTCCTAAATATACTATCCAATTATATTGAATCCAAGTCCCATCCAGCTACCTTAGCAGTTTCTGAAATTATACAACTCTTTCCAAAGATAGAAAGCCTTTGTCACCCTGGGAATACTGCCAAGACTTTCCTGTCAAAGCCTTCTCAAAGAAATAGATTTGAGTAGGGCATAGCCACTGCACAGATTGAAAAAATATCTTACATCAGCCATGGAATTACCATGACATTGAGGACAAGCACAGGAAAAAAAAATAATTAGGCAATCATTAAATAAGCTGATCAGTTGATCAAAATAGATTTTTGATAAAATATAAATTTTCAACCCCCAGCGATATCTCTGCTTGTGCCTCCACTTATGGATTACTTAGCTCATAATTGTTTACTATTCTTTAAGGCTCTGTGATTTTTTGCATATGTTACTTAGTCTTCTCTATCATTTGATTTCAGAGGCAAAATATAAACTTTATTTCACAACAACAGTGCTTTATGTACAAATATTTTTGTCTGTAAAATACACGTCCGAATGGCTGTTCTATCTATAATCTCAGCCCCACTGCTCTTC
>NW_006494612.1:18977636-18995868 GCF_000325575.1 Pteropus alecto | reverse complement strand
CAAATCTCATCCATTCTCCTCTTTCTCTGCTAATCCCAGAGGACTACTCAAATTCTCTCATTGTCTGGCCCAACATAGGATTTGGACAAATAAAGTCATCATTAGGAGAAAAGAGAGCAGAAGGCAAGGGAAATTGAGATGTTTTATTCTATTTCCTTACTTTGGGCCATGTTTCTGTCAGTAGCTTTCTATCCCCACCCCTTCTACCCCGCAACTATCTACAGCTCCCATTGTCTGTCCCGTCTTCTGTGATTTCATTTCTCACTGGGCTTCAATACCGGGAGGTCCTTCCTTGGACCCTTTAGATCTAAGAAAGGTAATGACCAGGCTCTAAGTATCTCAAAATACCATGTTTGTTTCCCCAACCTTGCCCAGACCTCCCTAAGTAGTTCTTTTATAGAGGAACCTTCCTTTGAAACATCTGAGGTTAATTACTTCCAGAATATAACAATATTTGATAAGGGCCTCTAAAGAGATAAATAAGGTTATGAGATGGAGTAGATGACCCCTTTCCCATGTGACTGTATTTGGTGACAGGGCCTTCAAATAGCTGATTTAGTTAAAATAAGGCTGATAGGATGAGGGCCTAATCCAATATGACCGGTGTTCTTATAAGAAGAAAAACACACTAGGTATGCTTAAAACACTGAGAAAAGGCCAGGTGAAAACACAGGTGAAAACTGCCCTCTGCAAGCCAAGAAGGTGGGGAGGGGGGTGGGGGGTCTCACCAGAAACCAACACTACCAGCCCCTTGATCTTGGACTCTCAGCTTCCAGAACTATAAGAAATAAATTTTTGTTGTTTAAGCCATATAGTTTGTGGTATTTTGTTAGGAGACCCTTAGCAAACTAAATCTCAGTCTACTATATATAAACATAAGGTATGTAGGCCTACCTTGCTTTTCAGATTTAGTGAGGTGGCTTTATATTAGATGCATTACATTTTTTAAGTCAAATTCTTTTAATTTTATAAGTAAAATAATGATTCATTTCCTATAGGCAAAAAATTGAGTGATGTAAAATTGATGTAGAAACATGATATTGCAGGTAAAAGCTAAATATTATAGAATGTTTTGTTATATAAAGACACTCGTTCAGAATAATTTCTTCCAGTAAGACAATGTAGATTCTCTACTTTTTTATTTCCAGACTTTGGCACATACTAGGTACTCAAATTGTTATAGAATGGTTGAATTGATGATTGAACATATTTGTATATTTTATAATAGTGTGGTTTTTGGGTCATCAGCAGCAACATCTTCTAAGAACTTCTTAGAAAAGCACATTTCCTGAATGAAACTCTAGACTTATTGAATCAGAAACTCTGGGGCTCTACAATCTGAGTCATAAAGGTCCTGAGGTGGTTCTGATGCAGGTTAAAGTTAGAGAACCTCTAATTTACATCACTACAAATCCAAGTCATGACATTAAATGAATGCTTCTGGAAAAGTATGTGGGAAGAAGGAGTCCAATACCTCAAAAACAAATTGAATTATTTCCTCCAAATATTATTTTATTAACGATTGACATATATTGAAATGGAAAGTATTTTATTAATTATTATTTGAGTTCTAAATCTCACAGTAATGCATATAGAAATGTATTAACATTATAGTAGTTGAATATTGATAATATATAAACAAATGATAACTTCTTAAGAATCTAATTTTTAAGTAACATTTAAAATATCTAGGATGGTCTTCTAAACAGTATACAAGGGAGTGTGTCATATTCACACAGTTTACCATTAGTAGCATTTATCAAATATCAGCAGTAGTCCTAGTTCATCCCATGTTACTCACCTAATAATTACATGAAAAGAAAGACTTAAACAAAATGAATTCCTAATGTTTTCTTGTCACCTGTAATTTGATAAATGATTCTTGATAACTTAAGAACTTTTAGAAAACTTCAAATAAAAATAGTAAAAAAACTTATCTCTAGCAAAGACAATATTTTTTCACTGTTCATTGTCTTCATCTCCAAGAGACTGGAGCACTGATTTTTAATTGATTTAGACTTGTCAAAAGAAATATATAAGAATTCACTTCGACACAAACACTTCTAAGAATTCTTTCACATACGTAAACAGCCTTCCTGAAATTGTTTCACTACTAAATTTTCAGTATGTGAATGATTTTTTTCATAATATAGGCAGTGTTCAAAGGATAGTAGAAAAATAAAAACAAAAGAATCTCTGTTACTCGCAGAACTTAGAACTGATGACTAATCGCCACACAATCTGTTTGTAGTCATAATAAGCTATATTAAATAGTAAATATTGTATTTATCTCAATAGTAAGATGCTTTAAACTTGCTTCATCTGCAGTCATAGCCTGTGCATCCCTTTGTATTATAAAAGGCTACCACATTTTGTAACACAAACTGAGAGCTAAGAATTCTCATGTGGTCTATCCAGGCTACATGAAGTCACTGTGTCACTGAATAATTATTAGGCCCAGGTTTGCCTCCTAATTGTCCAGGCCATATTTGTGGACAAGAACTGTGATTATTTGGAATCTAATGAAATATCTAAGAAACACAGTAAAATTTTGAGTAATAAAGGAAAATGATATTTCAAGGTCTCAATAACAACTGTCATATAATATAAACATAAAATTTCTATCTATGACAAACAGAAGTAAAAATCTATATAGTAGTGCAAATACTTCTGTAGTCTGTTGCTTATATTCAACATGAAGGAAACGCTAAATTTGTATTATGTATTAGAGCATAGAAAGATGCCGGTTTTTTCCAGCTCATGTTCATAGACTTCTTGAATTTTATGGATCTGGGGGCCCTAGGTTAAAAACTCTAGTGTGTAGAAATATTATACAATACCATGAAGTTATTATTAGCCAAAGGAAGAGTGTGGGAAATTCCACAGGACATATGCCCCAGTTACTTCAAAAACTATATGATGTATAATAAATTTTTTAAAACCTTAAGAGACATTCAATCAAATGCAATGTTAAGATCTCAGTTCAAATACGCCAACTATAAAATACATTTGGAAACTGTCAGGTAAAAATGAACTTGGACAGGGTATTAAATTAAGTTTATTTAGCTAAGTATAACAATGATATTGTGATTAAGTTTATCTCTATTAGATAAATTTCTTATCTAATAGAGATATATACTGAAGTTATCATGAATGAAAATTAATGTGTTATCCTGGATTTGCTTTAAAGTACACCAGGATAAAAGTGAGGAAAGGGATTGATGAAATAAGAGTACCAGAATATTGGTAGTTGTTAAAGCTTGGGACATAGGGTTCTATTATGCCATCTTTTATAATTTTATTGATTTTAGAATTTCCTTTATAAATAGATGTTTAAAGATGAAAAAGATAAAAACTTGTCCTTTTGAGCCATGCTTCTTTTGCTTAGGCCTGCTTCCATGTCTGGAACTGTACTTTCTCTTCCAATAAAGCTTTTCTTTTCTGCTGTATTTTGGTGTCTTGTTCAATTCTTTGTTCAAGACATCAAGAACCTGGAAGACACGCTAGGAGAGGATCCCCACTGTCCAATAACATCTTCTGTGCAGAGCCAGCCAGGAGGTAAGCCCCTTTCCAGGGAAATCTTTTCCTCTTCGTCTTGGACGTTCTATTCCTATGGCATTGTGTCTCTGTGCTGCTCTGATTTCACTTCTCTGGCTACTTTCCTCCAGAAACCTCAGGCTGAGGTCCTCCTTAAACTGCTTTTCTGCCATGATTCACCCTGTATCATCTACTCTACTTCTCATCTTGAATATAATTTCCATAGGACAGGGACTCCCAATGACCCTCCTTCCTGGACCATTCCTTTCCTCAGTAGCCCTTGGAGACTTCTCTCCATTTTAGGCATCCTTTGATCCAGTAAAGGACTCTCTTTAGGGTCAAAGGCAAGTTACACCCAAGGCTGCATTCTGTACCTTCCTTGACTACCCTTGCCCTATAAGCTCTGGTTAAGGTTAGAACATTCCAGGATACAGTAGTAGAACAATGGTTTCTCAACTGGCAGGGCATCAAAAATTAAAATTAATTAATTTTAATTAATTAATTTAATTTTGAAAGAAAGAAAGAAAGAAAGAAAGAAAGAAAGAAAGAAAGAAAGAAAGAAAGAAAGAAAGAAAGAAAAGAAAGAAAGGAAAAAAAGAAAGATGAAAAATTGCCAGAAGTCCCTAATATGGGAGAGATTTAACCTAACTTTTTTGGTAATGAAGCTCCTAGAGAAAGTATACTGGGCACACCTTTGCCATACACCTCTTATTCACTTACTCCGCCTTTTCATTGCAGCCATAATTGCAGCCACTAGCTGTACAGAGGTGTAAATGGCAATATCTTGAGTCAGATGACCCTCGACTCTCCCACTTTCCGGTAAGGGGATGATTATCCGCTATCCCCCATTGAGTCACTAGCAGAAATCCATTCATCCATTCTGATATACAGGCAAACCTGGCAGTGCAAAGGAGTTAACACCCAAAAGGCAATCCTTGACCAATGAGGGATAGGGATAATGAAAATTACTCCTTTTTTTCCCCTTCCACCAGGAGAAAATTCTACAGAGTTTGAACAACCTCCTTAACAAGTCTTTAGTGGAAATTAGCCCTAGCAGTTCACAGTGATCATCTCAATTACTCCTGGATTATCTCTTTCACTCTGCCCACTGCCCCCACCCCTTCCATTGTTCTTTGGAATGACTTAGGAAAATAAGCTGTCTGGATATAAGTCCTTCTCTCAAGTTCTGCTACTTGGAGAATCAAGAGAATAAAGAAAAAATAGATTATGAACTATGACATATTTTATAAAGCATTAAACAAACCAGTTAAAATACTATGTCAGTTGGCATTTCTCCAAAGAGGGCATACAGATGGCCGATAGACATATGAAAAGATGCTCGACATCAGTAATCATCAGAGAAATGCAAATTAAAACCACATTGAGATATAACTTCACACCTGTCAGAATGGCTATCATCAATACATCAAAAAACAACAAATATTGTTGAGGATATGAAGAAAGGAGAACCCTCACACAATGTTGGTGGGATTACAAATTGGTACAGCCACTATGGAAGACAATTCAGAAGTTCCTCAAAAAATTAAAAATAGAACTACCTTCAGCAATTCCACTTTTGGATATTAATCTGAAGAAATCCAAAACACTAATTCAAAAAGATATAGGCCCCTTATATTCACTGCAGCACTATTCACAGTAGCCAAGATGCAGAAGCAACCTAAGTGCCCATCAATAGACAATTGGATAAAGAAATTATGGTAAATATATACAATGGGATATTGCTTGGCCATAAAAAAATAAAGTCTTACCATTTGTGACAACATGGATGCACCTAGAGGGTATTATGCTAAGTAAAATAAGTCAGATAGAGAAAGACAAATACCATATGATCTCACTTATATGAGGAATCTAATGAATGAAATAAATGGTCAGACAAAACAGACTCATAGATACAGAGAACAAACTGATGGTTGCCAGATGGGAGGGGGTTGGGGGTGTTGGATGAAAAACGTGAAGGGATTAAGAAGTGCAAATTTGTAGCTGCAAAATAGTCATGGGGATATAAAGTACAGCATAGGGAATATAGTTAATAAAATTATAATAACTATGTATAGTGGCAAGTGGGTACTAGACTAATGGGGGTGCTTTGTAAATTATATGAATGTCCAAGCACATGCTGTACACCTGAAACTAATATAAATTAATATTGGGTATCAACTCTAATTGGAAAAAAAAAATACTAACTAATATAAATTAATATTGGGTATCAACTCTAATTGGAAAAAAAAATACTAACTAATATAAATTAATATTGAGTATCAACTCTAATTGGAAAAAAAAAAAATACTGTCAATCAGGTGTCAATCAGATAGATGCCCTGGGAAGCTGACTCTGAAACAAAGAGTTTTATTGAGCAGTAATGCCTATGAAAGATAAAAGTCAGAGGAAGCAGAATCTCATAGAGAAACACTTGAGATCACAATGAAAATCTGATACTTATGAAAGAAAAACGGAGCTATAGGATTAGGCATAGAGATCTTTTAATAGTGATACAGTTCTGAGAAAATATCAGCCAACCAACAGGGAGCTCTGGAGCAAAGACTATCCCTTAGTGGAGCCCTGTTTTGGTCAGATATGCCAGGACCAGTACTCGTGTCATGAGTGGACTGGCTGGTAAGAGCATGGACTTGTATCAAAGGATGGGATAGAGACTGAAGTTATCTGTAGCTGTAACTATCAGTTCACTGCAATACTGGCAGTTGTACAACAAAGTTTTTTTTTTGTTTTTTGTTTGTTTTTTTTTCTTGAAGAAATATTCAAACAGCCTATGTTTTGATGGCCAAAGGTACATTTTGGGAAAGAATGTTTAATTCTTAAATTTAATTATCCTGTCTACGGCCATGCTACCCTGAACAAGCCTGATCCTGTCTGTCTATGGCCATGCTACCCTGAATAAGCCTGATCCTGTCTGATCTCAGAAGATAAGCAGGGTTGGGCCTGGTTAGTACTTGGATGGGAGACCATCTAAGAAGACCAGGTGCTGTAGGCGTAAAAAATAAAAAAAGATAAGGGATTGTAAACTGACAAGGTCCTTGCAATCTGTAAGGTCAACCAAGGATTGCCTCACTTAAAAAATTTAAAATAATAATAATTATAATTATTATCCCTCTTCTTTATAACTTTAGTGAAAAGAACTTTATAGCTGAAGATAAAGTGCAGTAATCATTGAGAAATACAATCGCACATTGTTGGTCACGCATGCTGAAATCAATGAAGAAAATCTCTACCAACCCTGTAAATTGTAGAGCAGTCTGTGGTAGTGTTTGGAGATGAGGGGAAAAGTTAGTACTAGTGAGAAAATAAGTCAAATTAATATTCTAAGGGTGGACATTCACTCAACAGTCCTACAGGAGCTTCTGAATGGTAGTGCAAGCAATTACCACAGAAAAAATTACATAGACTCTCAGAGAATGGTAAATGGAAACATAAGTACATAAGCCAGGAGAGTAAGATGGGGTTCCTGCAACAGTGCTAGGTGGGGGCTTAGAGACAGATGTCTCTGTTACTCTTAGTTGAGAGTTAATTTGTTCTCAAAGCTGGGATGGTCCAATTCTTAAGGACAGATTAAGAAAGGCAAAGAAAGTACAGTAGTCCCTCCCTTTTCTGCAGCTTTTGTTATCCCCAGTCAACTGCAGTCTGAGGATATTAAATGTAAAATTCCAGAAATAAACAAGTCATTAAGTTTTAAATTTCATGCCATTCCAAGTAGTGTGATGAAATCTCCTGCAGTTTTCCTCTGTCCCTCCGGGGATGTGAGTCATCCCTTTGTCCAGTATATCCATGGTGTATATGCTCTCTGCCTGTTAGTCACTTAGTAGTCATCTCGGTTATCAGATTGACAGTCACATTATCACAGTGCTTGTGTTTAAGTAACCCTTGTTTTACTTAATAATGGCCCCAAAGTGCAAGAGTAGTCATGCTGCCAATTCAGATATGCAAAGAGAAGCCATAAAGTGTTTCCTTTAAGTGAAAGAGTGAAGGTTCTTCACTTAATAAAGAAAAAAAAATGCATGTTGACGTTACTGGATCTACAAAGAACAAATTTTCTATCAGTGAAATTGTGAAGAAGGAAAAAGAATTTTATGTGTTTGCTGAGAGAAGGAAAGAGACCACATTCACATAACTTTTATTAGAGTATATTGGTATAATTGTTCTGTTATTAGTTATTGTTGTTAACCTCTTACTGTGCCTAATTTATAAAATAAACTTTATCATAGATATGTATGTATAGGAAAAAAAACATAGCATCCATAGGATTTGGTACTATCTGCAGTTTCAGGCATCCATTGAGGTCTTGGAATGTACCCCTCGTGGATAAGGTGGGAACTACTGGAACAATAAATTGTAAGCACCAACATGTTCCTCACAAACTGCGATCCTCATTTCTAAAGGCTCTCGTCTGGCTTCTTTGAATACATTTACAAAAAGGAAGTCAGCCATTAGAAAGGTTATATATTTCTTCAAAAAAAGGATTAGCCTATAACTAATTAGTTAACTGTTAACAGTTATAAAGCATGTGTAAGTGCACCACAAAAAAAAAGTCTCCACGTAAACCTCACTTTATCAAATTTGCCATTGTAAAAAACAAACACTCAAAAACAGTATAATATATGTCTATCATACTGAGTCTTTTCCCTTTTACAGTTTTGCCTCACTTTATCTTATTTAATCAACTTTAAATAGCATTTGGAGAGCATATGACTGCATACTGGTCACTCTGAAATTTATCTCACTAAGTATTTCCAAATAATCTTCCTGGTATTAATTTCTAACTCTGTTTTATTTGGCAATAAGAACCAGTCAAAAGGTACTAAGGGGGCATAGCTGAAGCATGAGACTGGAAGTTATGGTAAAGCCCATGGGAAAGGCTTCATTTGCTCACAATTCCCCATGGCTTCTGAGAGACTGTTTTTTTTGTTTTTGTTTGTTATTGTTGTTGTTGTTTTCTCTCTCTCTTTTTTATTTTTTTATTTTTATTTTTGTCTTCAAGAAAGCTTATAACTAGAGAAGAGAGCCTTTAGGCAATTTCTCTTGGAAATAACAACCATAGATATTCTTAGAGAAAAATGACAGTCCTCTCTGCCCTGTCACAATTCAGGGAGACAACTTTTGTTATGAGCAATAGAAGTAAACATACAGCTCTGTCTGAAGAACAAATGCAGAAAATAAATCATCTTACCTTTTTAATATTCTGTTACTCATTAGGAAAATACTACCATGAGTCAGTTAATTGTCAATTAATTGTGTACACAATTCTTATTTGCTGTTTAGAAAAACAGAAAATTATCTATTCATAATACGGATATTGAAAGGGATAACAATTTTATATCAACAGTACCTTTTGTTGTGCAGGCACTTTATAGTGTAATATAGTCCCATTCATTTAATTTTTCTTTTACTTCCCTTGCTTTCGAGGTCAAATTCATAAAATTCTCTCTAAGACCAAGATCCATAAGTTTAGTACCTATGTTTTCTTCTGTGTATTTTATTATTTCAGTCATTATATTTAGGTTTTTTTCACTGTGAATTAATTTTCATGTGTGGTAACAAATAGCACTCTAGTTTCAGTCTTTTGCATGTAGCTTTCCAACCGAATAGAAGAAAATATTTGCAAACAATGTCTCTGATAATGGGTTAACATCCAAAATATATAAAGAACTCATAAAACTTAACAACAAAAAAACAAATAATCCAATTTAAAAATGGGCAGAGGACCTGAATAGACACTTCTCCCAACAATACATAAAAATGGACAATAGATATATGAAAAGACACTCAACTTCATTAGCTATTAGGAAAATGCAAATCAAAACCACAATGAGATACCACCTCACACCTGTTAAAAAGGCTATTATCAAAAAGATAAGTAATAACAAGTGTTGGAGAGGTTGTGGAGAAAAAGAAACCCTCATACACTGCTGGTGGGAATGTAAATTGGTACAGCCACTATAGAAAACAGTACAAAATTTTCTCAAAAAATTAAAAATAGAGTCACCATATGATCTAGCAATCTCTCTCCTGAGTATCTACCTGAAAACACTGAAAACATTAATTCATAAAGATATATGTACCCCTATGTTCATTGCAGCATTATTCATGGTGGCCAAGACATGAAAACAACCAAAATGTCCTTCAATAGATGATTGGATAAAATACTACTCAGCCATAAAAAAGATGAAAAACTACCATTTGCAACTATGTGGATGGATCTTAAGAATATCATGCTAAGCAAAATAAGCCAGAGAGAAAAAGTTGAAAACCACAAGATATCACTAAGTGTGAAATATATACCTAAAAGCAACAATCATACAGGACAAACAAAAACTCAGAGACACAGACAACATTGTGGTGGTTACCAAAAGGAAAGGGGGAGTGGAAAAGGGTAGAAAAGGGTAAAAGAGGTCAAATATATGGTGATGGAAGAAGACTTGACTTTGGGTAGTGAACACAATACAACATATAGATGATGTATAATAGAATTGTACACTTGAAACCTACATAATTTTACTAACCAGTGTCACTCCAATAAAATTTAATAAAATTTAAAAATAGTCATTTATTATACAGATTTTCATTGATATTGTTAATAAATAATCCAGTGTTCTTGCTTATTTTTTCTACCTCTTTACAGCATAAAAAGAAAAGCTCAACCAAGCACTATTCCACTTTGTTGTTATATTTATATAACGACAAGTTTCCTTAGATATCTGATAATCAGTTAACTAACTGAAACACTGGAAATAAGTCTCTACTTAGTTATTACGTTTATATGTAACAGAGCAAAATATAAGCAGCTATTTATGCTCACTGCTTCACCAATTCTGAGAATAAATTTGTACAGTCATATGTACATGGTGTAACTGTTCCATTTTTGTTGTGTTTAATAATATACCCAGAACATTCCAGTGATTAGGGGCTTGCCATATCACATTACCTTGTGATGAGCAACATCTCCTATTCAGTGATAAGCAACAAGTTCTTTCCATGCTTACCTCATGTCATTTTATAATCATAAAGATTCCATAGATACAGAGCCAAGGAAATCTTTGATGGAAGAAGGAAAATGACAAAAAGAAAGATATAAAGATTTCTGACAGGAAAGGGAAGTAGAACAGGCAACCTCCCAACAATGAATAATCAGCTAACCATTCTCTGTTAGGAAAGGCCCAAGTGTTGGTACTGCCCAGAGATTCAAGAATCCTTCCTCCATCCACATGTGGCCTCTCAAACAAGTAGAAGCTCTTGATATTTGTCATGTGCTTAGCTTTGGATTTAGCACTATGAGAGATATGAATACACATAAATGTCTCTTAGCCAATGAGCTTACAATCTATTTGTGATACCATACAGAACACACAAAATCATTAAGACCTAATGTAGTATTTTAAATCCAAACAAACTCAGTAGGGTTGAGTGTATCTTCATTGACTAGGTGGGACCTGTGGTGAGATTTAAGGATTGGCTAAGATTTTATGAGACTAAAGGAAATCAATTTCAAGCACAGAAAATAAATACACAAGATTAGGTTGATGTTAGGCATCCTGCTAGAGAAAAAAATGTTCATATTTTTAATGGAATTGATTAGCATGGCTTATTGAAGAGAATGTGGGTAAGCACTTTAGGGAACAGCAAGAAGAGAAATAAAAGTTGTCTACAGAGGAAAATAAAAAGATCAAACACTACATGTGAAGCTCACTGATGCAAAGCAGGGTGAGACAAATGAATACTCGTGATGATGGAAGTATTCAATGATATAGGGCAGAGGCGATAAGGCAACTAATTTTTATGCATCACTCCTATTCTCAGACAATGTGCTAAATATATTATTTAAACTACAACTGCTTTGGCATCAACAGCTTGACTGCTGTGTCCTCCAGATATTTCTGATAGTATCCCAAGGTACTGTCTTAATATTCCACAGTAAACCAAGACCAGACTATGACTTTGGACGTGACTCCCATTAAAGACTGGGCGATAGTAGAAGAAAATTCTCAAATAGTAAATGATGTATAATATGATATAAATCACAAGGGCCTGCCTCTCCAAGTCTAGAGGCAACCAAGACCCCATCTCTGGAAACTCTCTGGGCATCTTCAAGTTCAAAAATTTTCCTGTCTTGGTTTAGGTACCCACTCAAACCCTGTCTAAACAGACCTAAGAGTGTACTGAAATTCTTTTTTTTTTCAGAAAAAAATTTCAAGAAGGCGATTTTCTTCCATATTAAATCTTCAATATCCTCTATGTTTCTGATTCATCTAAAACAACTCCTGCATACTAGATTCTCCGACCTTTAGAGATTTCATCTCCTTCTACAAGGCTGGCAGCCATTATTGGCTGTTGACCAATCAAGCTGCTTTATCTTTATCTATGACATCGGGCATATTGGTATGTTGTTTCCGTTTTTTCTAAAGAATCGGTTTAACTTATTCTGATACAGCAAGGCAAATTTATTTATTTTTTTCAATCTTTTAAAATTCTGGGATTTTCAGTCAAAATGGTGGAGTAGGTAAATGTGCTTCTTTCTGCTCTCAACCACATTAAATGTACAATTAAACTATAGAACGACCATCATTGAGAATCACCTGAAGTCTCGCTGAACAGAAGTCCTACAACTAAGGATATAGGGGAACCACATCCAGACTGGTGGGAGGGGCAGAGACACAAAACGGGCTGGCCCTACACCCACATGTAGAGGTTGAGAATTGGGAGAGAGACCTTGTCTGAGGAGGTCCCCATGAAGGAGAGAGGAGTCCAAACCCCACACCGGGCTCCCTAGTCCAGGGTTCTAGAGCCAGGAAGAGAAGTCTCCACAACTTCTAGCTATGAAAGACAGCAGAGATTATGGCTGAGTGAGGAGGGGGGAGACTGGAATTTCTCTTAAAGGACCCACACATAAACTTATCCACTGATGAATTCACTCGCTCTGAGCTCCAGCACTAAGACCGGGATATATAGCAGCCCTACCTAATACAGAAAAACAAACAAAGGGAGGTGGTCAAAATGAGGAGGCAAAGAAACATGTCTCAAATGGAAAAACAAAACAAAACTCAAAAAACAAAAAAATCTAAACTAAATGGAGACAAGCAATCTACCAGATAAAGAGTTCAAAACACTAGTTATAAGGATGCTCAATGAACTTAGGGGAAGAGTAGAGGAATTCAGTGAGAACTTTAACAAAGAAATAGGAAACATAAAAATGAAGATAGAAAAGATTAAAAAAAAAACAGTCAGAAATGAAGAATACAGTAACTAAAATGAAGAATACTTTAAGAGAAATCAACAGTAAATTAGATAAAGCAGAGGATCAAATCAGTGATTTAGAAGATAAGGTAGCAGAACATACCCAATCAGAACAGCAACAAGAAAAAAAGAATACAAAAAAGTGAGGATGGTTTAAGGAGCCTCTGGGACAACATCAAGTGTACCAACATTCGTGACATAAGGGTACCAGAAGAAGAGAGAGAAAGAAATTGAAAATCTATTAAAAGAAATAATAACAGAAAAATTTCCTAATATGGTGAAGGAAATAGACATAAAAGCTCAGGAAGTGCAGAGAGTCCCAATCCAGGTGAACCCAAAGAGGCCCACACCAAGACACATCATAATTAAAATGCCAAATGTTAAAGACAAAGAGAGAATCTCAAAAGCAGCAAGAGAAATGCTATTAGTTACCTACAAGGGAGCTCCCATAAGACTGTCAACTGATTTCTCAACAAAAACTTGGCAGGCCAGAGGGATTGGCATGAAATAGTCGAAGTGATGAAAAGCAAGGACCTACAACAAAGACCTACCCAGCAAGGCTATCATTTAGAATGGAAGGACAGAAAAAGAGCTTCCCACACAAGAAAAAGCTAAAGGAGTTCATCAACACCAAACCAGTATTACAAGAAATGTTAGAGTGGCTTTTTTAGAGAAGAAAATAAATGGCAATAACTACATATCTATCAATTACTTTAATGTAAATAGATTAAATGCTTTAATCAAAAGTAAGGTGGCTGAACCTTACATATGCTATCTACAGGAGATTCACTTTAGATCACAGACTGAAAGTAAAGGGATGAAAAAAGATATTTCATAAAAATAAAAACAATAATAACAACAATGAAAACTAGGGTAGCAATATTTATACCAAAAAAAAAAAAAAAAAGAAAGAAAGAAAATAGGCTTTAAAACAAAGGCTGTAACAAAAGACAAAGAAAGACCCGTAATCCTACTTCTGGGTACTTACCTGAAGAAACCCAAAACACTGTTTTGAAGGGACATGTGAATCCATGTGTTCATTGCAGCATTATTTACAATAGCCAACATATGGAGGCAACTTGGTATCCATCAGTGGATGAACGGATAAAGAGGCGATACATACATATAATGGAATATTACTCAGTCTTAAAAAAAATAATAATGAAATTTTGCTATCTGCAATTGTGCTGAGTGGAGTAAGTCAGAAAGAGAAAGATAAATGCCATGTGATTTCACTTACATGTGAAATCTAAAGAACAAAATAAACAAAAACAGAAACAAATTTATAGATATAGAGAACATTTTGATGATTTCCAGATGGGAGTGGGATTAGGGGGTAGATAAAAAAGGGACGGGATTAAGACATTAAATTAGTAGTTATAAAATAATCATGGGGATGTAAAGTATACAATAAGAGATATAGTCAATAATATTATAATAACTATATATGGTATCAGATGGTTATTACATTTATTGGGGTGATCACTTCATAAGCTATATAAATGTCTAATTACTATGTTGTACACCTGAAACTAATATAATATTTTATGCCAACTGTGATTAAAAAATTAAAAAAATACATTTAAAAAATTTGAGTACTCTTCTATGCCAATCCCTATTCTAGGAACTGAAAATACTGTTACAAGTAAGGTATCTCTCTGATTCTCAATTTGAAGAATTTGCAACATAAGAATTCTTTAATCAGTACTTCATGTTTGTACCATGCACACATCTCCAAAAGTACATGATTGTGTACTTTTTTGTTTGCATGTTTTTTTCTCACTATATTGTAAGCAACTTACTAGCATGTACTCTGTCACCTGAGGATCTTTAGTGCCTAGTAAAGTGGCTGAAACCTAGTTCTGGTATTCAACACCAGGCGCAGGATTATCATGGGTCAATGCTGGTGGAAAAATGTTTAATAAATTTATTTTTTCACTTATCTAAAGGATATTATTATTATTTATGATAGCATCTTTTCAAAAAACAGCTCTTATAGTTTTCCTAATTTGAATGATAAACCATTACTGAAACCCAATACTAGAGTTTGTTTATTTTTCTTCTAAGGAAACATTCCCTCTAAAAATACTTCATGTATTGCATAAATATCATAAACCTTTTGTTAAATGATTTCTTAATTTATATTTATATTTTTCAATTCTGCTCTATCTCAACTGTTTCTCTTTATAGATATTTATCTTAAGGTCTTTCGTTTTGTTTTGAGGGGTTTTCGGTGATGATGGTGGTAGTTTGTTGATGTTGTTTTCCTTACTTTCCCTATATCAGTCCTTCATCTCTAGAAACTAGGAAATGACCCAGAGGGAACAAAGAACTCCAGTAATCTTGTTTTATGTTCATTCCTTATCTTTTTTATTTTTTTATTATAAATCAGTAGTTTCTGCTTACCTCTCCTCGAAGGTTTGGATCTCTAGGCTTTGCAAACTTGTGGTTCTTAGTTTATATACTCGAACTTCTGAAAGAAAAAAAAAAATGACTTTTATTTATTCAATTGCATCTCCACCAATTTTCTGTAACTTAATTTGTCACTTCAGCTGCTGAGTCAAAAATGTTCTGTGGGGATGATAGCAGCTTCTGCTCATCACCTTTTCTCTTGCACAGGTAGGGGGCAAATGTACTGTGCAAAAAATAGAGATTTTAGGACATTATTTTCCTGGGAAACATGACTCATGTTACTTTGCATTCTTTCTAGTCACCTTACAATCTGTATACTGCAATGTAAATTGGATATATCTTTATATTTCAATATATAATTGTGACATAAATCTTTAACTAAAAGTAAGCACTTCTATCTAACACCCCTTTTAACTTTTTAAAATCTCAATAATAAACCTGTATCACTTTCTCAAATATCATTCCTTCATTGTTTAGATATCACACTATGCCAGCTAGCTTCCTGGCATTGCTCCAACTGTATTTAATCCAAAGTACCAAACAGTTCGTATTAGAGCCATCCCGTCTCCTCCTCTCCACTTAAAATGCGCTGTTCTGAGTCAAATTCTCTAATTGTTAAACTAAATAACGAGCTTTGAACTCATAATTTGTATTCAAGATTCCATTTGTAACTTTGCTCGTAAGCTTTGGCAAATTGGTCTCACTTAGTCAATACCATATGGTTGTCTCCATTACACCCTAGTTTTAAATTCTATTTTTACTTTAAAGCAACTTAATTTATTTACCTTGTATATCGATACAGTATTTTTTTACATGACAGAAGTGTGGGTTTTTTTGTCCTCTCCTTTATCCAGTAGCTCTAACCTACCGTTTCTACTAGCCCAGTACAGTTGTTCTTCCTCCCTGTAACCTTAAGTTGCACTCAGACATTTCTAACTCTTTATTTTTAAATAATGCAGCAATGCCAATCCTCTCAACAACCATATTAAGGAATTATGGGGAAAGCAGATGTCTCCCCACTTTAAATAAGAAGAAGCTGAACTGTGAATAAAAGTGTATACTTTTT
The DNA here is from genome assembly GCF_000325575.1 of Pteropus alecto. Classification (NCBI taxonomy): domain Eukaryota; kingdom Metazoa; phylum Chordata; class Mammalia; order Chiroptera; family Pteropodidae; genus Pteropus; species Pteropus alecto. The sequence continues at coordinate 18,979,592 of NW_006494612.1, read as the reverse complement.
ATATAAAAAAGTCGGTGGTTGGTGTAGGAAAGAAGCCCTGGGAATTTGGCTCCTATGTTAGCATATCAGTCAATAGAATATATTTTTTTCATTTAAGATAAAATCATTGGACTGAAAGAGCTTAGTTTCAGTTATATCCCAGGCAGAATTCTACCACTGTTCTGCCAGAAGAAAAGGTTAATTTCACAAATGTTTATAGAAGAATTCTTTGTGACATGATTCCATGATTTTTTGAATTGTGAGAGCCAGCAAACTGCAACTCTGTATCTCAAAACAGAATCTAGACTAACCAGGAAAAATAGCATGGAGTTCTTTTGGAAAAAAAAAATAGTCAATGTCATTGAGATATAAAAACTTTCTTTGAGCATTCTATCTAGGTCTAAAGCTGTCTTGGTGCTAAGTTGTCATTTATTAATTCATTTAATAATTATTTACTCGCTAGATATTATGCACCAGTCTTCAATAAAAAGCTTAGACAAAATTCCTTCCTCATGCAGCGTACAATCTTTTAGAGAAGACAGAAGCAATTACTTAAATAGTGTGTTAACTTATATTAGAAAATGTACAAAGTTTGAAAAGAGCACATGAGCAGAGCCACTCTGTAAGATTTCAGAGATCAACAGGGCTTTCTAAAGAAAGTAACATCTGGGGCTTGAAGGATTAAAATAAAGATAACCCTGTCAAACAGGAAGTAGGATGGTTAAAGAATATTGCAGATGCAACATGTCCAAAGCCACAGATGAAAGCATGGCACATTAGATGATCTGTACGAAGTTCAATATTGGTGGAGTGCAAGAGTGAGAAGACAATACACCAAGTGAATATAATCTATTGGATCTATAGATCAATTTGTGAAAAATTGACATTTTAAATATTTAGTATTCTGACCCATGAATATAGCGTATCTTCTTATTTAGTTCTTTCATTTTACTCAGCAATGTTTCAGTTTTCATTGTACAGATCTTGCCCTTTTGTTTCAGATTTATCCATAACAATTTCATATTTTAGATGCCATTATAAATAGTATTATTTCATTTAACTTTTCTATTGATTGTATCTAGTATGTAGAAATATAATAGATTTTTCTATCCTGGTCTTATATCCTGCAATGTTGCTATACTCACTGATTAGTTATAGTAGATTTATTGTAGTTTCCATAGGAGAGCTACAAAAAAAAAAAAAAAAAAAAAAATCATGTTTTATGCAAATATAATGCCTTCCTTTTCAATTTGGATTCTCTTTATTTATTTTGTTTACCATATTATACTGGCTAAAACCTGCAATACAGTGTTATTAGAAGTGGTGGGATTGAATATTCTTGCCTTTTCCTCATCTTAGGAGGTTACCATTTGGTCTTATATCACCAAGTATGAAGACAGATGTAGATTTTTTACAGAAAATATTTATCAAGTTGAGAACTTTCTCATCTGTGAGTTAATTTGATGTGTCAACTCTGCCAGCTATGGTGTCCATTTATTTGGTCAAACACTAGTCTAGATGTTATTATAAAGGTATATTTTAGATGTGATTAACATTTAAATCAGTAGACATTGCATAAAGCAGACTGCTCACTATAATGTAGTTGTTCTCATCTAATCAGTTGAAGGCCTTAGAAAACTGAGGTCTCCCAAAGAAGAAATACTGCCTTTGGATTGTCTTCAAACTTAAAACTGCAACATCAACTCTTTCCTGGGTTTCCAGCCTGCCAGACTGCCCCACAAATTTCAGATTTGCCAGCCCCCACAATCACAAGAGATAATTTCTTAAAATAAACATCTTGGTCTCCCTTTCCCCTTCTTCCTCCCTCATCTTTATCATTTCCTCCTCTTCTCCAGATAGGTAGTTAATTGATTTATGATAGATATAGATAGATAGATGATAGACAGAAAGGAGAAGAAAGAAAGAAAGAAAGAAAGAAAGAAAGAAAGAAAGAAAGAAAGAAAGAAAGAAAGAAAG
>NW_006494612.1:18973446-18977582 GCF_000325575.1 Pteropus alecto | reverse complement strand
AAAGATATCTTACTGGTTATGTTTCTCTGGAGAATACTGACTAATACACCTTCTATTCCTAATTTGCTAAGTGTTTCTTTAAAAATTTGAATTTTATCAAATGTTTTATCATACTTTTTTTCTGCATATATTGAGGTGATCATGTGGTTTTTCACTTTAGTTTGTTCATGTACTAAAATGTATCTTTGATTTTCAAATGATAAATAAAACTTGTATTACTGGCATAAACTGCACTTGCACATAATTATCTATGTATATATTTGATTGGATAATTTTTGTATCTGTGTTCACAGAAAATACTATTGTACAATTTCCTTTCCTTGCACTGCATTTGTTTAATTTTGGTGTCTGAGTAATGTTGGCTTCATAGAATAGATTAGAAAGTTATACCTTTCTCTTCAATTTTCTGGAAGAGTTTGTGTAACCATGCTAAATTTACTCATTAGTTCTAGTAGGATTTGTTTTTGTTTTGTTTTCTTTTGTAAAATGCATAGTTTTTAAAGTGTACAACACCAGGAGCCAGAGGCCAGGAGCCAGGAGCCAGCCGCTAGCCCAGCAGCCCAGCGCAGCCTGCCCAGGGCCGGGCCCATGCATGTGCCTGCCCAATCTGCAAACTTGTGCCACCAGCTCGACTCATCCCCGGGGATCTCGTGCCCCTTCTGCCCGTCTCCAACCATGGGTACATATTGAGTCCTGAGAGTCAACTTGAAAGCAGTGTTCATTATTGACTTTTTCAATACCAAACTATATCATCATGATTGCCAAAAAAGCAAGGTTGAGAAGTAAAATGGTCTTAGAAAAAAAGATCAACAGTTAAATTTTTATATTATTTATTTTTAAGAAAGAATGTGAAAAAAATTGTTATTTAAAAGTAGATGTAGGGGAAATTTAGGAAACATGGTGGAGTGAGAGTCGTCATCAAATCTCTCTCCTTGAAATGACAATAAACTGAACATCTAAAACTAAAAACATCCAAAGTGCACACCAGCACTTCTGAGCATGGGATCTGCGCATAAAAACACCCAAAGTGCACACCAGCACTTCTGAGCGTGGGATCTGTGCATAAGAGCTACCACAGGTCAGAACTCCGGGTGTCTGGCAGTGGACTAGGAGAACTAAAGAAGCTACCTCTAGTAGCCACCGGAGCTTCCTGTGGGAGGAGGGAGAGGGAAGAAGGTGCGGCGACTACCCTGATCAGCCTGCTTGGAAGTGCTGTGAGTTCCACACAGCCGAAAGCAGGGCCCAATCATCAGAGCAGAAAGCAGAGAAGCGGGACTTGTCCGCAGAGAAACAACAGTTGATATTTACTGGCTCCTTGTAAAACCGAGGCTGAGCCACATCCCCCAACCTCCAATCCAGAGGATCCCTCCCCCCATATCCTCTGAGACTAATCACTGTAGAGCCCCGGGGGAATATGAGCAAACGCTGCCAAACTGTTGCTTACACTGACAGGGACTGAAACTGAGAATAGTGAGTGTGATTAAATATCTACAAGAAAATTTAAAAAGGCATTATTTAGGCTTTATATAAAGCAGGGATCCAAGAGGCTTAGATACCACCTACCAGAAACCAAAATCTAGAAATAAATCAGAAGGAAGAAGAGAGAAACTGAAGAATGAAAAATAATGAAAGGGAAATACAAAAACTAGCTGATACTATCAGGAGAGGAAACATAAAAATAATGGGCATTATCAAAGGTGAGGAAAAGGAGCAGGGACTAGAAAGCATTTTCAGACAAATAGTGGACAAGAATTTCCCAAATCTAAGGAATGAGCTGAGCTTGGAATTCAAGAAGTCAACAGAACACCCAATTACCTCAGCCCAAAAAGGCCTTCACCAAGACACATTGTATTAAAATTATCAAAAATCAACGACAAAGATAGAATTCTCAGAGCAGACAGGGACAAGAAAACGGTAACTTATAAAGGAAAACCCATTAGATTATCCTCAGACTTCTCAGCACAGACCTTACAAGCCAGAAAGAAATGGAATCAAATATTTAAACTATTAAGTGAAAGGAATAATGTATCCAGCTAAGCTCTCCTTTAGAAAAGAAGGAGAAATTAAGACCTTTTTAGGCATACAAAAATTGAGGGAATTCTCCACTATGAGGCCTGTGCTACAGGAAATACTGAAAGGGGTCAGCTCGCCTAAAACAAAATGACAAAAAAACAAAACAAAACAATTAGGAGTAAAGTGACTATCAAGCAAATAGAAGCAGAGGAATGCAATCCTTACTAAGAACAGGGCATTATAAGCTTAAATAATAATAAGAGAATTGCTATAGCAAGATAGTAATGAATGTTCAGCATACATAGGGACAAACTGAGATAACAATGACTGAAAAGGGAAGGATTTAAAGATCCAAATTTGCAAAGAGGAAAGGAGATAAGGCGCACACAGAAGAAAATGGACGACTGTATATATATATATATATATACTATCCTTTACATATTTGTATTGGTAACTACACACTGAAGATTCAGAACTGAAGTATATAACATAAAACAAGAAGAACAGAGGGAAAACCCACAAAAACCAATCGAAATAAAGAAAACAGAAACACAAGGACAAGGAAGCAGTGGAAACACTGAGTTACCAGAAAGCAAAAGATAAAATGGCTATAAGAAGACCTCATATCTCAATAATCACCCTAAATGTAAATGGACTGAACTCACCAATAAAAAGGCATAGAGTTGCAGAATGGATCAAAAAACAAAATCCAACCATATGCTGCCTCCAGGACACATATCTCAGCTTCAAAAACAAATATAGACTAAACATGAAAGGGTGGAAAATGATATTTCAAGCAAATGGCATTCTGAGAAAAGCGGGAGTAGCGGTACTAATATTGAATGAAATAGACTTCAAAATAAAAAAGGTAAAGAGAGATACCGAGGGATAAATTTAACATGTGAAGTACCTATATAATGAAAACTATAAGACTATATTAAAAGAAATTGAAGAAGATACAAAGAAATGGAAAGATAATCCATGTTCTTGAATTGGAAAAATCAACATAGTTAAAATGACCATATTACCTAAAGCATTATACAGATTTAATGTAATACCCATCAAAATCCCATTGGCTTTTTCTAAAGCAATAGAACAAAAAAATCATCAGATTTGTATGGAAACACAAAAGACCTCAGATTTCCAAAGCTATCCTGGAGGCATCACTCTGCCCGACTTCAAATTATACTAGAAAGCGATAAACAAAATGGCATGGTTTTGGCAGCGAAACAGACACACAGACCAGTGGAACAGAATCAAGAGTCCAGAAATAAACCCATATTTATATGGGCAAATAATTTTCAACAACAAAAAAGGCCAAAAACATATAGTGGAGAAAGGAAAGCCTCTTCAATAAATGGTGCTAGGAAAACTGGAAGGCCACCTGCAAAAGAATGTAACTAGGCTGTTGTCTATCATCACATACCAAAATTAACTCAAAATGGATTCAGGACCTGAATACAAGACCTGAAACAATAAAATGCATAGAAGAAAACATAGGAACTAAACTCAAGGACCTTGAACTTAAAGAGGATTTTATGAATTTGACCTCAAAGGCAAGGGAAGTAAAAGCAAAAATAAATGAATGGGACTACATCAAACTAAAAAGCTTCTACTCAGCAACAGAAACCATCAACAAGGTAAAGAGACTACCATCAGAATGGGAAAATACATTTGCAATCAACGTCTCCAATAAGGGCCTAATATCCAAAATATACAAAAAACTCATACGACTCAATAAGGACAACAAAAAAAAATGATCCGATCAGAAAATAGGCAGAGGACCGAGACAGACACTTCTCCCTAGAGGACATACAAATGGCCAACAAATATATGAAAAGATGTTCAACATTACTAGCTATTAGGGAAATGCAAATCAAAATCACAATGAGATACCATCTCGTATCTGTTAGAATAGCTATAATCAAAAGGACAAGTAATAACAAATGTTGGAGAGGATGCGAAGAAAAAGGAACCCTCATATACTGCTGGTGGGACTGCAAATTGGTACAGCCACTGTGGAAAACAGTTTGGAGGTTACTCAGAAAACTAAGAATTGATCTACCGTATGATCCAGCAATCCCTCTACTGGGTATTTACCCCAAAGACTTGAAAACTCATAT
>NW_006494612.1:18956674-18973134 GCF_000325575.1 Pteropus alecto | reverse complement strand
AAAATAATAATAATAAATTAATCGGTTAAAAAAAAAGAAAAAGATTTGCTAACAAAGCAAAATTCAATACTATGCTATATTCTGGAGTCACCTAAAATAGATTCAGAAGGGTAAAAAATAAAAAAATAGGCAAAATTATACCAGAAAATGAAAATAATAAGAAAGCAGGGGATATCAATCTTTATTTTCGACAAGCTGTAATTCAAATAAAAAAACCCTAAAGGAGACAAAGTCTAACAGTTTATATAAAGTTGAAGTTTACAATGAAGAAATAACACATTAATATTTATGAAATCAGTAATGTGAAAAAAAATTTCATGAGGAGGAAATTGCAGGAGATTTTATAAGAACTAAAAATAAACTAACAGTAAGAAATTTTAATATACTTCTATCAATTCAGACAAATGAAGTAGAAAAAATATATATATTGAAAGACACAGGCCACAAAGAACTCAATGAATTCCAAAAATAGATATAATAGAAAATTAGATATCATGCAAATACCATTCTTTGATCACAATGCAATAAAGCTAAATTTTTAATTGAAAGTTTTATCCAAATGAAAATTAAATATATACTATTAAATATAAATATAAAACAAAATTAGAATTTTTAAAAATAAAAATAGCACACATGTGATGTATCAATATATATGAGATATAGTTAAAACAGTTACCATATGCCAGTTAATGGCAATAAGTATTTATATCAATAAAAATTACCAAAGAAAATAAATTAATTAAAAATTCAACTAAAAATTTTAGATAAAGAACCACAAATTAAACCAAGAGTAAGCAGAATAAATAATTTAATAAATATAAATTAATAAAGAAAAAATAGTCGATAAAACAGAATAATAGACTCATCCATTCAAAGCCTAGACCTCAGAAACTGTCAACAAAATAGATACAACACCAGCTGAAATAATGAAAGAAAAAAGGAGAAAAAATAACAGATACATAAGAGGGGAAGACCATGAAAACTAGGGATGTTAAAAAGTAATAAGTGATTACTTGCACAACTTTGAGCCAATATATTTCTTCAAGATGAAAATAATAATTCTCCTTCAAAGGTGCAACTTAGCAAAATTGACCCCAATAGAAAGTTTTAACATATCATTTGTAAAAAAATAAAAGAAAATGGTTAGAGACTCATTTTTTAAAAAAGAGAATTCTAACAATCTTTTAAAAAATGATATTCTATGGCAACTATTTCAGAGAACAGAAAAAGAAAGAAAACTTCTAAATTTATTTTATGAAAGAAGTATAGCATTGATTCCCAAACCTGGCAACAATTAAAAAATAAACAAAAACACACTACAACCCAATCTCAACCACAAATATTGAAGCAAATCCAAACAAAATATTATCAAAAAATACATGAAACATTAAAAAATAAAACAGCATAAGTTACATTTATTCAAGTTCCACATCAAGAAAACCTTTATATAATCTCCATATCTTTTGAACTAACGAGAAATATCAGTAGATCATTTCCATATATGAAGAGAAAACATATTACAAAACAAAAACTAAGACCCTATTTATGATACAAATGTGTGTATCTAGGTTAACAAATTATATATATATATGTATTAATATACTTATGTATATGCACATACATATAGATATCAAAAAATAAATTTACAAAGAAGTATATAAAACCTACACAATGAAATCACAAAGACACAAAAGTGAAGAACAAGCAGTCTCAGTATCATAAAGACATCAGTACTCCCTAAGTTAATGTATAAATTTAATCTAAAATCTATAGAATATCATTAAGGGTGTTTTCTTAAGCTATATAGATGACATGATGCAATATGGGACTTCCTTAAAAATAATCATGAGAGGATAGCATATAGTAAGGAATATTGGTCAATGATTGATAATTGTTAAAACTCTGATGAATACATGAATTTATTTTATCATTCTCAGTTTTAATTTGTTTAACATTTTCCATAATAAACAAACATTTATAAATGTAAATTATAGGTGACGATAGGTATGGCAGAAAGTATGAAAGTTCTTGGTAAAATTCCACAATATTAAATCTTTAATATAAAATATAATTTCTTAGAATGATAGTCCATATTTTTTCATTATTATACCAATTAACCTACTAAGAAATTTACATTGATGAATAGCAGTGAACTGGAATGTTGTGGTGTTCAAAGGATTATTTTTATGTAAAGGGTCGTTTGGTGCCTATCACATCGGAAAGATGCCTACTGCTGAACTAAACTGTAGAAATGAATAATGTCTTTATGTTCAAATTCAAAAGCCCACAATATATTAATTGTCCTGTTACTACAAACTGTTCAGTTTGCAATCTAGTTTTTTTTTTTTTTTTGCATTTTAGTAGAGCAAATCTTTTAATTAGGCAGTCACACAAATAGAATCATAGCATGTTAAAACTCAAAGAAAATTAAAAGATCATTTAACTTGTGTATTTAACAATGAGGCAAAAAGATCTTTTGAAGATCTCAAAATATTATTGACTGAGTTGAGACTAAAACTGAGAACTTCTCCCTCCCTAACTAGTGCTTTTTCCACTACTCAACCTAAAAACATGCAATAAGATAGTGTCCCTTTCAAATAAATTTATTCTGATTGTTACTAATGAAAACTCTCCAATGAATAGTGAAGAAAGCTTTAACCCTTTCTAATAACTCCATCTCCACTGATATCATAATATATGGTGAATGCCTTAAAGGAGGCTTTGTATCTGCTGTTATTATTAACCTTGATTCTCCAAGCTCTGTCACAGTGCCTGACATACAAAAGACAGTTAATTAACGCTCACTGGAGAATAAAAGATGTGGCAGATCTATATGTCAACAATTGCAAAGCTTTATCTAACAGTAAAAGCCATTTTTTGTCAATGAGATGACAGAGGTGATACAATGTATTTCTAATACATAGACATAATTATGTTTGGGGCACTGTTGTTGGTATAAGTTTGTTTGTTTTGTGAAACAAAACAAAGTTTATCCAATAGTCCGTGTTGGTATACTCAGTATGTAAAATGCCTCTTGATTAATGAGGAGTTCTTAAAAACCCAATATACAGTTTTACTTAATGTAAGAAATGAATAAAAATTGATTATATTATATCATAATGTATTAATGTTTTACAGTTCATAATTAGAATATATGCTAAAATCCCAACACTATTTCTCCCAAATAACTAGAAAATTTTTAGAGAAGAAAATTTAATTTTTAAGTGCCAAAGAAATGAAAAAAAATCCCTGACTAAATTAATTTTTATGCCTGAAACAATCTATAAAACAATTTTAAAGACAATAATAAATTATTGTAAATAAATTCTTATCTGCCATATTTTATTTGTGAGGGGAATTCATTCTTTGCTTCTAAGCACACTATCTCCAACAATGCAGGAAATTTCTTTGAGTATGAACACCTTTATGTGAATCCAATAGAAACATTTTACTGCTCTGGATAAATGAGTTATAGAAAATTAAATAGCTGATTCTTGTGTTTACGAGGGCTTTTTAGTGCACCCTTGTGGTAAAGTAATAAGTTACAAAAGCAACCTTAAAAATATCAGAGGATAAGCTAGCCCTAAAAGAAGTAGCTATAAGTCATCTGTTCGGTACTTTCAGAAAGTACCAGAATTGTCCTATGTGGCTGTGGAAAAAAAATTTAGTGTGAGTTTTGCTTTATGGAAAGGAGATACAAAATAAGTGATTTCAATAAGAAAGTTTCAGGACAAGGAGATAATCTCAAATTAAGTTTTTAAGAGAGGCCACTGAAAATGAATCAAACAGATATCACTGGATTCATTTACTCTAAATTGCCTGTTCAAACTTCTGTGTTTTATCAAATAAGAAGATGGTATTTGGACAATGCTTCTTAGTTTTTCTCAATTTGTCAAATCTATTCACAACTCTTGCCTTACTGTTTTTAGCAGAGCACAAGAAATCTTTGTTGTTGCAGAAATAGAGGTAGTGTTCAATTAACTGATATACCAGGTGAGACACAACATCATATTTAGCTTTTTTTTTTTAATTAGGAAAAGAGCACTGTGTGTATCTTTGAAAATAAGACAACAAAGAAAACATCTGCAGGTTGAATTTAATCCTTTGACAGCAAATTTGAGATTTCTGACAAAATTAACTTTCAAAAAAAGTATTAATATCACATTTCTACATACATGTACATCACAATGAATAGAATTTGTCTGGGGTACATTAATTTTTGTAATAAAATCAGTCTAAAATATTCCTATTTTTCCTGAGAATTTTTAAGAAACTTGTGGTTAGCTCACTTAATTTTATACTAAAGAGAATCTCTTGCAAGGCAAACTGTTTATATCAGTAATTTTGTAATAGCAAAAATTTATAAACAGTCACTGATGGGCAAAAGGATGTCAGTTATTGTATATTCACAAAATGCAACAATGTCAAACAATGAATGAATAAATGTTACATACAACAACACTAATGAATGCAAGCAATCAAAATTTAAGTGGGAAAAGTAAATCAAAAAGTTAAAATACTGTATTTTTTTTTAATTAAAACAGAGAATCTACTTGCCAGGGATACTTAGCCATGACTAAGACATGTCCATATATGATCTAAGATAATAGAGACTAGAAGGTGGTGAGAGTTAAGTAGGGGTTAATAATGGTAGAGACAAAATCACTAGACATTCCAGTTTCTAAGCTGGGTGTTGGGTTAACTGATATCTGCAATATTATTATTTGAAAACAAAAAAGGAAGATAAATTTTAATTAATATATGTTATTAATATTCGAAATACAAAAAATAGGTATGTATTATAGTTAGTTATTTCAGATGTTCTAAAATTTTATAGTTCAGCTTTCTACCAGTAACGCTGTACCACTATCTTTCCTTCTAATGATCAATTCACACATTACATAAGCAGAGACAATGTCAATCCACTGTTGATCCTTATATGCTCCCCAAATTAAGCACAATACTTTGCACATAGCTATACTTAATATTTTACAATAAATTGATATATGATTCAAATAGTAACCCAAACTATATTTAAGAAGGCCACAAAAATTAAACAAAGAGAAAAATAATTATTTTTCCAAAAAACATCATTGCACACATACTTAAATTTATATTAAGAAATACCTTTGAAACATGTTCCAAAGTACAGTTTTATATGTCAAAAATTAACATTATAGTTTTTATTAGATTATTCTCTTGATGATCTTTATCTAAAGTGTAGAAATAAGATATATTTTTTTTTTATTTTTATCTTTTGATACTTGTTATTTTAAATGCCATCTTTTCTTTCTAGTTAAATCATTTCTGCTTGGTGGTTTGTAACAGGACTAGGAATTCTGCCGACCACCAGTCAAGACAAATAGCCTTTGCCTCATTAGAGAATCTGGTGTGTTATGAGAAAAAGCCAAAGCAAGAGGAACCTGGAACATGAGATAGGCCAGGAATATTGGAAAGGGTTTTAAAAAGATGCCAGCTGGCCTGGGAAAGGAGTAGAAGGGCCTTTCCTGAAGTAAAATTGAATGATTATGCCAACCTTGAATTGGGTGAAATCTGGCATTAAATAGAAAACCTTGGAGAAAGGCCAGATGACTCAGGAGGAGTGATGAGAAAGGAGCAGGTGGAGAAACTCCATTACAAACTTGAGTTTCTGAAAACAGCTATGCTCATAACTATTTGATAGAAATCAGAAGATATGAGGAATATAAGAAATAGTAACATAATTTTATTTAAAATTAATTTAATTTTAAAAGAAAATGTTACAGATATCCAGAATTAGTCTTTATTTTCAACTCCATCCTCCCCATATCAACTCCAAAAAATAATAAGCTAAAGGACATATTTATTATGTGCCTGTTATGTACTGAGTTAAACTTAAAGAAAGCACATTTTAAGATGAAAAAGTGAAGAACGAGTAATGGATAGCTAAGAAAGGGGGAAAAGGATGTGCAAACATCTAAAGATGCCCGAATGTCTCATACCTTTGAAGAACTCCAAGTATGGCTGGAGAATGGAGTATAAAAGGAAGACTTGGAAGATACTGACCTGAAGGGATTAAAACCAGATTTGGATACAAGGCCTCTAAATCATGGTAAGCTTTTGTTAGATCTTATTCTTTGTGCTAAATACAATAAGATGCCATAATTTTTTTTAGCAGAGTTCCTGATCAACCATGCATTTTAGAATTACTCTGATTCCAGCAAAAGGAATTTATTAGAAGAGGTTGAAAAGAGGAGAAAGGAGTAATATAGGAAGCATTAAAAATGTTCAGGTTATAAAAAATAGTGGGAATTTTCCATCTGGACAAGAATAAGTAACAGGGACTGTATTCACCCTCCTACTTGAAAAAACTAAAGAAAGCAAATAAAATATGTGAAACATTTTCAATACATCAGGTGAAGGACAGTGATCCCTGAGAGGAAGCACAAATGAGATGAGTTCTACTACTGTTCCAGCTTACTGTCTCAAATTTCCAGGCTTCTGTGCAGGGAGGAATTACATAGGAAGAGACTGGTAGACTCCTTGGGTAGAAAAAACAGCTGAAAATTCAGGAAGACTAAGATGACTAGGGTAACAGGAAAAAGTACCAGTGAGAAGATACCCAGAGAACTGTGGAGGGTTCATCTTCAGTAGAAAGACAAGTACACATTGGTACATGAATGTAAGAGACGGCCAACGCCCATGAAAAAAGTACCTGAAATAATTAGAGTCCAGTATCTGATACCCAGGCAGAACCCGAAATAGTGCCCGCTCCTACCAGACAGACTGGTAAACCTTATAGTTCAAGGCACACTGTTTAGAGTACTCAGAAGGATCTTGACTCAGTATGGAGTAAAATTAGCCCTAGACTAAATGCTGCTCTTGTCTTGAAGTATAAATTTTAAAAACAAGACCAGAACAGATCAAACTGTTTTCAAGTAAATTAACTGCATTGAGAATAAACAGAAATAATATTTCTAGAAATACAAAATTTTTAATAACTAATCAACTACCATTTATATTTTCTGTCATTCAAATAAAAAAATCAACAAACACCCAAAGAAGCAGAAAATTATGTTAGGAGAAAAACCAATCAATTGTAACTGACCCAGAACTGGAACAGATGTTAAAATTAGCAGAAAGAACATGAAAACATATTCATCATTATAATTGTTTTTTAATATATCTAAAAGCTAGAAAGATTGAGCATGTTAAGTAGAGATATAGAAAGTGTATGTGTATTTTACCATATATTAAAAAATATATTTTATAATACCTGTAATATATATTACAGTATATTAAAATTGGGCAATGTAATTCCTCTAGCTTTATTCTTCTTTTTCAAAATTGCTTGGGCTATTCATTGTCTTTCCAAATTTATTTTAAGATATATTTGTCTATGTCTACAAAAAACTTTCTGACAATTTTATTCTATAGATCAGTTTGTAGAAAATTGAAAACTTCATTATGTTGAGCTTTCCGATCTATGAACATAGTTTCCCCCTCTATTTATTTAGAACTCTTTTATTTCTTTCATCATGGTTTTCTGGTTTTTAGCATGCAGATACATTAATAGATTTATAAGTGTTGAACTAGCATTCCATACCTGAGATAAAATCCACTTGATCATTGTGTATAAATATTTTAACATATTGCTTGATTTGATTTGCTAATATTTTTTGAGAAGTTTTGTGTCTATGTTCATGAGGAAGTAGTTTGCTTTTTTTGTGCAATCTTCATCTGTTTTTGGTACAAGGGCAATGCTATCCTCCAAAAAAAAAGTGTTGGAAAGTGTTTCTTCCTCTTCTCTTTTGTGGAAGAAATTGTGTAGAACTGATTTAACTCTTTCTTAAGCATTTGATAGAATTCTTCAGTAACACCATCTGGAAATTTGTTTTCCAAAAGCTTTTAAATTATAGATCGATTTTTCTAACATATATAGAAGTATTCAAATTATCCATTTCATTTACGCTAAGTTTTGGTGGTTTGTGTCATTTGAGAAATGGTCTAGTTAGTTGTAATTTGCCAATATCAATATCTTGGTTTGGATGATGTATTGTGTAAGATGCCATCATTGACAGAAGCTGGATGATGGGTACATGGACCCTCTCTGTACTTTAAATAAAAAGATGAATAAAAAGAAGTACATATATTTTAATAGCAATTATTAATAATTTGTTAAAATATACAAATTAATTCAATGTTTATTTCTATGAGAGAATTTCTACTGTGTGATTCTTTGTTGTTTATTTCTTTGATTGCAACCTTTTTTGGTTTGAAGTGGCTAAATAAATAATTAAATAACTCTCAGTTTTTTCCATCCTCAAATTAATTTACTAGAAAAAAACTCTCAATACTGCTATCTATACTCACTTCTTGTAGGTAGTGTACCAGACAATTGTGTTAGTTAAGCTCTTTCAGGTTGGAAGGAATCTTTTAGGATATGCTGATATTATCCCAATTGATAGGGATTTGTTTTAATTATAATCAGTATTCCCAAGCCTTAACGGACTGTGATATTTTTGAAATAGAGCAATATTTAATTTTGAGTCATCATCCTCTCCCCTATAAGTCTAAGAAAATAAGCTCCCCTCAACCTGTTCTCCAGGTTTTTAATTTTTTTCTGGAAGTGCTCAAAGTTTCATTATGCCTAGAAAGCAGTCTGTCAGCTGCAGTCATCATGTCACATTTATATTCATCTTCAGCTTCCCTTTGGGGTGCACAATTTCATACTCCCTGACTACAGAAGATCTTGGAAGAGTTACTACTTCTAGTCATGAAAACCCCAATGCCCCAAGCTGTAGGACTCTAAAGGACTAGAAGGATGTTGCGTTCAATACAGATCTAGGAAGAATGGCCTCTTCACTAACGGAGGGTTATTCTTCTGTAAGCATAAACTGTGCCCCTAGACTCGCAGCACCTATAGAAACAGTTCCATCAAATTTGGTTATAACTTCTTGCCCTGGATACCACACAGTTAGTTATCTCAATGGACTGGAGGAAATTATGTCTTTCCAACCTTTTTTGCTGAGTTTAGCTCCTGTTAAAAGGTAATAAGCTCAAAATTAAAGAAGCATTTCTTTATCATCTTTCAAAAAATTCCTACTCATAAAAATTATTCTCTTCCTCTCTAGATAGAAAACAAAGTTACTTTACATATATGAATACTGATACTTGTAGTAGGCAGAACTAGAGAAAGTGTTAGCAACATCTTTGCACCATTTTAGCTAGTCAAATTTTTCCTACTCTAAAAGGATGCATGAAAAGAAATAAAAACATGAACAGCAACAAGCCAGACCTCACAGAATTTGCAATATAGTGCTAGCACTAGTAGAAAATCAGATATACCTGACTCTTCTTGTCCTATCAGAAGTGTTTTGAACCTATGACCTAACCATTATGGTGAGTTACCAATGTCTATCTCTCTATTCTGTATTCATAAGAGTAAATAAAGATTCCTTCTCAGTATTTCAAATATTCAAATGCCCTAAGAGAAAGCCTGTATGATTCATTTAATTATTATTACCTGTGTTTGGACAAACTCATCAGGCAAATGACCATCCATCCGGGGGTCAGGGATTTACTCCTGATGAAAGCAGCCTTAGAAGACTGTCCTTAGTCAGTCCTCTTAGATGTGTCAAGTTCTCAGAACACAATAGATTCTTCTTCTACAATTGAGATTGTGGTAGCAGATGGTTATGTTCAATGTCTCACGTATCTTAAATAAAAAACAAGAAGACCGTTAAGCCCATCTATTGATGGCACAATCTTTGAAGTCAGATAGACCAAGGTTTCTCCCCTGTGTGTGTGTCCCTTACCTACAAATATAGGTCTGATACTTATGTCTTGCTATGTAAATATTGGTTGATTGAATGCAACAATTTAATCTTTTTCTGTTTATCTTCAGAATAAAATTAAACATTAGTAGTACAGTTGTTATAGACTGAATATTTGTGCCCTCCCCCTAAAATTTATGTTGAAATCCTAACCCCTAATGTGATGATATTAGGAGGTGGGGCCTTTGGGAGTAATTATGCCACAAGAGTGGTGCCCTCATGAATGTGATTAGTGGCCTTATAAGAAGAGACACAGAATCTTGCTTCCTTGCTCTCTGCAACCCACCATGTGAAGATATAAAGAGAAGATAGCCATCTACAAGCCAGAAAGTGGGCCCTCACTAGAAAGTATCTGCCAGGACCTTGATCTTGGACTTCTTAACATCCATAACTGTGAGAAATTAATGTTTGCTGTTTAAGCGACTCAGTTCATGGTGTTTTGTTACAGTAGCCCAAACTGACTAAAATGACAGCTAATGCATAACCAGCATTTAGAAATTAATCAGTGAATAATAAATACATTAATAATGACAAGCTACTACTAGGTACTATGTGAAAAAAAAAAAAAGGGTGCCAAAGTCAAATCATAATCACAGACTGTTTTGGAGCACTTACATCAAGTACTATTCAAAGCACCTGACACATATTAATTCATTTAACCCTCACAAGAAACCTATGAGGCAGTTATAATTATTATTATTATTATCCCTACATTATAGATGATGGAACTAAGAAAAAGAGGCATTAAATGATTAGCCCAAGGTCACACAGCTGACAAATGGCAGAGTCAGGATGTGATCTTGTGTTGTCTTACTGTAGACCTTGAGCTCCTAACCAATGCACTATACTATCTTTCAGATAAACTTGGGAAATGTTATGCCAAGCAGATTTCTTCAGTAGGACATAGGAGAGAGAGTATTATGTTTAAGTGTACTGAATCTACAACATGAGATACATTTTATATTTATTATATTGCATTTATTAAGCCATAAAACCCTTTGTGTTTTATGAATCATCCCACAGGATATTCCAGGGGCTTGCTTTGGAAAATGCTGCTGAATGTATACAAATTTGTTCCATAAAAATTATTCCCACTATTCCTTTAAGATCAATTCCCATTTATTAAACTCCTAGAGTTTGAGAGTGGGAATATTTTATGCATAGCACCGGAACTGTGCCTTTATAATGTCTTTCACATGAAGAATACATATTTGAATTGACTTAGAAACCAGTAAGAGGCAAAATTTTAGGAAGCTAGCATTAGAAGATTAATTGTCTGTTTGTTTATGTATTTGTTTGTTTCAAAAGCAACAGGAAAGATTTGATAGCTTCACACAAAGAGAGTATTCAAGATCACTGGGACTAGAATGAGTTCTATCATCACCAAAAAGGACATTAAAAAAGGGTCACAATTTTGTGTTCTGGAAGATGGGGACAATAATGCTGGGATTTGAAAGGGTGGAGAGAGTAAAGTTCTTTCAGAATGACACAATTAAGTATGACAGTAAGTTAAACATTCTCAAGGAATAAATAACCCAAGTACCAGACAGGCAGTAACTGTCTAACTTAGAACAGTGGGACACTTATTTGTTTTTTTCTGTTAATGCTTATTCATAAGACAATACAAACCTAGTGATAATAAGGATTTTGAATAGATGTGTAATCTGTAAATTTGATCTTGCATGTAATCCTCAATTAGAATTTCTTATAGAGAATCTCTCAGAGTTTCTCGCAGCTACCCTTAGGGTGTGCAGTGGAGAACTAGGGCATAGTGCTTCTGTGTTCTCAAATGTTCTAGAATCACACTCTTGAGTCCCATTTTTACTTAGGAGGAAGCATGAGATGATACAAGGGTAAAGGAATGAGTGAATGCTTAGGGCAAGATAAAGGTAAAGGGGCAATGTGGGTAACATGGAGTGTCAGGCAATAGTCCCGGTTTGAACTCCTGAAGATTCCAGGAGGCCTGATTTTCTAATAGGACCTTTGTTTGACACTCTTCAGTCTCCCTTTCAAGATTTCTTTTGCTATGCCCAAAATTGCTTTCTTTCACACCCTTAATCAGTAAAGTTTTTGTATTTCTGATATTGATATGCCAGAACTTTCCTAGCACAAAGTAGGGGAAGGAGTCTAAACGTTGAAGGAAATAAGAGTGTTGGAATATTTATCATATATACACTTTCCATCCATTACATATTCTAAGGAGACCTGGAAGATCCTTGCTTAACTAAGACATTGAGCACCAGCATTCTTGAAAGGCCCTGTGGTGATTGTCTTCTGTATGTCAGGGATGACTGCAGGGGATGCTGCCAGTGAGATAGGTATTATCCTGACTGTATTAGGAATGATGAGATCCACAGTCACAGAGGCTAAGTGTTAATGCTTAGCAGGACCAGGACAAGGGTTACAAAATGGTCAGTAGGGATACACATAATGTAAATGTTTTAATCCCCTGGAATCTTTGCTGAGGGCTAGTTTTTTAAAACTATATGTATCAAAGATAAATTTATTTACTGATGAAACCAAGAGGATGATAAAGCTGATTTTAAAAACTATAGGGTAGATATAATTATTTATAGCCATGAAAAGAAAGAATGCTAGATTAAGATTTCTTAATTACATACAGCAAAGGTCAATGCCCTTTACAGGATATGTAAGGTTTTTTTAATGGCACAAAAATCATTTGCATCTCTACGGTACAAAATTAACCTGTATTGCTACAGAAACAGAATCATCTACAACACTGTTTTCTACTCACCAATACCACCTTTACAGCTTTGTAAAATACTATAATCAAACATACATGCCGCTAGGAGTTAGATAATCCTTGTTAGGTAAACCTACTACAATAAGCTCTAGAATAGCTTTGAAAAGACATGTAATCACCCATTTTCCTATTTCCAAGTTTTGAATTTTTTTTAACTGTCTCTCCCATTTGAACACAAATTCTCTTCTCTCCTGGACACAGGCAACCACTGATGCTTTCTGTCACTACAAATAAGATTTGTCCTGCATGGTATCCTACACAATATACCTTTTGTGTTTGTATCTTTTGCTTGGTATAAAATTATTGGGCTAAATATTGTTTAGTAACTATCAGCAGTTCATTATTTTTGTTGTATCTCATTATACCAAATGAAATATTCCAAAATTTGTTTATTCTTTACCTACTGATAAATTTTTCATGTCCTTCCAGTTTCCTTTGTCTTCTGTCTTTTTTTAAATTGAGATATAGTTAATATTACTTTCAGGTATACAACATAATAATTTTCTATTTGCATATATTGTGAAATGATCACCACAATAAATCTAGTTAATATCCATCATCATACACAGTTACAAATTTTTTTCTTGTGATGAGAATTTTTAAGATTTAATCTCAACAACTTTCAAATAGGCAATAAATATTATTAACTATAGTCACCATCCTATATATTACCATGACTTATTTTTTAACTGGCAATTTGTACCTTTTGACTCCTTCATCCATTTCATCAACCCCGCCACCCCCCCCACCACCACCTCCTCCCTCGCACAACCACCATCCCCTGCCTCTGGCAACAACCAATCTATTCTCTGTATCTATAGTGGATGAAAAAGGGGTTTTGTGGAAAGTAACCTCACAGGAAGATCTGATCATAAATTCTTAACTGGGCAGTTCATGGTGGGCAGTCACACATAGGGCATATAACTTCTTTATTGAAAGGCTTATCTTTACCTTAAGCAAGCCCTGCCCACCGTTTCTGGTATCTAGGTTAATATATCTTTGAAATGGCCCCTTTCAGACCTCTCCTTCTAATATGTGACCATTTTTTTAGACCCCTTCTTCTAAAGCATGACTTATCCTCAAGAGAGCACATAATCTTAACTATCCTATAATCCAATCCTGACTTATTTTCTCCCACCTTTATAAAATCTTCCTTAACTTCCCTCTCCTCTTTTTCAAGTGCATAAAAGAAACTGTGAAATTGTTATTCTCTGGAGCATTTTAGATCTTGCTTCACAGCAATTGTTGTCAGTTTGGCTCAAATAAACTGATAAAAATTCTCTACAGGTTTGGACATTTCTTATGTCGCCATAACTTAGCTATTATAAATAATGTTGCAATGAACATGGGGGTGCATATGTCTTTTTGAGTTAATGTATTTGTTTTCTTTAAATAAATACCCAAAAGTGGGATTTCTGGATCATATAGCAGTTCTCTTTTTCATTTTGTGAGGAGCATCCATGGTGTTTTTTATAGTGGCTGTACCAATTTATGTTCTCACCAATAGTGCACAAGGGTTTCATTTTCTCTACATCCTCACCAACACTTATTTCTTGTCATTTTGATAATAGCCATTTTAACAGGTGTGAGATAATATTTCGTGTGATTTTGAATTGCATTTCTGATGGTTAGTGATGTTGAGCATTTTTTCATGTACTGCTTAGCCTTCTTTGGGAAAATGTCTATTCAGATTCTCTGCCCATTTTTAATCAGATTGTTTATGTGAATGAAAAATGGGTTCTATAGGAAAGTAACCTCACAGAGTGATCTGATCATAAATTCCAAACTGGGAAGATCTTGGTGGATAGTCATGCCCCAGGCATATAATTTCTTTAAGACTTACCTTTGCCTTAAGCAAGCCTTGTTCATTGTTTTGGTGAATCTAGGTTAACACACTTTTGAAATGTTCCCTTTCAAACCAGTCCTTGTAAAGTATGACCACCCTCAAGAAAGCACATTATCTTAACTATTCTGTAACCCAATCCTACCCTATTTTCTCTAAACTTCATGTAATCTTACTTTCTCTCCTTAATTCCAAATGTATAAAAGAAGCAGCAAACTGTCATCTCTTTAAAAGATTTATCTCAATCCATTGAGATTTTGTTTGCAGGTGTAGTCTCTATTTGACTCAAATAAATTTTTATAAAAAAATCTTTACAGGTTTGGATGTTCTTACATTCCCATTTGTTTTTTCTTTCTTTTCTTTTTCTTTTCTTTCTTTCCTTTTTTTCTTCTTTTTTTTTTTTTTTTTTTTTTGGCTATTGAGTTATATAAGTTCTTTATATATCTTATGTATTGACCCTTTATCAGACATATAATTTGAAAATATTTTATCCCATTCAGGCTGCCTTTTCATTTTTTTTGTTGGTTTCCTTTCCTTTACAGAAACCTTTAGTTTGATGTAGTCCCACTTATTTATTTTCACTTTCGTTACCTTTGCTGTTGGTATCAGATCCAAAAAATCATTGCCAAGACCAATGTCAAGGAGCTTAGCACTTATATTTTTTTCTAGAAGTTTTATAGCTTCAAGTCTGATATTCAAGATTTTTTTTTTTCTATTTCGAGTTCATTTTTGTGTATAGTGTAAGATGGTGGTCCAGTTCTATTCTTTTCCATGTGGTTGTCCAATTTTCTCAACACCATTTATTGAAGAGACTTTTTCCCATTGTGTATTCTTGGTTCCTTTGTTGTAAATTAATTCACCATGTACACGTGGGTTTATTTTTGGGCTTTTGATTCTGTTTGATTGATCTGTGAGTCTGTTTTTATGAAAATATTATACTGTTTTGAGTACTAAAGTTTTGTAACGTAGTTTGAAATCAGGAAGCATGATGCCTCCAGCTTTGTTCTTATTTCTCAAGATTGCTTTAGCTGTTCAAGGTCTTTGGTCATTCCATACAAATTTCAGGATTGTCTGGTCAATTTCTGTGAAAAATGCCATTAGAATTTTGATAGGGATTTCATTGAACCTGTAGATTGCTTTTGTAACTGCACAAGAACTTTTCTTTTTTAGCACGCATTTTTCTTTAATCCAAACTAGCTTTATTAAACCAGAGAGAACTATGACTCACATTCTGTCCACCAGACCCTTCTACCTGTACACATACCATATGTCCGCTCCCTTTAATAATTAAGCCCTTAGGACATTCAGTTTCAGTCAGCTCAAACTCACTTAAGAATAAATCTTCAGATCTATCAACTATGACTAAGATGCAATAACCAGACCTCAAACTAGAATAATGTTTTAGCCAAATAAAAATACCTTCAGTTATGTTTCAGCTCCAGACTCACAAAAGCAAAATGACCCCATGGACCACATGCTCTGGAAAACCAGACAAAAAAGTGCCATGACTGACATAGGAGCTAATGCCATGATCAATTGCTCCCTACCTTAGGCCCCAACAATCAGTAGATCCCACGACCCCAGCTCCCATAGTAAACATAATTAATGATTTTTCTCTTATATAATCTAGCCACTAGAGGCCATCAGGGAGCCAGTTTTTTGAGAGCAGTAGTTCACCTTGTCCCTAGACTTGGTGCCAATTCCTTAAATAAACCTTTACTTTCTTTGCTGCAATCTCTTGTGTCTTGTTAGGCATGGATGTGCACAGCAAATGGACCCCTTGTCTCGGTAACACTTTCGGTAATAAGGACATTTTAACAATATTAATATTTCCAATTATGAGCATAGAATATCTTTCCATTAATTTATGTCTTCAATTTATTTGAACAATGTCCTATAGTTTTCAGGAAAAACAGACAGATTACTATGGACTCCAATATGTAGGATATTAATATAGTACACAACATATTGTGTCATTTCTAGGAGTGCTTGCATTCTGGTACACCATTGTAGTTTTTAAATGACCACATCTTTTATA
>NW_006494612.1:18918205-18956623 GCF_000325575.1 Pteropus alecto | reverse complement strand
ATATAGTTTTCTCTAGTAATAAAATATCCTTGATTTTATGAAATGTAGATATAAAAATCAAAGAGCATATCTCGAGAAAAAAATTAGTACATTATACAAATTTGAAAAATTATTTTTATACATTTTTAAATTTTCTACTAAGCAACATTTTCTAATCTTGTTTTTGCCTATTTTTCTCAGTGTGAGAAGACATCCTAGATATACCAAGTCATCCTAGATTTCTCCTTTCTACTCTTAGAATCAAAATAATAACAAATCTTTTCTTGCTAATTTAAAAGGAAAAATTGTATCAATTTAAATTTCAAGATTTAAATATTTAGTACTGATTTAAAACCCAACTAAGGGGGTAGGGGGAGAGGAATCACCTATTTCTTTTTACTAGCAAAAAGATAGTGAACTTGGAGGCTCTGTGGAAAGATTAATACTCCTTTAAGCTAGGTGCTTTTTTTGACCACTCCCAGCCCCCAAAGACACTTAAGCATTCATTGTTTCTGCCTGTCAAGCAAGATAGGTCTTAGCCTCTGTGAATATTTCCCTAATAGCTCCACCAATCATTTTTATCTCTGCTGCCAACCTAAGGTTTCATTAGCAGGTGTGAAAAAAGGCTTGCAAAGTAGAATAAAGAGGTACTGAACCAATTCAGTCCTTTGAAGGAGTTTTTACTTAATATTTCGCCTTTATTATTATTTTTGCATCACTCTAGTATATCGATAGTCTTTGGAAACAAATGACATCATTCTAGTTAGAGCATTCTGGTTTTGGTAGTTCGATCATTGAAAATGTCAAATCCTAGAAAATGCAACATTCCCATGTGTGATGTTAAATATGCATGGCAGTGATCCTCACTTTTGTTTTTCTAAATGGGGAAAGGGTTAAATTCAGTGAGAATTGCTTCACTACGGGGTAAAACATTGGAAATTGCTATTTACCTAATACTATTTTTCCCTCTCAGTAAAATAGTAATGTTATTATTCCAGATTTTCAGGCCAAAAACAGGAGTTCATCTTTGCTTTTCTTCCTCTCACATTCCATATCCAAAATCTCAACAAAACCTGTTCTAACTTTGAAGTATATTGAAAATCTGACTCCTCTACAATCCCGTATCAGGACAATATCTGGCACATAGTAGGCACTCAATGATTTTTTTTAAATAAATAAATTTTTACTAAAAAATATTATCTTGAAAGAGTTTATATACATAAATATTTAAAAGATAAAAAGAAAGTCCAAGATTTAACAAGAACAAGAGTACCTTTCAAAACTCAGACATTATTAAATTGGGGGACATGAAAGAATTTACACAGTGAGTACGTAAAGAAAAGAGGATGAGTCATGTTGATATGACTAGATTGTTTCTGAATGAAGCTTCTAAGGATTCACCCAAGAAGCAGTGCATTGACCAGGGACTGACAGATCTCAGCTGCATAACAATGCCTCTTTTTTATCTACTTGTCAGTAGTACCAAAAAAAGGAGTGTACACTATTGCTGTCCGCTGTTCCCTAAAATTATCCTCCTAGTTATAGTACTGTCTGAACTTATGAAGTTACTGAAACCACAGAATGAAAATGCAAAGCAGGCTGGTTGGATGAATTAATCAAAATTAGTCATTAGGGTAAAAGCTCTGACATTTTTCATCCTTGATTAAACATTCTAACAATATGTTCTAAAACCTAAAATAATAAATGAAGACAAAATCTGCTTAAAAACTGGTAAAATTGTATTGGTACCTCCAAATTTGTCGGGAAGCATTAAGCTGAGAATAACTCAGGCAATTCATATCTGAGTATCTGTGAGAGACCCTGTTTTACAGTAGTTAAGGAAAATCATTTTTAAAAATAAAATAAAAAAAGAAGAGTCAAAGAATCCACATATATTTGTGAGCTGAAGTAATAAATCATTACTGACACTAAAATAATTTTAGAAGAACAGTGAAACATGATGTATTAGAAAGAGCACTGCATTTGAAAATGGAAGACATGGGTTTCATTTCTACTCAATTTTCTGGATAATATGAGGCAATACTGACTCTTAAATGCCTTATTTTAAAAAATTATATTAGATACAAGATCCTTAAGGAAGGAAAAAATACAGAATTATTTGGAGAACTTTATCAAATTACCCATGTCCCCTCTCTAGCCCTTTACCAAGAAGCTAAACTTCCACCCTTTGGGGAACCACTCTAATAGTTACCTTTAAAAGCTGGATCCTCTGATAGGATCGACTTTAAATCTAAATTTATAAATGAAAGGGTTCCCATTAGCTGCAAATGCAAAAATTGACCTAGTTAGATGAATAATTTTAGTAGACTTTATTTCTTCTTAATGCCAAGTAAATCTATTTTTTGTTTACTGCTTACTTTAATAATTGGGGAAGTTGTGGTATTTAGTAAGTATATTTGATCTGGAGAGGAAAAAAACACTGTAAGTATAAATAATTTTGTGCAATAACTGGGTTTAATATGTTTTATTGATTTTTCACTACATTTTTAGAACTCAAGACAGCAAGTGACCATTGGAAAATTTAAAATATTACAAGAAAATTCTTTAAAAATATATTTTAAAAAAATACCCAAAAATATTTTCAATTATAGTTAAGACCAGGTAGCTAATAACCATGAAGTTTATATGCTAATGATCTCAAGAAGCAGGAAGTGATCTTCCCAACATAGGTGGCATTAGCAGCCACATTTCTGGGCCCTTTTGAAAACAACAAACTTTTTCCTTGCTTTTTGGAAAACTTCCTTGATTCTAGCAGTAAAATGTATATATTAATCTTTCCAATGTTGACCCTGAAGGTAAGATGAAAACCTCACACTTAGGTCTTCATCTACTTTGTCTATTCAAAAAATTCCAGTGTGAAATCCAAACAAAAATCTGATATCAAACAAAAGAAAAATAAACAAGTTGATTGCAGTCTTAATGATTATCATAAAGTTAAAATCAATTCATTTGCTATGAATTTAAAAAAATGCAACTACTGTATTCAATAATAAATCAAGAGCAAAATGAAATACAATAAAAATTTAATATGCATTTGATCAGATATAATTAGCATTTAATATGATGTTTAAAACTTTTTAATTATGTCTTTATTGTCTTTATTCCATCATACTGGAAGATGTCTTTTAAACAGGAACTTAACTAGAGTAAATGAACTCAATGCTTTATAGACAATTTTCAGCATTAATTTAATAAGGATATTGAAAATGGATAACTGGTGAGAGGTTTTCATTAAATCTAAACTGGTTTGGCAAACTAATAGAAGGCATAAGCTCAGTATATAAGATTGAGCAGTTTCTAAACAGCTATCTCATTTGATTCTAAAATGGGAATAAATATATCCATAGATGAATGTGTTTTAAGTGTTATTTGTAAATTAAAACCTAAAAAATAACACTTCCATATTAAACAGTTAGTATGAATAATCAACAGTAGATATTTAATCTAGATTTAATGTTATAAATTTTATGTGTTATATTGTTATTTCACCTCACAAAATATGTTCTACAATTAATTAAGCTTGATACTATGGCATATATCTAATATATGCAAATAGATTGAGTTCGAATTTATATTGTCAAAACAGTTATCTCTCTTCTCTGGAGGTATAGACTTAGGTCACAAATAAGAGGACCATAATTATCATTCATTTCTTACACTGTTAAGGTATGAATGATTTTGAGAAATTCAACATTTCAGCACAATCTCTTTAACTTTGTACATTTTCATTTGTTTTACACCCTCTCAATTTTAAGAGGAGCACATTTTGAAAAGCTAATCTAAATCCTGAAAGTTTGCATAACTTCAGGGCTCTATTGCTACTGCAGGCAGAATTAAAGGAGGATTTATAAAAGATCCACATATAAAACACTCTTGCCAATATCTTCTCTTTACTTCTAGGGTCTTAAATTACATTCATTGCAAATAAGTTAAATGCACAAATATTTCTCTCAAGTAAAATGTATGTATTTTTCAACATGTATGTCATGTTATAGAGTAATTGCATAATTGTTTTCAACTTATGCTTATCATTTTACTCTTAGATAAATGGTTTAAATAAAAGTTTTTACATAATGGCACAAAAATATATGGCATTGCTACACCATAGCTATTTAATTTTGAGTCTATTTAATTTTGAATGTGGTATAACATTATTGTGATAGGAGGTAAGCTTTGTTTGCAAATTCATTCAAAAAGCCTTCTGTGACAGAATGGGTTAACTACCATAACAAAATTCATCTCTCTTCACTAATGTAAAAGTTCCTATGGGAAGCCTATTGTCCATCCAAAGTCTACAATTCCAATTTTTTTGCAATCTGTAGGCAGTAACATCAATGTAATGTGAGTCCAAATGATGCCACCTCTGGCTGAAAAACAGCCCTGCTTTATTCACACTTTTTTCCTTTTTGCCAACTAAATACAGAAGACTTCTGGTCCTAAAGGACTTGGAAACATAAGATGGAAAGAACCCAAGGTCCTGAATCACTTGATACAAGTCTAATTCAAGAGTACTTGTATTGAATATTACTTGACCAAAAAATAATCTTCAACCATAGAAACCAACCAAAATTTTGTTTCATTTGTGTCATTTGTTAATTTTACAGCATCTGATATTATCTTAATATAGATACTAGTAATTTGAAGCAGGATACTTCCTTTAAAAAAATACTTTGCATGTGTGGCATTGTTTTAGTGATTGTGCAGCAAACTGAGGAAATTGATTTTAGAAATGGAAAAGATGGATGGCTATATTATCCAATAGCAAAATATTCGATAAAGCTCTCAGCATTATGTTGGGAGTCACTCAGCTTGTAGCTCTAGGAAAAGATATTGAGAAAAGTGAGAATATTAATAGTAAAATTGGTTATTTCTGTCTCACATATTTTGTATTGTCATGTATTTTAATTCTTCACATTTTAAGCACCATAAATCATTACTATTATTTTTGTTTTGTATGAATAGTATAGGTTTGAAACTTCCCACATCTTTATATTACCACCTGAATTTCCATAATTCTATCTGGAATTATTTTACTTCTGTCTGAGGAATTTCCTAAATACTTCTGTTCACTCGGAACTGCTAATGGTGACATCTCACTTTTTTGTCTGAAAATGTCATTATATTGTCTACATTTTTGTAGGATTATTTTGCTTGATATAAAATTCATGCAGGAACATCTTTTCTCTAGCATTTTCAAGATGTTATTCTATTGATTTCTGGCTTCCATCATTTCCATTGAGTAATTAGATATAAGGCTTTGAAGATAAAGTGCCTATTTTTTACTTTCATTGCTTTTAAGATTTTCTATTTGTCTCTGATTCTCAGAAATTTGTAATGATATACCTGGGTGTGATTTCTTTGTATATATATTCTACTACAGATATTCCAGTACAGTCTTTCTTCAAGTCTTTCATCAATTTTAGGTCATTCTTGGCAATTATCTACTCAAATATTGCCTCTTACATTTTCTCTCTTTCTAGTACTCCAGATCATATCCATGTGTTCCATATATCTCTAACACCACTTCTCTCTTGAGGATTATAACTTGATATATTTTTTAAATTGTGTTTTCTGCTGTTTCTGATCTTATAGAGTTCTTAATTTTAGCTCTAAAATATCATTTTCTTCAAATTCTAATTGTATAGTAATATTCTCTAACATCTTATCACCCATGTTTTTCTCTATTTTCTTGAACATATTAATTATTGTTTTGTCAATGTCCCTACCTGCTAACTTTAATTACTAGATCATCTGTGAATCTTCTCTATTGCTTATTTTTCTCTTTATTTCGAATCATATGATTCTATCTCATAATATGCCTAGCGTTAACAAAATAGTACAAATTGTGTATAACAATTGTGGCTCCAGATAATATTGACTTTCGCTGAAGAGATATTTTTATTCTCTCTACCTAGTAAATAGAGTTGAATGGGGCAGCTATCATATTAATCCAATCAAAGACTATAGTAGAGTCTGGATTATAGTTTTGTTAAGACTCCTGTTTCTTACTCGTTCCTAAAGTGAGCCTCTCAGTGTTTTCATCTGAGATTCTGACATGTTTACGAGGGCATCTTCCCCTGGTGGTTCTTGAACACTATTTTGCATAAGACAGGTAACGGCAGGTCAGACTATGTAGGGCCTTATAGGCCACTTATAAGAATCTGACTGTTACTCCAGTCGAAATGGGGAACCAATGCAGGCTTTCAGCATAGAAGTGACATGAAATTAATTGTTTTAAATGGATCGTTCAGTTGCTATGATGGGAATAAATTGTAAAAAAGCAGGGCAAGAGATAGGAAGATCATTTAGAAGTCTGTCGAAATCACCTAATCTGTAGTGGATGGTTCAGAAATAGAAGCAGTTAGATGCTACATATGTGTAGAAATTAATGTAAACAGGATTTCCTGATAGCTGGATGTAAGACATAAGAGAAAGAGAGGAGTCGAGGATAAATCCAACTTGGGGGCCAGAGCAACTGGAAGAATTAAATGCTGTTAATTAAGATAGAGATGACTTTTATTGAGTTTGGAAAGAGCAACATGATGGGAAGAGGGCCAGACTGGGAGTTCAGTTTGAGATTTATTGATTGTAGGTAGATACATATACAGCCTGATATTCAGGGGAAAGATCTAGCTGAAGAGAAAAATTTGTGAGTGGTATTTAACAACTGAAACTGATCTAAATAAAATATGAATAATCACTAACTGCATGGAATCAAATTGAATATTGATAATATCTTTTTTTTTTTTTTTCATTTCTGTCATCATGTTAAGACCATGTTGTCCATGAAGAGCTGAGATAACTGCTAAATTCCAATAAAGAGAATACTGGTTTTGCCAGAAGACGTGAGCTTATCAGTCCTCAAATTGAAAACAAATATTTTAAACTTTCAACACATATTTTTTAATTGTCAGTAAGATGTTCATGACAATCAGATTTCTATCTAGAAAGATGACTGGATTTTACCACTATGGTATATTTACTCTCTTTTCTTGTAGTCACTTTAATCGTTTCCATTTCTGTCTTTTCCATTATCACTTCTTGCAACCTAAAAAATTTCAATATTCTTTATGTCAGTAAAAGGCAATAAACTAGTTATGACATAATTTTCAATTGTTTAGAAAAAATAAGCTGCTAAAATAGAGATTAAGATAAAAGATTGAAAAATAAAACATTAGATTCCTTTTTATGATCGGGAGTCAAAGATCTAGGGAGCAGCTATCTGTGAAGTTGAATGATTTTGACAACAATGTTAAATAGGTTGCTGATACTTGATCTATTTTTAAACTTCTGACCAGAATTGGCACTTAGAGAACAAGGCAAAAATGTTAGATACATCTGTGAACATTTCAGAATGTCAGCCTCCTCATTTCAAATAAGTTGGTAATAAAAGAAAAGAAATAAAGTGTTGTTATTTTAGGAAGGCCCATTTTAAAAGAGAATATATATGTGATGTATGTATATGTATATCATTTTTCTTAACTATGGTGTTTATTTCAAAAATACATTTTAAAATTAAAATTGGGCATGAATTACAGTATTTCTATAATTAGTAGATTGTTTATGTGTGAGGCACTGAGAAATGATACACCAAGCTCATCTTAAAAAGTAATTCATGAATGATCTGTGAAATACATCTTCAAGCACCTATCACTCCACTAAAAAATATGATGTTTTTGTGGGTTACTATAAGCCAGATAGACTTTTGACAATTTTTCATGTTAAGGAAAAGTAATAAATTGTATCCAGCAATATCACAAAGCAATAATGAAATATTTCCCATATACGATTTCTATCCTATGCAAAGAAACAGAATACTTTTTAAAAACTACAAGAATATAAGTTTTAAGGGCTCTGCCTACAAAACATATTCAGAATCCTACCATGCAAAATGTAGGGTCTGGATCACCATCATTTCTCATCTATTTTATTTCAATAGTCTCTCAACTATGTTTTCTACTAATCTTCTGGCCACATAAACTTTATTCTCAACACAGAACCCAGATTGATCCTTGTAAAATGTTGATATCAGATAACTCTACAGCTTTGACCTCTGCAAGCCACTTCCATCACTCATCTCCTGCCTCCTGGGCCCCTTGCTATCATCCATCACCCCAGGAACACTTCTAACTCAGAGACTCTACCTTACCTAAAAAAACTTCCTTCCACTTTCAGGTTTTTGCTCAAATATTACCTTCCAAATGTGACTTACTCTGACTCCACGATCTTCCTATTCTATGCTTCCTTTTCCAGAGTGATCCTCGTCTAACATATTATAATTCATGTATTTCTTATGTTTATTTGTCATCATTTGTCTTCTCTGCTAGAAGGTAAGCTCTGAGAAGGCAGGAATCTTGGCTGTTTTATTTACTGATGTATCCCAAACACTTAGAATTGTGCCTGCCACTTGGTGCTTAGGAAACACTTTATTAATACATGAATAAAAAGTTCAACTTCAAGTTGAAAACAGTATCAAAAATATTTTATAAAAAACAGAGAAATTGAAAATCGCTCAGTATCCTCCAAAAAAGAAAAAAAAAAAAATCAAGAGACATCATACAGTGTGTTATATCTGTATCTTTTGGATTCCAAGCTTGTTCCACCACTTAATTCCCATACACACAAATGATTCTGCTTTGCCTAAAATTGCTCCATAAGAAATCGCAATTGAACAAAAAGAAAACTACAATTAAATTGAGTTTGTTTTGGTAAAGAAACAGGAAGAAGCAAAGTTGAAAAATAGTGTTTTATTTACT
This sequence comes from Pteropus alecto, assembly GCF_000325575.1. Lineage (NCBI taxonomy): Eukaryota > Metazoa > Chordata > Mammalia > Chiroptera > Pteropodidae > Pteropus > Pteropus alecto. Next base: position 18,947,867 of record NW_006494612.1, on the reverse strand, counting down.
GACACAGTGGGAGTATTCTAATGGATACATTATCACATTGTATGTGTTTAGTGTTTGTCTTTACTGAAAAAGAGCCACAGTCCTCTTGTTTCTCTTCTTCACAAGGTAAAATAAAACAAACACACTTTTTATCTAAATTTCTGCATGAGATTTTTGAAGTACTATTACATAATATAGTATAAAAGAAAAGTACTGAATAGATTTAATAAACTGGTTATTGAAAATAAAAAAAAAAAACTTTGGAATGTTGGTTTGTGGTACTGGCAAAAATAGTTATAAGTAAACATATTCCTTATTATTAAAAGATTATATTTTAAATGAAATAATTCTGACATATCAAAATAGGTTAAAAGTAGCAGCATTTAATTTTCTGGAAGAAAACATACTTGGTGGGCCAATCAAAAACAATGATAGTAAAAAAAAAAAAAAAGATAGCATGCTTAATTGTATTTCTATGCCCAAACATCATAACGTAATAACAAATACATAAGGAAGAGTCAGTCTACTTGGCTGGCTCAGCAGAACAAGTCTCTATTTCCCTACTATAAAAATCCTGACTGATATCTACTGTATCCTGAATGCTGCCAACTATTCTCTAAGTGTTCTTATACCACTGCTCAAAGAGCTCATGCTGAAGAAAATCTTTAGAATGTACACCTTGCTTAAAGTTAAAAAAAAAAAAAAAAAAGTCATGGTAGTTGGAAAAAGTGAATGAAAAGACTGGTCGTAACTTCAGCCAGATCCCATATCTTTTTCAATATGAGAGTGTTAAAACTGGAGAAAAGGTCTTTGAATGTATTGGATATAGGAAGGGCCATAAGTTTTTAACTTAAACATCAGGGATCTCAGGCAGGGAAAGGACCATAGGCATATTGGTGGAAAGCTATTCAAACAGAGACCATCTCTGATTTGTCATGAGAGAGGTTATAGTTGCTTACTAAGCTATTTCTATGCTGGTAGGAATTCTCATTTGTTTTCTTCACTTTTGTATGGCCACAACAAAGCACAGAGCTTGGTACACATAACTGCTAAAGAGGTTGAGAACATGCCACTCTCAAATATGCCATTTTGGCATATTGATTATTTTGAGCTAAAGGCATTTGAGAAACAGGAGATGAAGGAAAGGCTCTCTGACCTCCTCACCTTTCTACCTAAAATCAGGTCATAAAATTTCCCATGACAAAGGTATCCTTCCTGCACAAGGAAGAAAAGAACATTCTTATGACCAGCAACTAGGAATCAACATCAAGTTGGACCTTTATGAGGAAACCTACTAAAAAACAAACAAATCTATTTTTTATTAATTTCCTCCATATATTTCCGCCATATATTTCCTCGTCACGGTCTCACTTGCCTCTAGCCCAAGCCTCACTGTCTTGTTGAGGCAGTTTAGATAGCCCAGCCACAGCCCTCCCCTGCCACCAGAATATGGCTCTGAATATTTTTTCCTTTCTTCGGACCTCTCTCTCTGTTTTAACCCCAGCAAGGAGAGATAAGCCCAAACCAGCCTTTTCCACCTTAGACGTCATCATTGGCTAAGGCATGACCTTTGGCTAATTACAATAGCATTATAATCTCATCTGCATTGTAAATACTGCAGCTCTCATCATGCACTTGATGCCATGACATTTTCCGAAACACCATATAAGGAAGAAAGAGCAGAAACCTGAGCTCCCACCTATTGAGAGAAGACAAGTCTATGTCAGTACCACATTTTCAGGCCCTGTCTCCAAAAGGAATAAAAGTTCATAAGCCAGAATCTCTCTGAGTTTGTCCACATTCCCTTCTTGAGTGTGTACTTTTGCTTTAATAAATCTTGCACTTTTCTGCTTGCTGTTCCTCTTGCCCATAAATTCTTTCTCATAGAATAAGACAAGAATCTGGCCACTGGAGCTCTGAGCTCTCCAGCAACATTGTCACATTTCCATATTTATTTTTGTTTGTTTAAAAAGGTATATATAAGAGACCAGGCAAAATGGTGTAGATGATAGAGTTTTTGTTCATCTGTTCTTGCGACCACATCAAAGTTGTGATGGAAACATGGACAACAGCAAGCAGAGTCTCCTGGGGTCTAGATAAACAGAAGCCCTACAACTAGGGAGAGAGATAAGAAATCACCCTGCAACGGCAAAAGGTGGGATGGGCAAGGACGCAAGGCTGCCTGGTCTATAGCAGCTGAGTGGGACAGAGGCCACATCTGTGGCAGCCAGCAGCTGCAGACGCCTCTTAAAGAGTCCATGTCCGCTAGCGGACTTTCACGGTGATATACTAGGTAGCTCTGAGCACCACCGCCTAGTTGGCTGCTAGGGGTGTGAAGGGGCACCAGGGACTTACAGGGGTAAGTGCAGAAGTGCTGGCAGTATCCATTGTGCAGAAGTGCTGGCAGTATCCATCGTTCCTCTTTGAGCCTTCCTCCACTCCCAGTGTGTGGACACAGGTGCCACCATAGCTGAAACAACATCAAACTGGATCATAGAGGTTGCTCTGCCCAGAAGACTCCCTGAAACGCGGCCTTCCCCAACTCGGGGCCCTACCCAAGCCACATCTAGTTGTGTCCTTGGCAAGTCCTGTGCAACTTGCTGAGCAGAACCAAGACTCACACTGGTGGCATCTGACCTCGGTTTCTGCCGTGGCTTCTTGAGGCAACTGTAAGCACAGCATCTGTGGACTGCTTGTAGACTCTTAACAAGTAGCCCTGGAGAGGAACAGGCTGAGGCTAAAATTGGCCTGCAGCTGAACCCTTCTCAGGACTGTGCCTCTGGACACCTATTACACAAAGCCATGCTAATAAGACTGGGAGACTTAGAAGCTTTGCTTAGTGCATAGAAACAGACACAGAAAGGCAGCCAAAATGGGAAGACAAAGAAGCAGAAACCATATGAGAGAACAGAACAGAGATCCAGGAATAATGGAGTTAAGGAATCTAACAGATGCAGAGTTCAAAACACTGGTTATAAAGATGCTCAATGAACTTAGGGGAAGTATAGATGATCTCAGTGAGAACTTTAACAAAGAGAAAAAATAAAAATAAAATGGGAAATTATAAAAGGTAACCAGTCAGAAATGAAGAATATATTATAGATGAAGAGTATATTGGAAGGAATTAACAGAGTGGATGAAGAAGAGGATCGAACCACCAATATAGAGGATGGGGAAGCCAAGGTCAGCCAATCAGAATGGCAAGAAAAAAGAAGCCAAGAATATAATAATAATTTAAACAGTCTGTGGAACAAAATTAAATGTAAAAATATCCATGCCGTAAGGGTACCTAAAGGAAGAGAGGGAGAACAAAAAGTTGAAAAGCTATTTGAAAAAATAATGATAGAAAACTTCCCTAACCTGGTGAAGGAAATAGACATACAACCCCAGGAAGCTCAGAGAATCCCAAGAAAGAGCAACCCAAAGAGGCCCACACCAAGCCACATCATAATTCAAATGCCACGGTTAAATACAAAGAGAGAAACTTAAAATCAACAAGAGAAAAGCAGTTAGTTACCTACTAGGGAACACCCATAAGACTGGCAGTTGATTTCTCTAAAGAAATTTTGCAGGACAAAAGGGCTTGGCACAAAATATTCAACGTGATAAAAACTCAGGATCTACAACCAAGAATACTTCATCCAGCAAAGCTATTATTTAGAGTCGAAAGACAAATAAAGAGCTTCCCAGATAAAAATATGCTAAAGGGATTCATCACCACCAAGCCAGTATTTATAGGAAGTCTTTAAGAAAAAACATGTATCAATATCATGAATAAAAAATGTAATAACTACACATCTATCAACGAGTACCTCAAATGGAAAAGAATTAAGTGTTCTAACTAAAAGATAAGGTGGCTGAATGGATAAGAAAACAAGACCCCTACATATGCTGCCTACAAGAGACTCACTTCAGATTAAAAGACACACACAGACTAAAAGGAAGGGGATGGAAAAAGATATTGCCTTGATGGTCCTTGAGGGTATTGTGCTAAATGAAGTAAGTCAGATAGAGAAAGACAAATGCCACATGATTTCACATACATGCGAAATCTAAAGAACAAAATAAACAATGATAACAACAAAAACTGAAACAAACTCATAGATACAGAGACTATTTTGAGGCTACTAGACAGGAAGAGGGTAGAAGGAATGATGAAAAAGGGCAAAGGGATTATGAAATACAAATGGATAGTTGCAAAATAGTCATGGAAATATAAAGTGTAGTATAGGGAAAACAGTCAACAATGTTGTAATAAATACGTAAGGAGGAAGGAAGAGGCATACTAGATTTAGTGGGGTGATCACTTGAGCTCTAATCACTATGCGGTACAACTGAAACTAATATATTATTGTATATCAACTATAATTTTAAAAACTCATAGAATTATACAATGTAAATATGAGTAATTAATTGTCTGTTATATTTCAATAAAGCTGGGGAGTGGGTGGGGGTGGAAAGTATATAAACTTATAGGCCAAACAGCTTATTTGAGCCTTTATTTTCCTTTTGAAAACTCTCATGTTCATGTAAAAATATTAAATAAAATGTTTATGGTTTTCTCTTGTTAATCTGTCTCATGTTGGTTTAATTCTTAGGACCAGTCATATAACGTAAGAGAATATAAGAGTCTTTCCCTTATAGAACTCAGTAAATTTTCAGTGCATACACTCCCACCAGCAGAGTTGTATGCCTAACAAGATTCATTTGAATTTCCTAAACTGTTTATGACAGTTGTACTTGTTACTACAATTATGTAATTAAATAAATTTTATGCAAATTGATATGTGATTGATGATGGGTTTGCTATGTAAACTAAGTTAAATGCTTTGAAAGATTCCATAGTATATGAAGTATAGATAAGAAAAATAAAAAGTTGACATAAGACTTGAAAAAAAATCCAGAAGGCATTGTCATTCTTTTTGTTTGCTTGTTTGAAAATACATGGGCTCTCATTCTAGTTCAAGTAAACCAAAATATAAATTACAGAGTGCATTACAGATGTGTTTATATTAGAAATAAAAATACAACTTCTCTCAGACCCATCAATGTAAAGTCTTGGATCTCCATCAAGAAATAAATGCAAATTCACTTGTTTTAACTTAAAGTGAAATGTTGAAATATGCATCTATATTTTTTCCTTATGTTCCACTTCAATTTCAGTTAATATTTCACTTATAAGTCCTGAGTTGAGTAGGAGGGACATTTTTATGTAATGTATAGAACATGTAACCTGATGCATATTTGGCAATCTTTTTGTAATTAATTCATGTTGTTGATGAAGGTAACCAAGTTCTGTTAATCATATTGAATCTTTGCATAAAAATATCTTAGTTTTAATTCATGCTTTAAGTGGGGCAAACTATTAATATTCCTCTTCCTTTGGAAACATTAGCTTAGATGAAAACATTGTTTATGTAAATAAATGTTCCAGACAACCAAAGTTTCCAAGGAAACAAGCTTCAAATTCTTCAACAGAATATGCAAATTAAAATCTCTTTTCTGTTTAAATTGCCTCTGAGTGAGGGACAAAGCCTAAAACAATAAACCAGTTCAAAGAGATAAAAAGAAACAACTGGCAAAGTGACTCCAGTGGCTTTTTTCAAAAGCCATGAAAATTATTCTCCTTTGCTTTACAGATTTTAGTACCCAGTATCAATATTTGCCTATTGTTAACTGAGGAGCGATTAAAAATAAATTAGGTTTAAATGCTCTTGAATTTGCACCGTGGTGCCTTTGTCTCTGAATGATATTCATTCAGCTAGATGATTATTAAGATTAAATTACCTTGTCTAGCAGTTTGTGACAGTTTTTAGCCTTCTTTCTATAGCCGAAATCAATGTGACTTGCCTGCTGAAAAAATGAAAGCAGCGAGGACTATTAAAAAAAAACAAAGGAAACTAGAAGCTCCTGCCAGTTGTAGTATTATAAAAGTTAGTTATGTATTCAGAATACTTTTACAAAGATTTGTCATTTAATCATTAAATAATTATTTTATCACTATAAAAAAGAGATAGAGGAGAAAGAAGTAGTAGTAGTATAAGAAACCACTGCCTCTGACCCCTATAAACTAAGCTTTCAACCATACCACCCACCTTTTAAACTCTCAAGACAAGCAAACAAGTATAGTTTTCTATCCCCTAAACACTATGCAATTAATCACACCTTTGCTGGTACAAAACGAAGCAACTCATAGAATCTATTTTGGAAGAAAAAGTTAAAGGCTTGCCTATGCCTGCTTCAAATTGCAACATGGGTTATAAAGACTATACTGTGAATCTAGCTTATTTTTTCCTCCCGACAGCTTATAACATTATAAAAAGGAATCAAAAAGACCAAAAGGAAGAGTCTGTCCAAGAAAACAACACTTGAACAGTAGTTAAAGTGGTAAAGACAGATTTTATCTGGGACTATTGCAATAGAGGAAAAGATAGTACAGAATGGGTTCAATTCCAAATATAACAAGGAAAAATGGGAATTATAACCAAAGAGCTGGGGTGGTGGAGGGGTAGTGGTGAGGGATGGTCAGTGAATGAAAAATTACTAAGAGGAAACATGAGGGTTACATTTGGGAGGATTTTAGCTAAACTAACCTAACAAGATTCTTGATAAAGACAGGCTAGGATAATCAGTTATCACAGATGTCAACTGGGAGATGATGGAAGATGAAGAACCTGATCAGATATCAAAGACCATCAGATACTGCTGTGAGGTAGCTAGTCAGACATGAATGACAAGGGAACAAAGGAATAGAGGTCCAGCCGAAAGACCATCCAAAGAACATACTATTGGTAGTTAGAGAACCCTTCCTGCATCCCGGGAGACAAAGGACAGGAGGGCCATAATCTTAGCTGGTTTAATCCATCTACAGATGCCTGTGCAGAAGGTACTACCCTAATATGGCCACAATCTAAGCCCCATTATACTGTTATTATAACACTATGTTTATGCCTGGAAGTTCATGAATCTAATTATAACAGACTGAATTCTGGGTAAGCACATGCATAGTACGCAAAGAGTTATATAGCAGCCAAGTGTTGATCAAAATGACCTCACTTGCCAATCACCTAAGACACCTTTGGAACCACCCATCATGCCCTAATTTAACACAGAACTTTCCACTTCTGAGCTGTTACAGTTCTCTTCGCTGAGAACCCACTCCTCCCTTGGGACGTACTCTGTTCTTCATTTCTTTTATCTTTTCACCTCCCACATCCTGCAGGGTTGCAGCCCATCTTTAGCATGGCCTGTCTCTTAAAATATACCTTTATTAAATCTTTTCCTAAATCTCGCTGACCTGTGATTCTTTGCTGTGTCAGCAGTGAAGAACCGAGGAAAAATGCTAATTGTAGTTCTTTCCTAATCTCCCCATGCCACTGGGGTGACACCAGAGTTCAAATTGCCCCCAAACAGTAACAGTGTGAATAGGGGATTCTAGCTAAACCAACGAAGCAGGATTCTTGCTAAAATTGAACTATGCAAAGAAAAACATGGGAGTCCGAAAGTCAAGGCCAAGTTGGGAAAAGGATTCAGAGGAGACTGACTAAAGTTTGGTCAAAAAGAGACTCTTAGTCAGGCCCTAGGAGTAGATAAGGAAGACTTTTTCTAAATGGCACTGCTAGAATCTTCCACCTTTTACAAAAAATAAAAGGACTTGTTTTAAGGAAAAGGTGGATAGTTCAGCACATAGGAAAAGCAGACGTGAGTATACAGAACAAAGTAAAGCATTCAGAAGAGATATCCAAATGTGGTGTCAATATCTGCTGTGAAATCAAATAGGAGTAGATGAACACTAGCTAAATATAGTATGTAAACAAGATTGTTGATATCTAAGTTTGAAGTCCCCAGAAGCAAACCTAGAGAAAAGGGTTAAAATACAAGTAATGTGCTTGGGAAATGATCCAGGATAAAAGAGTGAAGAGAAAAGGAAAGAAAGGAAGCCAATAAAAGATGCAAAACAAGTAAGTTTCCACTGTGGGCAACTGGAACTAAATCCTACTAAGGAACTGTGGGAGAAGGTATAGAACATGCTCCAGAGTTATCCCAAATGAGGGACATTAACCTGTGATATTTATACACCTTATCCAGTATTTCTGAGGACAGCTTCATTAAAGATCCAGCACTTGGTTTATACTGCATTTGAGCCAATCAAGCTACTGCAGCCATAAAATGTCTGCAAGGGGAGAGTCATGTGTGTTTGCAAAAAGCAAACCTCGGTATTTAGAGTGAGTACCAAGAGGACAGGGATGAGGCACCAACAGCATCTACCAAATTTGGAATAACCAAATGAAATCTGGTCACGCTCAGTAAGAATACATTCCATAAAATCAAGAGTCCTGTCGTTAGGTGGCTAGAACTTAGAGATCTATAATTTGGTGTTTAATAGACAAAGGGAAAAAAAAACTACTACATTTCAGAGAAGATGCAGAACATAAAGGAAAAGGGTAAGAGAATAGAATATGGCACAGAGCAAAATGCGGACGGTCAAGAAGTGATGTAACAGCAGCTCTAGCAGTAGTAGATCTACTCCTAGAAGAGTGACAAAGGTTTATTATTTAGCCAGAAACTAAAAAAATTTAAAAGGAGCTTGAAAGACCTTTTGAAATAACTTTCAGAAATTATAACAATACCAAGAAGACAATATATGGGTCAGGGCAAGAAAGCTTGAACATTAAGATGCATAAACAGATACACAGGTCAAAATAGTACAAATGACGTATCTTGTGATAAACTTTCCTGATCCTTCATAATGACAAATAATACACTTTAAAAGATGACATAGCCACACTCAAATTCAAAATAAATATCTCCATTAACCAGAAATGGAATGTAAATGCAAAACAGTAGGAGAGCCTATTAACTAGAAAAGAGACAGAAAGATATACAACCTGTGACAGGAGGCTGAACCAAACTATTCAATGGCTTTATGAATAGATCTGATATTCCCAATATCATCACTGGCCAGAAATTACTGATTGTCATTATCTGACCTGGTTCTGAAATAGAGGATCAGAGGGCCAGATAGAATCATATACAAAATGCTGGGCAGGGAGGTGTGGCAGAATGTGATAGAATGAGAGAAAGCGAGGGAGAGAGGAATGGGGGATGGAGAGGGAGTGAGAGAGAAAGAGAGTGACAGTGAAAATTCTAAAACACATAAATATAATGTTAAAAGACAGCCAATAAAAGCAATAATTAAAATGTAAATTTATTTCAATTAATTTTTTATATTTAAAAATTGGGGCATGGATTTTAAAATAAAGATGTTTAAGATTTTCAAGGGAAAAAGGAAATATAACTCCCTTTAAATTTAACAAATAACAAAATTTGGAAATCTTTAAGAAATAAATTGAGACGATAAAAAGATGATTTAAATATACTAAAATAAAAAATAATGTCATTAAAATAAAACACAAGACGTGTGATTAACATAGAAATAGAAACAATTGCAAAGAAGATGAGCATAAGGGAGAACTCATTCAGAACACAGTTCAGAGGAAAAGGAAATATCACAAAGCAGTGAAGAAATATAGAAGATGTACTGAAAGGCTAAAACATTCATTTAATAGGGGAGATTGACAGAGGTAAAATATATGAAAAGATAATGACTTGAAAATTCTCCAGAAATGAAGAAAAGCATGAGCCTTCAGATCAGAAGTACACTTGACTTGTTGGTAATGAAGTACACTTGACTTGTTGGTAATGTCCATACATACACACTGTTTTGACACCAAAGAGCATCAGACATGAATGAGACTCTTGAAAGCTACCAGAGCAAAAAAGACAAATTACTTATGAATGACAGTAAGTTAGAAGACACTTTTTATCTGCAACAATGCATTTTCATATTCTGCAGAATAATTATATCCAAGGACAAATGGAAGGGAAAAAATTGTCAACATAAAATTGTAAACATAAAATTTATACTTCATTCAAGAATGCAGGCAAAATAAAGATCTTTTCAGACATATGATATCTAAGACAATTTACCTACTAGCCATTCTATAAAAAAAACTAACCATGCATTTTATCAAAAGGAAAAAAAGGAGGTAGAGAAAATTGAAAAAAAATGATAAATATTGAAATTGATGAAAATAATACATTCAATAAACTGCACTTTAAAAATAATAATTTTGTGCTTCAAAGTGGGAAATATAAATTCTTAGCTAAAATAACAAGATGAGGAAGTTCTAGGCATTGTTCAATGAGCAAATCATGCTAAGATCTCTCTCTCTCTCTCTCTCTCTCTCTGTATATATATATATACACATACATACATACATGTGTGTATATATATATACATATATATATATTCAGCTATATTCTACTTATAAGCATCATGCCTCAAACAAAGCCACAAAGTTTGAAAATAAGGGGTAAAAAAATATACCATGCAAATAGTAACAGATACAAAGTTTTGAAGCAATACTAATATTAATATCAGAAAAAATATAATTTTAAGCAAAAAAATTAAAAGAAATAAAAGTTGCCATATAATCATGAAAAAATAATCTTTCAAAAAGAAAAAATGACCATGAAATTGTATGTACTTAACAACATAGGTCTGAAATGTAAAATACAAAATCTGCCTGAATTATAAGTAAAAATTTAAAAATCCACAAACATGGTGACAATTCTTAATAAACTTTGATCAGAAATAGATAGAACAATCATAAAACATTATAAGAAAGACTATAAAAGATTTTAATAGAACTATTTAGACTATTAAATACATGGAGGAAATCACCCAATTAATCTTCCTCAAATTAATTTTGCTCTTCTCCCTTTAAAAGAGCACATGTGAACTAATTTTTTTCCGTAATAAGTCAATAAGTAGAAACATCGAACAAACTAATAAAAATTATAGAACTTGATTTTGTAAATATATATGAATATAATATAAACATATACACATATTTATTTACTTAATTATTTATATACTTATTGAATTATTATAAATATATACGTATATAATAAATATACACACACATATTTTTTACTTATTTTCCACCCAAAGAAGTAATTTTTATAAATGATTAGGGACTAAATCTCAATTATATGCAAAATGTTCCCAATATAGAATACTCTTCAATTAATTTTATAAGCCTAGTGTTGCCTTGATTCTAAGACTAATAAGGACACTTAGGAAAATGGAAAATTAAGTATTAGTATCTTTTATGAGCATATTTGTAAAAATTTTAATATTAGCAAGTCACAATCAGCAGTATCTTACAAACAAACACACATATACATACACACGGTTAGTTTGGTTTTACCATAAGGATAATTGATTATTAATGTAAATAACATTGTCTTGAATCAAAAGAGTGAACTCATATGACAAACTCAGTAGATAAATACATTTGACCAAATTCAATATTTATGGTTTAAAATAAAAAACTACAATAATAGAATTAGAAGAGAATTACTACATCCTAAAAAAGGACATCTTGCAAAAATTCATAGGAAACATAATAGATATTGACACCAAAGTCAGAAAGAGAACGTATCTGATGTCATTATCCTATTGAACTTTATACTGGTGGCTTCAAACATTTCAAAAAAGAAAAAGAAAATTAGAATTACAAGAATACAAATGGAAAAAATAAAACTGGCCATATTTCTTGAAAACATGATTGTTTAATTAGAAAAGCCAAAGACAATCTAGAATCATATTATTAGAAATAATAAGAGCCATTGCAAAAAAAAAAAGATCAGCAATCTTCCATTACAAAATATAATATGAGATTCAAGTTGCAATAGCAACAAAAAGTAATCTATATTTTCCATGCAAATTCAAAGAAAATCCTAAATTTCATGGAACTTGATTTTATATTTCTAAAATTAATATAAAAAAAGATTCTACCAATAAAGTTTTAAAGAAGAAAAACAAGGTAGAGATACTTCCCTACCATTATTTTTATTTAAAAAACTACAATAATTATTCTAGAATTATCTCAATTCAGGTAGAAACAAATAAAGAATAGACAGCCTAAAGACGCATCTTCACGCGTATGGAAACGGTATATAGCAGAGGTCATGTAGATTATTTGGGAATGATAAAATATCCAACACTGAGTTTGTCCAAGTGTTTGTCTGTAGAGATACCTTGGTGAGGCAGGATAGTTAGCCTAGGAGAGTTACACCTCCCTTTCAGGATGCAGCTCTGGAATTTTTCCTTAGTCCTTTACTCCAATCTCTCCCTTTGTCTCTGGAATTTTTCCCTCGTCCCTTCTCAGAGCTTCCCTGTTTTGATTTCAAGAGTGAGACCCCAGCATGAGAAACCAGCCAAGGCCAGGAGACTGGAGAAATATCCTTGGGCCACCTCCTCACCTCCAGGTGGCATGGGAAACAAGCCAAGACCAGGAGGCAGGCCAGATAGCCTTGGGACACACTCTCCACCCCCCAAAAAACAAAAGTCCATAATTCAGACAGCTTGGGGCAGACTCTCTGAGCTGTCTGCACTTTTAAGTGTGTACTTTCACTTTAATTAAACTTAACCTTTCCTCTTGCTGTTTGTCTGTCCTTGAGTTCTTTCTCTTGGCCTAAGACAAGAACTGGTCACTGGAGCTACAGATTGGTGTCCCTCTTTGGAGTCCCACCCTGCTGAGTTCTCCCAAAACATTGGGAGCATCATTCACCATTTATTGGATCAAATGTGTTAGTATATCGTATCTTCACTATTTATTTTGTTCCCTTAACTATCAATTCCTGGGAAAATATGTTTTTAAATCTTCTACTAAGATAGTGGACTTATTCATTTATCATTTTAATGCTTTCATTTTATAGCAAATTTAGTATCTTTTTCATATAATAATTTTTTGCTTAAAAAGTATATTAGAAAATATACTCATAATACATTATGTATTTTTTGTTGTTCTATTTATTTTTCTGGGTTTCGTTTGTTGCTTTATAAATTTCTAGACTTCTTCTGGATTAGAATATTGTTTTCCTCATTACATTCTCCTATTAGTTTGGAAAATATATCCTTATATAGAGTTTAACCCATTCGTTATTTATTGTGATTACTAACTGCTGTTTGAATTATTTACCAATTTTTTAATGTAATTCCTATTGACCTGAATTTTTCTTCCTGTTTCTTTTCTTGTTTTTACTATTTTTTTTTTTATTCTTTGAGATTAGATTGTGGTTTTCTTCATCACATTTTTCCTTCTACCTGTTACAAATTATACTTCCTTACTACACACTTTTTTAGTTATTATTTTAAGATGAACATCTAACAAAAACTAAAAAGTAATGAATCTGATTGTGAAGTCTATTGTTTCATCTGTCTCTCTCCTATGGTCTTTTATTTCTGTGTGTGTGTGTGTGTGAGAGAGAGAGAGAGAGAGAGAGAGAAAGAGAGAGAGAGAGAGAGAGTTTTAAACTTTGCTCTCATATTTCTGTGAACTTGATATGAGGAAATTCTTTGAAGTCCTATAGAAGTTTTATTTCTCTGAGAGGAATTGTGTTTGTGTTCGGAAATTGCCTGGAGGCACTACCAACCCTGGAAATTTTTAAGCTATATTCTCTATTTAAATGTTTTAGATCAACACAATGTGAATTTGGACCTCAAATCTGCTTGAGGGTTGGTTTTTGGATATGAATTTTCATATTATTGTTTTTCCTTCTTCCCAGAACAAAAATTGAGGCAAGTAATGTTCTTGCTGTCCTCTTCAGCATTGTAGTTTCTTTTCTCTTTACCTGTATACCTTTACACTAAGGTCTCAGCTTTGTGCAAATGTCTCCTATAATATTCTATATCCTGCATGAGTTCTAGGCTTTAATCCTCTTACCTATGCTGTCTGTGCCCTTGCAAGGGTAAGCTTAAGATCTCTCAGAGTGAAAGCAAGTTTTGGCTATTCTTTACCTTTAGAGAGTTCTGCTTTCATTTTGTGTTTGTCCTTTTAAAAATTCCTTTCCTTTGTGCCAGCAAAGAAATACATTTTAATATATTTAAATATTCAAAAAAGCATTGTAACTATTTTGTTTGAGAGGGTCATTTGGGGTAACTCATCGAGTATATTTTTGGAAATAGCAAACCAGTATAATACAATTGTGAGTAATTGGTTATTTTTTATTTTCTTAAGTTCCCAGTAAAAATTCACTTTAGAGTTTGTAAATCAAAATCTGAAACAAATGAGACCAAGTGAAATTTCTAGAGATAATTATATTAGTTTCAGTTGGCAGCCTAAATGTGAATTAATAAATCACTAAGCAAGTTTTAATATATGGCTTCGGAATAGGAACTAACCCTGCTTATGAAGTCCGGTAACCTTGAAGTTCACAAGCCAGGACTATATTCTCTGTACTTCCTGGTTTTTAAAAGTTGCTAGATCAGAAATAATGAGAAGTAAAAGTCCTGAATTCTTAGTATAAACAAATTTAAACTCAGCTTGCTATTTTTTTTTGATACTTGAATTATTGCTTATTTTTATATTCCGGCTCCATAAACATAAGAACAGCAAAGAGCCATTTAATAATCATTTCTCATTAATAAATAATTGATACCCTGAAAAGTTAGTCATTCTAATTCCCATAACAAAATATTCAAAATTAGTAATTTATTACATTGAAATTAGGTATTTCTACCTATGGTTTCATAGACCAGTAATTATAGAAGGGTATGCATTTTGCATTTAATAAATTCATTTAACTTTGCACATTTGTACTATTTCAATAAATCTGGCTTGCCCAGTCAATAATTTTCATTGCTGGAGAAAATTGCAAAATATAAATGCAAAATTTGTCCTTCACACTAAGAATGGGAATGTCAATTCATTCATCCAAAAAAACAAAAACTAAAACAAAAAATGAATGTTGTGAGAGATCCTTTTTATTTTTCACTAGTTTTTGTATAGAAAGATGTCATAAAGATATTGATAGGAATCTTATGGTATTTATTTAGAAATATTGCAATGTTGAAATAATATAAAATTATTAACAGTTAAAATTCTGCCTTCCTCTGAATTTTCTGGGTATTGCTGTGGATTTGAGAAATACATTGTGTGAATATGAAGTAACTATCTGTGCCTTTTGTATTTGCTCATCTCTTCCTTAATTCATCTGTTCACTAACGTGTGAATCTGAGTAGAATGTAGAGCCATTCAGAATTGCTTTCTACTTTCTTTACTCTGTTGATGAATTTGGGCAAAGTTTGATATGTCAAGAAGCAAGCTTATAAAAGAATAAAAATCAACAGAATTTAGAATATTTTGCCAAGATGATAGCACATTCCTTCAACTACTGATTAAATGCAGTCAAATGAAGAGCCAAACAGAACCTAGTAGCGTTGTATACATATGCACTTTGGTAACAGATTTGATCTGATTGTAGAAGATTAAAAATTTTTTTCTCAGAAAGAGCAGGAATAATAATGGTTGAATGGTGGACATGTCATTCATCAGTATCTACCGAACCACTTGGAGGTTCACTAAGCATATAACTCTCTGCTATACAAACCACTGCTAAATGCTAAAAACAAAAGAGACAATAATATAACAGATATGATATCAGAATATTATGTACAATATAGAATATCATGTCTATTATATTATTGTTTTTTGCTGCTGATGACGATAATAATAATTACAGAGCATTTACTAAGAGCCAGGCCTTTCCATAAATCAATTTCATTTACATCTCAAAGAGCCAATGGGCTGGATAGTAGTATTAGCTCTAATTTATAGAGGAAGATACTTCCCCAACCTATATATGTGATTTTCCTTAATTTAATAAAACTGAAAAAAATTTTAATTAGGTGATATGGGTCATTATATTATTTGTGATTAATAAGAGGACAATCTTAGAGACACATATTTAGGCTATCTAAAATCACTGACTCTTAAATCAGGCCAGTAAAAAAACTATTATGAGAACAGTAGCTTAAAAGGAAGAATTTGAATTCTACAATTCAAGGGGATACTTTCCTAGATTAAATATTTTCTAATTATAAAAGTAACATGTTTATTTAAAATTTTGAAAATGTACACAAGTATAAAGAAGAAAATATCAATCTTAAAATCATTTCACCTATCCAGGATAACCACCGCTAATATTTTGGTACATATATCCTTTTAATCATAGGAATATAGGCATGCTTTTCAGATTTCTTACAAAATAAATTATGAATTGTTTTGCAACCTGATTTTTTCACTTAACAAAAATATTTTAACATTCTCCCTTGACAGTAAGTACTCTTCAGGATGATTCTTAGGCTACTCAGTATTCAGTCACATGATGTCATTAATATATTTCAGCAATCCTTGTTATTGGACTTTAGAAAATTTCTTCTATTTGTAATAACCATTCTTGTGCATAAATCTGTGGAAATGCTAAGTACACTTCCGGAGGGTAAATTCCTAGAAGTGGAAGTTTTAAATGAATAGACATACTTTTTGGTCTTTGATATGTGGATCTTTTTCACTGGTCTCCTGCTGGTAATACAAATGTGTCTAATGTAGTGTGATAACACAAATTAAAAGTGAGTTTGGTGTTTTTCAATTTTACTCTCCTCATTATTTCTCCTGTAATTGCTAGGCCGGAGTAGAGAGAGAGATGGAGAGTTCTGCAGTACCCCTGGGTGCTGTCCTCTAACCTTGCGGTCCTCTCATTCTTCCACAGCCACCTCAGCTGCCCACACTGAACCAGGGCCAGAGCTCTTTGGAACCTCTGAACACTGGTGCTTTTTTTCACTTAGCCAACAAGGAAGCTCTCTGCTTCTCAAGAACTAACTCTTTCACAGCATTGGTCCCCTGAAGACAGTTCTCGCCTTTCATATCACTGGCCATTTTCTCAGATAACTAAGGCAAAATTGGGGGTGAACAGAATGATGGCTTAGTGGATGGTCAAGGATGCCCCATGCTTCAGCGCCTATCATCCCAGTCCTTTTCTAGTCCCTCACAAGTCAGGAGGTTCTTATGACCAGAGAATGGTGACCACTAGGGGGAAGTATTGCCTAAAGCCATAAGTTAGTCTGACAGTCAGCTGACCCTGCCTAAGCACTGCCCTCTAGAAAAAGTACTGTCAATAGAACATCTATGTATTAGTGTGTCTATTTCTCTACACCTTTGCTTACACTGTTATTTTTTCTTTTTTCTTTTTTTAAACCAATTTGAAAGACAACAATGATATCTCATGTTTTAATTTGGATTTCTTTGATTACTAATAAGGTTATAACATTTTTAAAACACTTCATTTTAAAAATTCTGGTTATACAAACAGAACATATCTTTTAGAAACATATTCATACCACTTAGAAATGAACTAAGAAAGGACAGTCTGTCATAAGCTCACCCCCAGAGGAAATCATTTTTATGTATATACTTCCAGTATTTTTCCTACTCAAATATGTATATATACATAAATAAATATATTTTATGCCTAAACATATAGACCTAAACTTGCCTCATTATTTTTAATAACTACAGGAAACTTTTACACAATGAATAACATAACTTATTCAACCAGTCCTATAATGATGAAATTTTACCTTGCTTCTAATTTTTCACATGACTAATAGTGCTATAATGAACACCATTTTACATAAAATTCAATGTGCTTTGTGCAAACTTTCCTGAGAATAAATTTCAAGAAGTGTAATTATTGAGTCAAAGGGTTTTCACATTAAGTTTGATAGAATGAAATTATGTGAGGTCAGATATTTTTGTCTATTATGTTCACCGCTTTAACCCTAGTCACTAGAACAGTCGTTAGCACATTTTATGTACTCAAGAAATATTTTTGAATGAATGCATGAAAATATTTTGCCAAATCCTCAAATTTTTTTACCAATTTACCCTCCTACCTATAGTGTATTAAAAAGTCCTGTTTTGTTTCATAGTTGTCATACTAGAAGTTATTGCATCTTCTGATCAATACCAGTCTGAAGAGTAAAAAAAAGGATATCTCATTTTCTTTTGCATCTAATTATCACAAAGATAAGCTTTATTTATTTATTGCTATTAGTACTATCCTAGTAATTGTCTATTGTCTGTTTCTCCCTTTTATTTAATTATTCTGTTTTTCTTTAAATATTTGTACTTATATCTTTAAATATTTAAAAAAATCCTAAAGTATTGTATATTATTAATTTTGTTTACATTTGTGTGTAGTCAAATCTTTTACCTCGTGGTTCCTATTATCCTTTCATGATAGGAAAGAGCTTCGCTACTCAGATTAGAAGAAAACGTACACTTCCATATTTCCTTTTTCCCCCCATTTAAATCTTCAATCCATCTCAATCTTTTGTTGTTAGTGGCAAGTATAAACTAGGAACCTAATTTTTTTTCTAAGATTTTTTTAATCATTCTAATTTCTCCATAATTTTACCCATTTTTCTTATTGATTGAAAAGAATATTAATATATCAAAAGTTCTGTTAGTTAGGACCCATTGAGTTATTAATGACAGAAAGGCAACTGAAGTTTTATGAAGGGGAAAACTTCTAAGGGCATTAAAGGAATTTATTTTGAGGATGGCTAAATTCTAGCATACAAACAATGTCACCAGAGTTGAATGTATTTCTTGTCTTAAATTCCCTCACATTAATGTTCTCATCCTCTTTTACTTCAGTTTCTTTCATAGGATGAAAAGCTGTGAAGAAAAGTATTATCACTGGCCATTCCAGATTTACATTATCCCCAATTAATAATCTCCAAGCAAAGAGCAAGATTCTGTGCCATAGACCTCCACTCAATTCACACTTAGTTTTACAGCCTCACTTTACTAATAAAGAGACTCTCACATCATGCTGCCTTTGGCTATGTGACAATTCCTGAGCCTTCTTTTGACTAAGAAGAAGGGAGTGCTGTGACTGGCCAGGACTGGGTCAAGAGCCAGAGGATTCCGGGACTGAAACTACCAAGATAATCACACTGTCAAAGTGGGGGAGGGGAAGCTATTCAAAAGAAAGGGAGTAGTGTGAGGTCAGCTCAAACCTGTGAAATACTAGTAGACAAACAAAAATGCTGAGTGTCAAACCGGTTCTGGTATATATATATCGTGAAAAAAATTTTTCGGTTTGTCACTTGGATTTTACCTTTGTTTGTATTGTCTTTTGAAATAACATTTCAAATTTATGTAGTAAATCTATCTATTTTTTCTTTCTGGTTAATTTCTTAGTTATACATTTATAAATATTGTATAAATTAGTTAATGAGTGACATCCTGGGCCAAGGCAGGAAACTTAAAATCATTACCTGAACTGCTTAATTATGAGATGGAATATGGTTAAACTTTCAGGCAGGATGGTATTTAGGGATTGGAATTAGTAAATTGATACTACCTGGGTTTACTCTTAAAGATAGCTCAAAGTTTTGTTTTGTTTTGCTTTGTTTCATTTTGTTTTGTTTTGTTTGGCTTTTTCATTATCTTGTGAGCTGAAAAAGGCATGAGGAAATTCTCAGTAGAAATGGGAAAAGCCAGGTAGAATAGAACAACTGGTTCTTGAGAAAAGATAGACTAGGATAGTTTTTAAACATTTATTTTGAGTAGAATTTAAAAGTAATATATTTATACAAGAAAACCTGTTAGACATAAAAGATATACTTAAGAGAAGAACTGGAGAAAGAAGAGGGTATTTGAAAAGCCTAGTGAACTTCTGATGAAAATTAGATTGCCACAAACAGAATGAAAATTACCTGAATCACAAAATATGCTCCCAACCTAGAAGCAGAAAGATCTTGGTTTAAAAGTATATTTGGTTCACGGCTGTATTTAATGCCACTGAATTTTACACTTAAAAATGGTTAAAATGATAAATGTTTTGTTTTGTATAAATTACCACAGTAACAAAAATGTAGATCCTGCCATTTCTGGATATGTGACACTGGGCAAGCATTCTAACTATGTAAAGTTTTAGTTCTTTTTCAGCATATGTGTACAACTCATTTAACACTTTAAAATTGAACTGTTTTAATCTCAATTGTGTGCCAAAGCCCTAACACCACATATCGACGTCAGGTGCAAGACCATCGATGAGATTTGCAGATGATAAGAGGAACTAGTCTTCTGTGTCTTCGATTCTCATCTACACTGAGTGTATTCAAGGGTTGGAGTAATTCAGTAGAGAAGTTTTGCAGAGTTGTGCTGTGCTTCTCCCCTACCCAAGGGGAAGGGAATTAGGGGTTCTTTGGTATTCACATCAAAACCAGAGAGACAGCCTTTAAGGAAATCATCTAGAGAGAATGGTGTCTGTCTAAATCTGACAGTGTGAAAGGAACTCTGCTTTGCAAAGAAACTACAGTTGTGAGACTATCAGCAATGTGAGATAGAAGGAGAGAAATCTGTGAGGAACCAACAAAAAAAAAATGCCTTATGAGAAAAGGTAGTTTGGAACACTGTCAAGTTCCAGAAAGCTCATTGCCAGTAAATTAAAACATCAGCCAAGTAAAAACTTTCCTGTTCATTTTTTCTCTTTTCTCCACCAGCTAGTACCAAGACTACATGAGGCAGGGAGAAGAATTTACTCAGAGAAAAGAAGAGAGAGAGATGAATAGGTTCAGAGGACAGAGTAAAGCCAGTATAGGGTGGGCATGTGACTGTTCTTTACGGCCTCATCAGTCCTAAAGAGAGGTCTAAACTCAAAAATTACTGTGTGTGAGTGAAAATTTTATGGTAAACATGGGAAACTGGCAGATTTCATAACTAGATTGATGGAGAATAAATGTTGGCAGCACATGTGGATGTGGTGACAGAGGTGCCTCAATGGGCTTCTAGAGGATGCTCTTCAGCCCCCAATCAAATATGAGTCAACTCTGAAAATGAAGTGAGGAAATTTAATTGCCTATACCAAACTTAATTTAGCAAAAGGTTATTTTAACCTGCCAAGTACAATATACAAACTGCCGTCTAGAAATTGACAAAGAACAGCTACCTAGGTCCATGAATAGGGTGAGCCTCATCACTTCCCTTCCCTTTCTGGAAACTCCAGCTGGTCTCATTCTCCTTTCTCCCTTCTGATCACCTATATCCTGCCGCATCTCCCTAGCAAATCACTCTCAGATCCCTTACTAGTGCTGAGGGATACTTTAGGATCATATTGGAAAATATAGCAAAGAGTACTCTAAAAATGGAGAGTTCCTTTCTTCACAACCGTTTTTTTCAGTTTCTCATATTTCTGACACTGTGATATATGTTGGGCATGCTACAAAGAAAAAGACATTGTCTCAGTTTCAGTGAGCTTGTAGATTAGGGCCAGAAACAGGAAACTAAAAATATAATTATGAGGTAATGAGAAAATTATAGTAATACACACACACACACACACACACACATATAAATTGCTATAGAAGCACAGAAGAAGGAGAAATTTGTTCTTCTCAACGTGGGAAAACCTAAATACTGGGGGAAAAAATAACTAAAGAACCAAATAAAAGTAAATAAATCCCCGTTTAACCATTCTTCATCTCCCTGTTTAGCACACTGGGACATCACCATGAACAAGCCGCAGAAGTGCTTCACCTGGTTATTGCCATGGAGGCTGCTGGTCCTACTAATCCTTTGAATGAAACTCTTCCCTTCAAGTTGATGTTGCTCCCTTTGTGAGAAAAATTTAAGTTGTTGTATGATCCTCACTGTACCCAAATAGCTGCCCTACTGATTCCACTACTGTGTCCCAAATGTCACTATTAGAATCCATTATTGTGAAGATGTATCATTATCTTCAGAGGGCTACAGATAATCATATATTTGCCACTTAATGTTTAAATGTGTGCTCTTATGATATTTCTACATGTGTAGCTGATATACAATTGTGATCAGCTGGCAAACTTGGCATAGCCTAGACCATGCTTTCTACAATCAGTCAGCCTCAGTTCAGATCCTAACTCTGTCACTCTACTTAAACTACAATACTTCAGTTTCTTCATCTATAAAATGAAGATGATGTGAAGACTTAATGCCTAGTACATAATAAGCGTTTAATAACTTAAAATGTTGTCTTTATTATCTGGATGCCTACATGAAAGCTCAATCAAAACCCATTCAAAACCAAGAAAAAGAGTAAGAAAGAAGGGGGTAGAGGTAAGAGTTTGTAAAAGAAGAAAAAAGAATTTAAGACTGTTGAGGAGAATTCTTGAAAGAAGGAGCTCTCTTTGAGATTCTGATCTTTCTTAGAGCCACACTATATTTGAAATATTCCAACTGAGAAGAGATAAGTACCAAGAGACACAGCTTCCTAATAAAATATAAGACCTATCTTCAAAATTTTGAACTGTGGAGCAAATCTATAAACTAATGATTGCTACTCTATAAATTATTTGCATTATTATAAATGAAAATATTCTTTCAATCAGATACATATACAAACACACCGAAGAAAGCATGAACTAAATGTCCATCAATAGATGATTGGATAAAGAAGCTGTGGTACATATATACAATAGAATATTACTCATCCATAAAAAAAATGAAATCTTAACATTTGCAACATGGATAAACCTAAAGGGTATTATGTTAAACGAAATAAGTCAGACAGAGAAAGACAAACACCATATGATTTCACTTATATGTGGAATCTAAAGAACAAAATAAACTAACAAACAAAATGAACAGAGTCATAGATACAGAGAACTGGTGATTACCACATGGGAAGGAGGTTGAGGAGCTGAGTGAAAAAGGTGAAGTGATTAAGAAGTACAGATTGATAATTACTAAACAGTCATGGGATGTGAAGTACAGCATAGGGAATATAGCCTATAATATTGTAATAATTATGTACAGTGCCAGGTGTGTACTAGACTAATTGGGGGATCACTTCATAAATTATATAAACTATGCTGTATGCCTGAAACTAATATAAAATAATATTGAATGTCAATTGTAATTGAAAAATAAAAATTAAAAAAATAAAAACAAAAAAGCATGATAAAACAACATTATATGGTTCAGCATATACTTTGATCTACAATTTTATTCTGAGATTGTTTTTATAAGCTCATAGAATATACATAATCATTAATTACCCAACTCCTCTCATTTCATTTTATGAAGATATTTGTACTATTTTATTAAGTAAAATCATTATTATAACTAAATTATTACATGAAAACTCATTTTTAAATTTAAAGGTTTGAAGTAATACCCTATATAATATACCCTAAAATGTTTGTCTGAAGAGTCCTGCTTCAAATCAGTTGAGTTCATTTTTATTCTCAGAATATTTTTTGCCAAAAAAAGCTCAATGGCACTCCCTCATTTATAAAATCTGTTACAAATTTGGGCTTCACGACAGGGCAAGGACAAAAAGCAAGATTACTAGCATTCTTAGAGCCAAAAATCTTTTGCGTTCTTTTACAAAATTGCTTACTTCTGAAATTAATGGACTGTCAGTGGGTTCTGGATGATGGCTAAAACTTTAAAATAAGGAAGGGTGACCCCTAGTGTTGGCCTTGAGAAACCAAATTTATGTAAAACCACAAAGCTCCAAGTGTGGGAAATAATAATTCAGTAGCGTGCGTTACAAAACAAGTCAAAATACCTAATTTACTTATCTTAATTGTCTATATACACATAAACCACTATTATTTAAGATATTATTAAAATGCTTTAACAAAATCATTCCAATTATACAGTTCCTCCTACAGAAATTCTCTTTCACTCATGGCAAGTGTACAAATCAAAAAAGAATGAAGAGGAAAAGGCACAAGATTTGCTTGAATGAGCAAAGAGAAAACTAACCAAGGATAAAATAAAGCCTAAACATTAACTCCACATTGCACTGAAGATGACAAATTATACTTAAGCTACAGCTTTAGACTTTTGTGAAGTATTTAGTAAGGAAATCTTGAGAGAATCATTTACTTCCTTACTAGTTTTTGCATAGAAAAACTCACCTTCAGCAAGCTGAAGGTCACCAGTCCTGTAAGAAAAAGAAAAATAGTTCAGCTGAAACACCTGTCACTTGTGACAAAATGAATGCAATGAGAGGTCAAAAATGACTTATTGCATCATTTGAACTCATTGTCACTCAAGAGAAGGCTTTAGGGAAAAAAAAGAGGACATGCTGGGCTGGGGAACCCTTATATATGTGAAAGGGAATTCTTCCTCGAGGAAAAAAAAATTCTGTGTTTGGAAAGCCTCAAGTTCTTTTCTGTTAAGTTTTATTGCCTTTATTTACTAAAGCCCTTGACTGGAGCTGGCTTGGCACCAGCACAGAGCTAAGCAAAAACTAGAAAGTTAATGCTCACCTTTGAATTTCAGGTGCCAAAGTGACATAAGAGTTGCCTAGGCAAAGTTTGTGCTGAGGACAGCTCTGCCACTTTCTTTACTCAGAGGAACTAGACAAAGAAAATTAGAGAATGATGAGGGAAATAAGGAATGAGAAGGAAATTGAGTATGGTGATGAAATTGCCAATTTAATATGAGAGGCAGAATTTAAATGGACAATCAACTATTAGCATTGATTGCTGACACATCATCCATCACCTGTACAACGCATTTAGTTGTTAGTATATGGATTCATTTTCTTGCTTTATTCTAATGATTCCATGAAAAGAAAACCTTTTGCTTGGTGAGAACTTTCACAGATGGTATTTTAAGCTTTCTAAGTGCCATTTATACCGCAAAAAAAAATTATTATTTAAAATGTCTAAGTCTTACTGAAGTCCTTAAATTTTGTTCAAAGTGGATTTTCCTTTTTATTTTTCTCTTTCATCCTCTGATTTTACACTATAGATGTCCACTCATCTTTATTAAGAAAGATATTTCTTTTTTGCTTCACATAAATGGTTCCTAGTAAACATGTTATCTAACTTGTATATTATTTAGATCACATATGCTAAATTATTTTAAATAATGCTTTGAAAGAATTGTATTTATCTTAACTACAACAACAACAACAACAAGATTTTACTCTCTAAGATGAATTAGTACTGAAGGGAATCAAAATTTTGCTTCCCTGAAGCCGCTTTTTGAGATATTGACTTTAAGCTGTTTATTAAGCAACAAGCCTCAGAGAACCTTTGGCCCTTCCTCCTTTTTCTGCCTAAGAGATTCAGACAGAGAAAACTGCTTCAGGAAGGAATTCTTAGAATGCTGCCTTAGCTCAATTTGAATTATGTATGGTAAATAAGAGGACAACAGGAAGGATCCTGTTAGCTAGATGCCCCGCCATGTTCCATTGTTTCTGAACTGCATAGCAAGAATTTGCCTGCCCTGTGTGTTTCACTCTTACTCAAGTACCTGTAAATTGCCCATTTTCACTTCTGAAATCTAAGACCTCATTCTTCTCCTTTTCTCCTTTGTCCAAAATGTCTTATACACCCAATGGTGCTTTACTGTCTTTGGAATTTTTATGTCTATGTGAATTCTTCGTGCACATGTATTAAAACTTTGATTTTCTCCTGGTAACCTGTCTTTGTTAATTTGATTATTAGCCCAACTAGGATAACTTAGAAGGTGGGAGGAAAAGTATTAATTAATTTTTTTAGCACCCACAGTACTAAAAGAATAATTTTAATCCTTTTATGTTTCCGACTTTATCACCTTTTTTCATCTGCATTTTTTATAGTTTTATAAAAAGAATTCATTCAAACAAATTTCAAGTTTCTGTTTTCATTATACCCCTATAATCGAGGATTTTTAATTATAAGCAACATGTCTCATAAAAATTTTCATTTATTTAGCAAGAAGGTAATCTTTAATAAGCGTATATATAATTTTGTTTCATGACTGATTTACCTGCCTACTGATGCTCATTCCAGCAGAGCATTAACGTTCTCTGGGAACTTCCATTTTTTTAAAAAGCTGCATCAATTCCTTCCAGTGACTAATATAAGACACTAAAATAACTTGTTTGAAATTCAGCTTTCAAAAGTGCATAGAATCCTAGAAAGGAGCTTATGCACACATTTTGCCTTCCTTTTAATATAACTCCTACATGTAAGAAAAGTAGGCTCCTAAGCAATATTAGGAAGGTGATCTCTCTTTGCCAAATAATAGCACAAAATGATGCCCTGTTCAAATACACACATTCTGCCAAATCCAGATGCATGTGGGAGTTGAGTAGTAAATACTGGGCTTTGGGAGGTGGTGTGCAAGGAAACATGAGAATGGTATTTATAGAACACGTCTTGGAGATGGAGAATCAATTTCATTAAAGAGTCGGTGGAATAAATGATTCATTTTATTTCATATTTGAAGCCACAATTTCATATTAAAATAAACATATTATAAAATGGAATTCAACAATGCTTGATGATAGAGCTAAAATGTGGGGCTTCAAAAAGTTTTGTTTTTGCTGGGGTGCTTTAAGCTATTTTCCCAAGTCTTTGGGGTTTATAGAAATTTTTATAACAATGTTTGAGGTAGGTGCCATATTTTTCTCCACTTTTCAGATGAAGAAATTGGAGCATAAATTAGTATGTTAGTGGCCTATCAAGGCTTCAAACTAAAAGTCTGTGCTTTTAACCTACACAGTATAAAAAAAAATCTGGCAATTGTTAAATTTCTTTCTATTGCAAATTTAACTGACTTTGTGAAAGAAGCTCTCCCCAGATGTCAGCAGCACAAAAGTGGGTCTTCTCTCTAGCAAAAAGGTAGTCAAACATTTTATTTATGTATTTCTATAAGAAATTTTCTATTGAGATATAATTGACATATAACATTATATTACTTTCAGTAGTACAACATAATGATAGATAGTTGTAAAGAATTTTTTAAGTTGAGAATTAAAATTTTATTTTATAAATTTAAGTAGCTCAATAAAAGATAATTTTCTGTATATTACAAATATATGAAATTTAAAAAATAAACTGCTCTATCACTTTAAATGTATCCAGTAGAATCTGAAAACAATAGTGATTTGATACCCACCATAACCTATTTTTTAAAAAGCTTTTACAAATCAAAAATTTATTATCATTCCTTTTTTCCTTTTTATGTTTCACTTGACACCATAAAACTTTATAGCAAGGTGATACATATTTTTATGCTTGAGCATCTTTTATTTATTATCCTTTAATAATTTTCTACAAAAACTATGTAAGTTTAATGTTTAACTGCAAGTTTCTAAGTGTTAAATTATTTTTCCTTTGAATTGCATTATCATAATTACTAGTTGTTCCCTATTGATTTAAACAATAAAATCACAAATTTTGACAATTGTCCTTCATAGAATGTAAATTATATTGAAAATGCATTTCTTAGTGAAACATGGGACTGAAACTTTTGTTTTTTCATTTATTTTTACTATTTCATATGTTCATTAATGACTATTATTATTGCTCAAATGAGATAGGGTTCAACATTCATATTACCCCTATTTTTGTTTTTGTAGGTGTAAGTGCTGAGAAAGCTTGTTTATATAAATCAATAAGTGGTCCTAGGAGTTTTGCTATAGAAATGTTACTCAATTTTTTAAAGTCATTATTGGTTACATGACAAAAATTACTTAGTGATATTTCTTTGAAATTATTTTTAATGGTTAATCAGTGAAAATTCTATTAGGTTCTCTTTCAATTTTATTTAAGTTGATGAAAAATAAGTCTCCTAATTTGCAAGAGGATTTGTTACCCAATCACCATGCCAACATCAATATTTCCAATCGTTCTTTGATTGGCACCCTGCTGGTTTTTACACACTGGTGCAATTCACCATTGTAACATTCAGGAAACCTGAGTGAGGTGCATGTCTTTTTGTAAAGAAAAAGGTTCTTGTGAAAATAAAAAGAAAAACATAAAGTATTTATCAAGATGTGGAAATTGGTACCTTTTATCTATTAGTCCAAGTAACTTTTGGAAAGTCAGAACACATATGTAGAAGCACATCGAAGACCACTGCTCTATGCTCTAACCACTCTTGATCTCTGTTTCTCACAATTTTAAATGTCAAATTTCCAGGAAAAAAAATATAATTGGTCTAGCTTGGGCAAATTCTCCCATCCTTGCTTTATGAATGGTAGCTACTGGAATAGGACCATATTTCATAGACAGGGCCACCCAGAATCACACTGGTGGCCAATGCTAGAAGAAATGAAACTGTGGGCTGTATGAACCATCCTCATAAGAGTTATCTATAACTAGTGTTAAAGTGTCTACTTTCTTTTTTCTTCTTCGAACTTGCCAATATTCTCCTTTTCACTTGTCTTTTCAAAGAACCAGTTTTTAGTCTTAATGTATTTATAGTTAACAGAGGGGGGGGAAAGCTTAATGAGAAAGATTGATAGGGGAGTAGAAACATTTGTTTGGTCATGGAGATGACATTCCAGGAGACTTAAACAGCATATGCAAAAGCATAGAAGGTGAAAGGAAAATATGGAACACGCTACTGAATATTTTATGCAAATTTTTCTTTGGGGCCTAGTTTACTAGAGACAAAAAATATACCTCCCTCCATAGGGCAGTAGAAGCTTGTTAAGAAATAACAGAAAATAATATTGCCTAGGAATAGTAGAAACAGATGGAGGATTTTAAAATTCAAGGGAGAAGTTTAGCTTTGTTGTGCTAGAAAAAAGCAAGCTGTTGGAGGTTCTTGGACAAGGGAATGGTATGGTCAAACGAGTGTTTAAGGGAGATTATTCCACATTATTGTAATGAATGGATTGATGGAGATAAAATCGGGAGGCAGAGCAGCCAAGTAAGTGGTACTTACAGTTATTCCCAAGGAACATTGGGGCCGGATTAGAAGAGTGACTTTGGGTTAGAGGAGAAAGTAATACTGTAAAAGAGTTTTTTTTGTTTATTTGTTTGTTTTTTTTTTTTAAATTAACAAGATTTGAAAAGTGCTTATAAGAAATGGAGAATTGATATCAAGGTAAATTCAATCGACAAACAACCAAAGCCTTTTTATACATAATCCACTCTCTTATTCATGTTTGTTCATGTAATTCAGGATTGTTAACCTAATGAACAAAACACAAAGATGTACAAAAACTGATTCTTTTGTTTAAGTGCTTGATTTTAACCATTTACACTTTACCAAGAATCCTATAGTTTATGTATATCCTCATAAAAAATTTCTTATCCGACAAATACTCATTTGAATTATAATCCACCTCACTGTGTAGCAGAGATACTAAAAGTACTGAATTTAGGTGTAATAACCAGGTCACAGCACTGACAAGCCAAGGGTCACAAAACTGAGAACTGAGTCTTCAAACTTCAAGTTCTGTATATTTTTCACAATATTATGCGTTAGGAGGTGCATTAGCCAGTCATTTTTTGATCACTTACTATGTTCCAACTATGTGCATTATGATCTCATTTAATCTTTTGAAGCATTCCATAAATTAGGCATTGTTCACCACTATGGAAAAAATTCAGAAAGCTACATGACTCGCAATGAGCGATTCACCTTGTGACAACAGGTAGATTAGAGTATAGGACTATCTGACCTAAGTACCTGAGCTCTGACAGTAACACCATTCAGCAATATCAGAATGGAGGTAAACAAGCGCTACAGAAACACATAGGTATGAAAAGGTTCCTAGAAACATTGGGATTAGGCAAAGACCCGGGAGGGAGATAGAACTTGAGTTGGCTTTTAAAGGATGAGTTGACAGGTAATGGAGAAGGCCACTATGATATTGTGATATAATAAGAAATATATATATACATATGTATGTATATACACACACGCGCACACACACACATATACACACACACACATATATATATATTTCTTATTATATCACTATATATATATATATATATATATATATATATATATATATGTATATATATATA
>NW_006494612.1:18881043-18918121 GCF_000325575.1 Pteropus alecto | reverse complement strand
TATGTATGTATATATATAATCTTCATCCCTGATTCCTGGCATAAAGCTTCAAAAATACTTATCTTGGAACAAAATTTATCTTTTGTTATTAAAAATAAGCCCCTTCAACAATATCTGAGTTTCTCTTAAGAAGGTGATTCTTGACGGGACCTTAGGAAGCTTTAGGATAGGTGCTGGTTGCCAGAGGAACCAAACATATGATTGAAGTGTTGGACTTAACAGCACCACTTCCTGACCTGCACTCTTGGCAGAGGTGAGGGGCTGGAGGTTGAATTAATCACCAACGAACAATGATTTAATCAACCGTGCCTATGTTATAAAACCATAAACAAAAGAGTTCGGAGAGCTTTCGGCTTGGTGAATGCACCCATGAACCGAGAAGGAAGTACGCCCCAAATTCCACAGGGATAGAAACTCCTACATTCAGGACCTTTCCAGACCTTGCCCTATGTGCCTCTTCATCTTGCTGTTTATATGTATCCTTTATAATATCCTTATATAATATTCTTGATCAAAAGTAAAGTATTTCCCTGAGCAATTCGAGTAGAGCAACCTGAGGAAGGGGTCATGGGAATCTCTTATTTGTAGACAAATTGGACAAAATTGTGGGTAACCAGGGGAACCACTACATGTAATTGGCATCTAAAGTGGTGGGGGGGCCAGTCATGTGGGATTGAGACCTTAAACTGTGGGGTCTGTGTTAACTCTGGGTAGTAAGTATCAGCATTAAATTAAATTATAGGATACTCAGCTGGTGTCCACAGAGAATTGGAGCATTAATCAGTATGGGAAACTCACACATTTGATGTGGCAAGTGTTGTGGGTAGAAATAGATCATAGTACACACCAAGAGATGATGATCCTAGTCAATCCCATTGGAAGTCTCTATGGTTTGAAATCAAACTTAACCCAAAGAGTTTCAACTAAATATTTGGCTAATAGTTGTATTATTAATCCCAATAGGAAAGTTGAAAGGGAACATTAGATGGGACATAAAAAGATTACAAATTTAATTTTGGATGTTACCATACTATACTGAGTACCTATGAAATATGTCTAATTGACTTCTGGAAAGTGGCCAGAAAGTTGGAAGATAAAAAAAAAAAAAAAAACTATGGATTTAGGAGTCTGTAAAGTGAGTATAATAATATCTACCTCACAAATTCATATTGAAGATTTAATATAATTATGTAAGCAAAAACTCTTTAAAAACAGGAAGTTATTTTATGAGTTTTCACATAGAAGGGGGAGCTGTAGTCCTGGAGGAGATGAGATCTCTGAGGTATAATATTTAATAAAGAAAACAATGGGAGAATGAAAAGAAATATTTGAAAAAGATTGAGCATTTAAAAGATAGAAAGAGAAGAATAATTTGAGTATTGCAGAGCAATATAATTTGCTTCCCCAGAAGTCGAGAAAAAGAAATTTTAAGAAATGAAATGCATTAAAGAAGTAAGTAGATTTGAGAGTGAATAAATGGCTATTAAAATTGACAACAATTAGATCTTAGGATACAAAACAACTTGAATTTAAGGATGCATGGATAGAGATGTAGGGGACATTGAAGATGTTTGGCAATAAAGAAAAAGAAGAGGATAGTAGCTAGAGTGGGATGTGGAAATAAATGTGTATGTTAAGCAGGATATGAGATTCTAGGCTAGAAAAGAATATCTGTATGAATAATAACCCTTATATAAGAGGAAGAGCTGGGTCAAGGACAAAGAGACACATTGGTTTTATAGTGGAATCATCTTTTTCTCTAAAATGAAGGGAATCACAAGTTGACAAGCTGAGGAGGAGTGAAAGTGACCTGAATCTTTTCAAATAAATAGAAAGAATAATCATTTGATAGGAATAAATATGAAACTTGAGGAAGAAGAGAATATGGAATTAAAAAGATAAGGAAAAAGGTAACAAAATATGACATCTATCCTTTGGAATATTTTGTCAGAAAACCAGTAAGAGATTTAAAAGGACAATACGCTGGGCTCCGTAAAAACTAGCATGAGATTTTGGTGAGTCAGATCTGAGAAATTCTTTGTGTTCTCTTTATGGAGTTGTGCAACCAGGGATAAAAATCAAATTATATAGGCAGAACAAAAGCCCTGGTAAATTAGAAAATCAACAGTGCTTCAACTTATTTTTTTTTCCCCTGCAAACAATGCATTGAAGTTGGATTCTAGATTTCTGCACTTTGGCTTCATTATGAGATAAACAAACCAGTTGGGGGTTCATCCTTGTACTAGTCCCACTCTTTTAATATTGTTGAAGTAGGAAAATTATTCTCAAAATTTCTAAATGGTGATCTTTTGAGTGAAAATTTTAAATCTCCTTTATAAGTCAATAACTGCCTACTACTGACTAAAGAAGTTGATCTGTGAAGACTGTGTTTAATAAGTAGTTGAAGAAATTAGTTGTGATATTTTTATATTTTCAGTTCCATAGCTGAAACCACAAGAAAACTATTATAGGGAGATCTATATTTCAAGTTAAAATAAGTCAATATAGACATTTCTAATAAGTAAGACATTTTTAGGAAAGAATATGACCACAGAAATTCTGAATTATTTACTGTAGTTTGTTGCTAAAACTATGTAGAATTTGTGTAAAATTTTAGGCAAAGAGAAATAAATTCAAAATTGTATTTAATTTATTTTTAAATAAAACATACAACATACATACATACACACACATACACACACACACACACACACACACACACACACACACACACACACACATGCCTTGAGCTTACAAAACTAAAGGGAAGTACATTGCCTTCTAAAATTCTCCTGAGAGGAAACATGTCTTATTTGCAGCAGAAAATAATTTTGATTGAAAAAAAGAAAAAAGAAAAAAAAAGGAATGAGAGAGAAGAATCTTTAAAAATGAAAATAAATGAAGAGAAAACTAAGTATAAAAATTTCAGTCTAAAAACTGATAACACTTGCCAAACACACTAAGTCCAGTGTTGGTCATGTCATTTATCTCACCTTGAATTTTTTTTTCCTCTCTCAATTTTAGTTTGTTTCTGAGTAGTTCACTAATATCCTCACAAATTTCCTATACTATACCTATTTTTCCATTAGAATCAGAGGAGAAAAATGCTTAGAGTACAACTCATTACCCTTCAGATATAGGCTTTTGGGAATTTAGTATATACCACTGAGTTTATACAATCCAAATATTAACCATGAAACTCTTTAAACTGGCATAGTTCTAAAGTTTGAATGAAACTTTGTAAAACATCAGCTCAAGTAAGCTATTACATTAGATCTTTTTTTAAATTACAGAATGTAGTAGAAGCTTTCTGTACAAAATATTAAGTATGAGTCCAATATTTCTTTTTAATCTCAGCAAAATCAAATATTCTAATATAATAGCTTCCAGATAACTAGCTTATTAGCAAAAGATATAAAAGTAAAAAGCTTCAGGCATACCCCCAAGCCTTCTCAAATGATACTTTACTTTCAGATGCTGTTAACTCTGACCCAGATGTATTTTTCAATCCAAATAAATGAATCGCCTTCTACCATTTTCAGCTTTTTAAAAAAAATAATAAATTAAACCTGTACCCAGACATGACAATGAAGCTTGTTTTTATTATAACAAACCAACTCCTTGATTATAAAGTCTGATTCCCCAAAGCTGTTGATATATGTTTTTAATCGTACCAGCATTAAATTTTAAATAGGAAATTTTCTTTATTGTTTTACTTTATTTGTACATCTTTTTATGCATATGTTTTGAGAGACTGGCTGCTGGTAATTTAATAAACTTATGGTTAAACCGCCATGATTTAGTAAGACCATAGAATTCAGGCACTCGCAAAAGCAAGTGCTAAAGGAAAGCGTATTTGTAAACACAAAATTCTTGCCCTTAAGATTTTATGTCTCCAACTGTTTCTTTCTCTCTTCCATTTTTTCTCCCTCTTCTGTATGGACAATTTCCATTTCTCCTGACCTAACACATGCTTTTCTCCACATTCACATTACTAAAAAGGTTACTTATTACTTTGTCATAGGGCTTGGTTGTTAAATAGTAAAATTCCAATTGGGTGTCTAAGAGCAAAAATAAAGGAAGGCAGGCATAAAAATGAGAAGAAACTCAGAAGATAATGTTGCTGGTACCCGGTCTAAGGGACTATTACTCAAATGAGTCACTAGCATTATAACTACGTTCTGGTCTTGAATCACAACATTCAACATCTTCTAGTTAGTAGTAGCTTGCTGTATTTAGGATTTCATGTTTGAGATCAACAATTTTATATGCTTTTAAAAAACATATTTAAATATATATATTTAAATTCACATATATATATATATATATTTGTGAATTTATCTTAAAGTTATACCATATATTCATACACTGTTGAATTTCAAAGAGCACCTAAAATGAGGATTATATATTAAATGCTGATTCCTGGTGTTTTCAAATTTATAACTAAGTTTCCTTTTACAGACCTTTTTTTTTTGTTTTCATGGTGAGGACTTACCGTCTGACCAAAATATATTAGGAGCCCTAAAAGTAATTCATATTGTCTAGTGAGTTTGTAAATTGGGATGTTAATTTTCAGTTATACCATCCATAACTTTTTCTTTTATAAAAGGGGGGCCACGTTTGTATTGAGCTACATATTCTTTTTGTCCAGTTATGTAAGGAGACTTTCCTACTATATCCCTGTCCCAAAAGAAGAGACCATTAACACCTGTCATCCTTCATTCAAATGCCAGAGAACTCGGGCCTCATCTGAGCACTGCTGTCTTCTCATCTCCTTCAGTTACATATGCAGATACACTTAATACTTTGACATTTTAGTTGCAGCTGTTTTCCTCTATAAGCTTTCATTGTCCCTAAGTGTCCTTCCATGTGAACTAGGTTTATATCTCTGCTTCGTTGTGCTTGGGAAATGGGCCAGGCCAGTAACAACAAGGAGGCAAACATAATTTTTACTCTTTCTCTCACTTGTTCAACTGATAATAACGGAGTGGGGAGTAGAGGTGATTGTTTTTGTTGATGTGTAAAAACATTTATGTTCTTTTAGGTTTAATTTATAGCCTAAAAATAAAATATGTGCAAGGAAAAGTATGTAAGAAAATGTTGAAAGAGGAAAAGATAATTTCTCAAATGCTAAAATTTTAAACACTTTAAAAAAAAAAAAAACTTACATGCATTATAAGGAAAATATAAGTTCACGTAAATTTACCATTTTTTCCCATATTATATCTTTCTAAAGGAGGACTCTTTCTAAAGACCCACAACAAATAATTTACTTCCCTGGAATTAACTTCCAATCAATACACCTTATTATCTTATAAGCTGTGTCCTGGGTAACATATTGAAATCCACAGTTTGGTAGTTAAACAGACTCCAGAATTATTGAAAGAAAAATTAACTCAAATTAGTTTTCCTATGTCAGGATGACCAAAAATTGTATTTGATTGATTTAATAAGTTGTGTTAATAACTGAATTTATTATAGATACATACACTTAAGGTTTTTGCCTTAGTAAACCACACTAAGCAAATTGGTAAAATAATATATAGAGAACTCTTATAACAATAATAAAAGACAAAAATACAATTGTTTAAATGGGCAAAAAATCTGAAAAGACATTTTTCCTAGAAGATATACAAATGGCCAATTAGCACCTGAAAAAATGCTTATCATCAGAGAAACGCAAATCAAAACCACCACAAGATACCACTTTGTGCCCAGTTAGATGGCTATAATCAAAAAGACAGATGATAACAAGTATTGGCAAGTATGTTTAGAAATCAGAAACCATGTGGAACACTGGGAAGAATGTAAAATGGCACAGCTTCTTTAGAAAACAGTCTGTCAATTTCTCAAATGATTATTTTTAGAGTTACCATATGATTCAGCAATTCCACTCCTAGGTATATACCCAGAGAAGTGAAAATATGTACCTACTCCAAAACTTATACAGAAATGTTCTTAGCAGCGTTATTCATAACAGCCAAAGAATGGAAACAATCCAAAAGTCCTTTAACTGATGAAGGGATAAATAAAATGGCCACGTTTGTATTGAGCTACATATTCTTTTTGTCCAGTTATGTAAGGAGACTTTCCTACTATATCCCTGTCCCAAAAGAAGAGACCATTAACACCTGTCATCCTTCATTCAAATGCCAGAGAACTCGGGCCTCATCTGAGCACTGCTGTCTTCTCATCTCCTTCAGTTACATATGCAGATACACTTAATACTTTGACATTTTAGTTGCAGCTGTTTTCCTCTATAAGCTTTCATTGTCCCTAAGTGTCCTTCCATGTGAACTAGGTTTATATCTCTGCTTCGTTGTGCTTGGGAAATGGGCCAGGCCAGTAACAACAAGGAGGCAAACATAATTTTTACTCTTTCTCTCACTTGTTCAACTGATAATAACGGAGTGGGGAGTAGAGGTGATTGTTTTTGTTGATGTGTAAAAACATTTATGTTCTTTTAGGTTTAATTTATAGCCTAAAAATAAAATATGTGCAAGGAAAAGTATGTAAGAAAATGTTGAAAGAGGAAAAGATAATTTCTCAAATGCTAAAATTTTAAACACTTTAAAAAAAAAAAAAACTTACATGCATTATAAGGAAAATATAAGTTCACGTAAATTTACCATTTTTTCCCATATTATATCTTTCTAAAGGAGGACTCTTTCTAAAGACCCACAACAAATAATTTACTTCCCTGGAATTAACTTCCAATCAATACACCTTATTATCTTATAAGCTGTGTCCTGGGTAACATATTGAAATCCACAGTTTGGTAGTTAAACAGACTCCAGAATTATTGAAAGAAAAATTAACTCAAATTAGTTTTCCTATGTCAGGATGACCAAAAATTGTATTTGATTGATTTAATAAGTTGTGTTAATAACTGAATTTATTATAGATACATACACTTAAGGTTTTTGCCTTAGTAAACCACACTAAGCAAATTGGTAAAATAATATATAGAGAACTCTTATAACAATAATAAAAGACAAAAATACAATTGTTTAAATGGGCAAAAAATCTGAAAAGACATTTTTCCTAGAAGATATACAAATGGCCAATTAGCACCTGAAAAAATGCTTATCATCAGAGAAACGCAAATCAAAACCACCACAAGATACCACTTTGTGCCCAGTTAGATGGCTATAATCAAAAAGACAGATGATAACAAGTATTGGCAAGTATGTTTAGAAATCAGAAACCATGTGGAACACTGGGAAGAATGTAAAATGGCACAGCTTCTTTAGAAAACAGTCTGTCAATTTCTCAAATGATTATTTTTAGAGTTACCATATGATTCAGCAATTCCACTCCTAGGTATATACCCAGAGAAGTGAAAATATGTACCTACTCCAAAACTTATACAGAAATGTTCTTAGCAGCGTTATTCATAACAGCCAAAGAATGGAAACAATCCAAAAGTCCTTTAACTGATGAAGGGATAAATAAAATGTGGATAAATAAAATGAAAGAGTATTATTTGGCATTAAAAAGCAATGAAATACTGATATATATTACAACATGGATGAGCCTTGGAACTTTATGCTAAAGTTTAAGTGAAAAACACTAGTCACAAAAGACCACATATTATGTAATTCTGATTATATGAAATGTTCACAATAGGAAAATCTATAAAGATAGGCAGTAAATTAGTGCCTGCCTAAGGTTGGGTGGTAGTTGAGAAAAAACAGGGAGTAATTGTAAATGGGTATGGGATTTCTTTTTGGGATGATGAAAACATTCTAAAATTTATTAATGATGATGGTTGCATAACTGTGACTATATTAAAAACCATTGAATTGTACATTTTAAATGGATGGATTGTGCGGTATGTGAGTCATATCTCCATAAAGCTGCTACAAAAAAATTACTATAATAATCGCAGCTGAGAATAACACATCATTTTAATATTCGAAGAAAAGGACCTAGTTTCTTAAGTCATACTAACTGAATAAGTGTCATCTCAGCACTCTTAATATCACCAGCTCAATAAGTGATTCCTCTCTTTCCAATAATAAAACCAAAAGATGACTTTTAGAACAGGTAAAAGTCAGTTTTCTTGCTCTGCTAAATAAAGGTAATTTTTTTAAAAAGCTTTAACGAGGCTTCCATTGTTCCAATAAAATCCAATAGATGATTTAGACTTTAACCTAGACACTACTTGCAGTAGTAGAAATCTGGAAATAATAGTAAAATTTCTGCCTTCCATCTGTAAGTGTGTCTTTAAACCAACATCATCCAACATTATCTAGCTCCAGTGAAGCATTTTGGAGCATGGAGCAAGACTAAACACAGACACCTATTAAATAAACATATATTTAAACGATATAAAATTTAATAATTAATTGTTATAAAATTTCTCTAGCACATTTCCTGAGATTTATGTCTGCATATGAAACTTTCTGATTAGTTTATTACTCTTAATTTTAAATATTAAATGTTAGTTTATTACTCTTTGTTTATTTTAAATATTAAACTTTAGTTTATTTTAAATATTCAAAATATGGTTCACTTTTCTTACTACACAGAATAATTCTATTTGGATTTCCTTCATATAGCAAAAGTCATAGTCTTACAATTTATAATGTGTAAATCAAACAAGCAAAAACAGAAAGGATTTATGTTCTTTATTCTTAAGAGATACTAAGAGATCAATGTCACAATTTATTTTATACTGTATACAATTTATCATGATAAGAAGGGCTATCAAATACAGATCAATATTTTACATTAAAGCTATGAGTTAATTTAAGTGATTAAAGTAATTTGAAAGAAAAAGTTAAATTCTCACCATGGGTAGTGTCAGCCCTCACTCAATTGTATTAAAATAACCCATCAACATAAGCTTGGACTTATCTGTCCTTTATAACATACAATTTTTCTACCAGGAACATGCTATGCAAACCTGACTTTGAAACAGCCTCAGAAGTACTTGGCAAAAAAATCAAATTCCTTATCTTTGTGATATAAGCAACTAAAACTGGTTTTAAGTTATACTTTTGAGATGTGATGTAGCAGAGACCTGTAGTTAAGTATAATGTGACAATTGAAAAGATATTAAAATTAAACTTTTGTACAAAGTTACAAGTATCTATAGAAATTTTAGTACACATTAATAGGGAACTGTAGTTTTCAGATGTCTGTAAATTTATTTAAATAACAACCTTTTTTCTTAAGAAATAATATAGCCTTTTTATTTTTATGCATTATGTACAATAAAAGAAAGAAGCACTGTGCAGTGATGTGGTTGAAAGGTTATTATTACTCCAATGACAGAAACAAAAGTATATTATCACTTGGATGATGTCAATGAAAGGGTATCATTACTTTTTCTGAAGAGAACATTCTGGTAAGTAAACACACAAGTACTGTATTTATTACATTTTATTCTATATGTATCTCCAAAGAAATCAGAAAGAAATGCAATTAGTTTGTGATATTGGGGGAAAAAAATCTTTGGTTTCATTTGTTCAACAAAAATCTTTGAATTAATAATTATATTTTCATCAAATTTCCTTTCAAATAATAGCATTCTATTTTGCCATCCACTCTATATTTCTCACACATATCTCAAAGTTATCTTGCTACAGAGCAAAAATGAAAATCTAAATTCTAAAAAAAAGTGTTTAAACTTCCAATGTTAAACCTATCAACAGTTTTATGTATTAAACAAAGTTACGTATATTGCATCTTTACAAACCTCTGAAAATAAACGTTATATTAAGAAATGTTATTGTGATGTATAAATACATAAATCTTTCAAAAATTTTAGATTATTGTGAACTAAACTTAAGCTAATTTGTTATTTAATTTACTTTTTATTAGCTTCTTGGAAAGCAGTGGTCATTATTTTTTGCATTTTGTCCAAGTGAACTGTCGGGCTTAGAGACTTTTAAATACCACTAATAATGTTATAGATACAACAGATCACACTTAAAGGAATATAAGTCAAAAGGAGAATTCTTTTTATATAAAAAGGTAGCACCTGAATCCTGGCAGCAAACTGAACAAAACCAGGTTAACCTGGGAAAAGTGACTCGTGCTCATGGAAACAGGAAACAGGAGCA
Source organism: Pteropus alecto (assembly GCF_000325575.1). NCBI lineage: Eukaryota > Metazoa > Chordata > Mammalia > Chiroptera > Pteropodidae > Pteropus > Pteropus alecto. The sequence goes on along the minus strand of NW_006494612.1, from coordinate 18,908,048 downwards.
TGGTTTGTGCCAAATTCCTAAGCAACCTTCCTACTAAGGCCATTAGACCTAGAATCTGTGTAATACTGTATCCCTCAAAGATTTAAACTTATTGAAAGTAAATAAATAAAAGTGGGGGAAAAAAAGAAAATTAAGATGCTGCAAGGTATATAGAATTAGATTCCATTTTAATAAAACCAAAGACCAGATAAAATCTCTATATATGTATATGTTTATGGATTCATATGTTTAACCATGGCTTTAAAAGATGCAATTAAGAAAATGAAAAGACAAGCCACAGGCAGGGAGAAAACATGTACTATTCATATCTAATAAATATCTTGTGTCTACAATATAAAAAAAACTATTATCATTCAATAACAAAACAAATCAATTTAAAAATGAGTAAAATATGTAAATGTATACTTTATTAAAAAAAGAATATGCAAATGTCTAAGAAACATTTAAAAAGTTGTTCAACATAAGTAGCTATTTGGAAAATGGACATTAACCACATGTGATATCACTAATACATCCACTAGAGTGGCCGTAACCAAAACAACTGACAATATCAAATATTGGTAAGAATGTAGAGAAACTGAAATGTTTTTACTTTGCTGGTGGCAACATACAATAGTACAGCCACTTTAGAAAAGTGGTAGGTTGGTAGTTTCTTTAAAAAGTTAAAGACATAACCCAGAAATTTTACTTCTAGGTGTCTGCCCAAGAGAAATGAAAACATAAATCTACACAAATAGTTGTATGCATAGCATTATTTATAATTACTTCTTTAGAACAATTTATAACAGGCAAAAACTAGAAACAATTTAAACGTAGATCAACTGTTGAATCAATTTAAAAAAAAAAAAAAAAAGGTATGTCCAGACATGAACTACTACTCAGCAATTATAGGGGATAAAAACCTACTAACACACTTAGCAACATAGATGAACCTCAAAAACATTACATAAAATAAAGATACTAGACATAAGACTATATGTTATATGATTCCATTTATACAAAATTTCTAGAAAATAAAAATTTATAGAGACAGAAAGAAGACCAGTGATTGTCTGGGGCTAGGGTGGGAACAGGGGTTCCCAGGGCAAAGGGGCACAAGGGAAGATTTTTGGTAATCAAAATCTTATCAAACTGGATTGTGGGGATGGTTGCATAATCATATAAATTTACCAAGCCTCATGAACTATATACTTTAAATGGGTAAATTTTATAATATGTAAATTACACTTCAATGAAACTGTTAAAATGATAGGATAAATAAGTTACTGGGAAAGGGGGTGGTGTTTGGCGATGCTGGTGAATTGAGGGGAAGAAGGATGGGATAACAACTGAAAAAGAACTTGGAGATAATTAAATGTGTATCTTCAAAAAAGTACATAATAGCAATTTCTCCAATATTTATCTGTGTGCATTAAATATAAAGCACTATAAATATTTTCTGTTGCTTTCAATTTTTTAACAGTATGTAAATAACATATTTAATAATCAGGAATGTATATTCAAACTGAAATATTATTATTATTTGCAATTCTATAACTAAAATGGACACTGGTCTGATACTAACTTTGTTATGCAACCATTATTATAATCTCTTGGGGGATAATCTCAGCCATAAAAGGAAATACCACTTTCCTTAATGGAAATAAAAAAGTAGAGATGTTCCAAGGTTAGTCCACAGAGTATCTCTTTTTGGGGAAGAATCATTAGTTCACGCCATCCATCCTCGCTTTGTTCTGAGATTCATACTGGCTCTTGGTTTTCTTAACAGATTATTGCTGCCACCATCATGCTAGCCAAAGAGGATATTTCTTTTCTTAAGTTAGATAAACGACCCCTTCGTTGGTTCCCCATAGCACAACTGAGATATAGTTGGAAAGTTTATAGAAAATTATTAAAAGACCTTTGAAGACAAAGACCATAGCTTTTATTCTCTGTGTATTCCTAGAATCGATGACAGTGATTGGTATAAATTAACTTTATTGAACAAAAAAGAAAACATAAAAAGTACCTTTATTTAAGCTAAACTGGTTTGTAACAAATACTTTTTCCTCTGGGACTGCAGGCCTGTTCATAGGAGTAGGACTCTAGGGCAAAAAATGACATTTTATCTAAATCTTTGTAGTCTCTAGGCCTTCTCCACGAGGCACGTGCAAACCACTATAGGTCTTTCTTGATGTAGAGATACTTTAAAGATCAAAAGAGGGAAATAGAGTCCCTACTTCAATCTATTTAGGGTCTGACTTTGAAGTTCAAGTTTCCTATAAACTAATCAGTTTTTCTCCAGTTAATTGATACCAGGGATTATTTCCTCTATTAACTGAATCTCTATCTTCCCAAAGGATTATTGTCATAGTCTTGCATGCTAATCTTATCTCAGTATAAACTCCAACCTCAATACTCATATAAGAGATAAAACTATTGGTAACTATAAAACACTTGAGGGAAAAAGGTTGATTCTTCACATCATGTTTTATATCTTCATTACCATCTTTCCCTGCTTTTCTCACATTAGCATTACACACTATAATATCCAATAAGCTTCCAGGTATTGTCAATTATACTAGCATAACCCCCTTTTCATTCTTGCTTTCTCTGTCATTGTTAACTCTAACTCTTTGAGTCATTATCTTGACTTTTTAAAGTATTGCCTTTATTTCTTGAGAATTAGAAAATAAAGGAAAACTTGAGGAATAAAATATTAATTACTTGGTATTAAGTATGCAACTCAGCTGTTCTCCTTGCCTTATTGCCTCCTTCCCTCCTTTGCAATCCATCTGCCAGAATAAAGAACATCCATTTTTGACCCACATCACTTTTGCAATACAATACCTTAAATTTGCTCTAAAATCAAGTATACCAAAAGCGGAATTACATAGAGAATACCGAAATGGTTCTGAGAAACAGCCAAACCTCTGAGGTATGCCACATTTAAAAATAAACAAACCAATAAATAGGCTAACGGTTAATTCTTCAGTAGATTCTCATGGGCCATAATGTAAAATTTAAACTTTTATAGACTCCTTTCTTTGCAGAACTCACTTTACAAGTAGCTCCATATGAGCATTTCCCAAGTCAAGTTCTATACATAGCAGTGAGGTCCTAGAGGGGTAAGTTGGGAGAGCTTAATAAAAGATTTTTTTCTACAAGTGTAGACAAGTTTATAAAGAGAGGTAGAGTAGAATCATAAGGCTTGCAATAGATGAGAAGCATTGCCACCCTAGGTTTGAAAGGGTAAGAAGAGGAAAGAGTTAATACACAGGAGTAGCCCTTATGAGAAAGGCCATCTGAAAGGAGTTGTGGTCTTCACCTGATGGATACACCAAATGTGTGGTGTCTTTTTTGCATGGAAGAGAGAGCCAAGGAATAAATGCCTTCACCGCTCTGTCCTCTCATTCTCATCTCCTGACAGCGCAAGTGTCCCAGTTGGGCCAAACACAGCCAAAACCAAATATAGGGCACTTGAGCATGAAATCCATAAAGATCAGTATCCTCTGCATGGAACGGTGTGGGTAGGAGTGGAGGAGAAATCTAGAGGGGCCAATTGTGGGAACTACCCAACCCATCATGGCTTACTAATAGTTGTTATACAAAAGAAAGGTACATTAGCAAAATAACTGCTGGCTGAAATAAAGCCTAATAGATATAGATGCATAATCTATGTTTGTGTTACATAGCCCCAGGGTATGGGGAAAGATAAAGAATGCAGTGTTTTCAAAGCTTCATTTTTAATCAACTCTTTTTAAAGAGGGTAAAATTGATATTTCACAGAAATTACAGGGCAAAGATGTACTAGACATGCAATGCTGGTTTACCTGACTCCAACTACATTATAAATGAGAGCAGGAACTATCTTTCAACTCTGTGTCCCCATTGCCTGAGATATAAGTATTTATTGAAAGAATAAGTGAGTGAATGAGTAAGTAAAAAGAATGAATTAGCTCTAACCTAATATTCAAGGCTCTCCTAATAACATTTTCAATATTACCTACCTCTATTTCTCTACTCCTGCCAAACTATTCCTGGTGCACATCCTATACGTCCTCTATGTGGTACCTTTATAGTCCACTGTTCTCTATCAAGAACAGAATTTCTCAAGCTTGGCCCAATTGACATTAAGGCCAGATTACGCTTTGTTATAGGGGGCTTTCCATCCTGTATTGCAGGATGTTTAGCAGCATTCTACTGGATGCCAGTAGCACTTCCTCAGTTGTGACAACAAAAAATGGCTTTAGACATTGCTAACTACCCCAGGAGGGTGGGGAGGTTGCCCCTGTTGAGAACCACTGTTCTAAAACACCACTCTTCTTTTCCTTTCTATTAAATAGAAAGTAACCTCTAAGATGCTATCTTTACATGAATTGTGTGTTTCCTGAAATCATATTTAATGTCTCTCTTTTCTCAGATGTTGTAATACTGACTTTTATATATCACCTATCACTTTTCTCTTTGAATTTAATTACTTGAATTCTTTAATTCCGTCATTAGATGAAAATGCCATGACAATGAGAACATTTCTTAAGGTACCGGTAATATATCTTTGTAGGCTATAATATATGCTCAATAAGTAATTTTTTAAATGAATATATTTTTCCATATGCAGAATTGCCATCATATATAGTCACTATTTCTCTTTGTATTAAGTAAAGGTTTTTAAATAAAGATGAATCATAGAGGCTCTAAAATGGCAAATCTCTTTTTGTAATACAGAGCTGGGAATAATACTTGCTCACTCACTCGAATATGAGAGGCTTATGACCATGAGAAAAACAAAATTCAGAAAACAAGGTACCCATGATTTCACAGTCTAAAATTGAGATTCAAAGCAGGGTATTATATCCTCTTCGTAAGTGCTCTGTTTAAAATTCATAATTAACATAGGGATCCAAATGAAGCAATTAAAAATATATTGAAGAGATTAAATGCATGACTTTGGTTGGTTAATATTTACTATAAAAATTTACCTTTAATAAAAAAAACGTATAAAATTGTTTTCATCTTCAAAGTGCTTTAAGACATTAATTATTGCAAGACTCCTGTGCAATAAATATTATTATTACTCTCTTTATGGATGGGAAAATGAAAAAAAATTGTTTAAGAACTTTAACATATTTAGGTCAGCTACAGTGTTAAAGATCTAATTGCTTTCAGCACACCTTTTTTTTCACTCCAAAACCTGATTTAAGAATCATTTTTTAAAAATATTTTTTAATATCAAATATAAATAATAAACCCTCCTCTTTTCACTAAATATTAAACTTCAATCTTCAGTATTCCAGTTCATGAACTATAAAACTTTAAAAAGTAGAAAGTGATTTCTAGAAATTACATTTCTATTCCTTCAGCATCACCATTAGCAACTGGATGAATATTTTCTTCACGATATTATGTAATCTTTTCAAATTCTAGCTCAAAAGAAATGAATTTCGAAATGTAGTTTGATGATATTCTAAGATTTACGAACCTAGCACTTCCCTTGGAAAATAAAAAGACTCAAAATTTATTACATTCTGTCATATTTTATAATGTATTCAGAAGTAAACTGTTGGAAAAGTTTTGCATACTTCTATCAATGTTGCGTTTGTGAATTTGTGATTTCTGATGAATTATAGGGTATGTTTGCAGATTTAAGAAAACAAATTTCATGTCCTTTTAATTTCATACAGAATATTGACGTGTCTTTGTATTTGCACCCCTTACTCAAAACACAGATATTCACATCTGCAGCTGCACACTCAACATAAATGGATGTTTCCTTGGGAGTCAACCATTTTTGTGCCTCTTTTCCAAAGTGGTCATTTAAGTAGCAAATTCTCACTAAACACCCAATTTCTACAATCACAACTTACCTTAGGCTGAGTAGCATTTACTTCAATATAGGTCAACCTACAACAATTATGTCTTAAGAAAATATAAGCTAATTCAACAGCTTTTTAGTTGTAGCCATTAAGTGCTTAATAGTTTAGTGTTACAATGCAGGAAGCATTTAAGAAAGGAAAGAAACAAAGAGAGTGAATGATGAGAGAGAACTCTGTCAGTGCCTAACATTTCAAATAAAGGTTGTCCACTCGGTGCGAAGGAAGGAGGGGAAAAGGAAAGGACATGATGAAAAAGTACTATAGGAGCAGAGAGAACTTTTAGGAGCAATTATTGTCAATGCTGTTATTTCTTCATTGCAGAATGATTCTTAACTGTTACCGCGAAGGTCTAGAACTCTGCTGGGAGAGAGATGATTAACTCCCACGAAAAGAGCCACTTCAAAATGCTGTTCTGAAATAGCCTCTTCCTTACTATTTATACATTTTTAGGCATCTACATGCTTGCCACTACTATGACATTAATCAGAATGTGTGGGCGAATGAAATCAAGAGTGGAATGAGAAAATGCTCTTGAGATGATACAGAAAGCAACCAAGCTAACATTTCCCCTGCGTTCACACTGAATATGCCAGTATAAAAACCCTTAGTAGGAAATACTTTGTTTGCTCCTTTGTTTTCTTGCAGAGGTTATCTGAGTCTCCAGCGATTGAATAAAAATTTAGCAAAGTATGACTTAAGAGGTATACTAAAATTAAACCTTTGATTAGAATACCGCTGCCTCTATTAAAGTACAAACATGTTATTTTGGAGAATTGAAGGAGAAAAGGGAGGGGTGGAGGGATGGATGGACATTAAAAAAGAACAGAAAGAAAAACTTTATTGACTGCCTACCTACTCTATAAGATGTACCTGTTAACCATTTTTATATGTGTTATATTATTTAATTCTCACAGCAGTCCTATAACATATGTATTTATATACCAGTTTTTATAAATAAAAAATCATGCTTGAAGCTGTTAACTAAACTGCCAATATTACTCAATTAATTTGAATAGTAATTTTAAACCAGATCTAACTCTGAAGAAGAAACTTTTTGTACTTCACAATCTTAATATCTTATTATTCATTGATACTAGCGAACATATAAACATCTATTATCTTAGTGAGATTATTAAAGCCAATGAAAAAGGTGGCAAAGGAAAAACAGTGGGGTATGAGAAAAACCATTCAAGAAAACAGGGCAAAAAAGAAATTCTAGAAGAAAGTTGTGCCCTCTCCAAAAAAAAAATTAACAATACAAAAAAAAAAAAAAAAAGGCATAGATAAGGAATCTGTAAAAGTACTCTGCAAACACCACATCTGTGAATTGTAGTTTCATGAAAAGCAAAGACATTAAAATAAAGCAACAAATTTATGATCAATGCACCAGTTCATCATAATTAATCAAAATTCTTAGGGAGCACAACAGTCCAAAATGCAATATAGATTTATTTATTAATTGGTTAAAATACTATCTAATATTATTCTTTCAGACGACTAATAAAAACATGATGAAAGAGAGGGGAAGAAAGAGAAAGTCATCATAACACTGACTTGTCTTTGATGGCTCTGTCATAATTCAGTGCAACGCCATTCATCTTACCATGTATTTATTACCATCAGACAGTTTTTGATTCATTCAATGCCACTCGTTTCTCAGCCGATATGATAGTGCCAATTCAAATTAATTTTTTACATATTTCTTCAGGTACTTTTAATGGTTTATTAAATTCTGGGAACTACATATTGCATCTACTGTCTTTATTCTCAAAGTTGGGAATTCTACATGAAGCTTTCAGTTTCAATATGATTTATTCTTTATAAGACCATGTTAGTTATTGCTCATTGATTACATTGGCCTGTAAATTTTCCAAGATGTTATGTTTACAACAGCTTATAGGAAGAACAACTTTACCAAAATCAATTATATTTTAATTTCACCTTTCATAGTATCTATATATTTCACATAGACATAAAGACCTAAAAATAGAGGTATTTCTATTTTCTTGAAGGGTTATTTTTCAAAGACATTAGTTTCTTAAACACTGAGAAAGAAAGAGAGTTTGCTTATCATACAGAAAGGAAGATAACTGAGAGCTCTAGTTTTTTTCCTTGCTAAAATATATTATAATTTTGTGTGGTTTGAGAATGACAGAAAGTCAAAAGTTATATCTTCTATTGATTTGTGTGTGTGTGTGTGTGTGTGTGCTTTTTTGATCATAAAACTCTAACATCTATCTGGAAAGAATCAGAAATATGAAGTATCAAATCTAAGTTCAGTGTGCCATGGAGTTATTTGTGCTAAATGTTGGTCTTTGGTGTACTATTCAGGTTTTGGACCAGCTACATGAGATGGAAAACAAAAATTAACAGTGGCTTAAACAAAATAGTAGTACAATTTTCTCACAGGTAAAAAAATTCTAGATGCATGTAGTCAGCTTTCAGAGACCGAGACTTCCCTTATCTTCCTACTCCACCATTCTAGTACATGCTTCCCATTCTAAAGGTCAAGTTTGGTTCAAAAGAGATGAAAGGAAGATGCTGTGCCTAATTCTTCTTTTTAAAGGAGGCTGTAGAAATCCCACATACTATTTCTACGTATATGTCAATGGAAAGATATTAAGTCATATGGTCATACTCAACTACAAGAAAGGGCACAAAATAGTCTTTTAGCTGGGCAGTAAATCAGAGTTTTGCCACACAAAAAAAAAAAAAGAAAAAGAAAAAGAAATGGACATAGAGTGATTAAAAGTCTATATCACACTTGGGTTCCCTCTTGGTCCCTCGATTTTAAAACCATTCTTTAAATCCCTTTTCAATCATTTGTTATTTTCTTTGAGTAATGGCTTTCATTACCCAAAATCTAACTAATAAAGCCTATTTCAGGGACATTGTTTTTAAAGTCTATATTTGTCAGTCTTCTCCTAAATTCCTAATTTCCAAACACCTATTTTCATCTCCACCCTGGATATTATACAGTGTGGCAGAGACAATGCTGTGTACTCACCAAATTCATTCTCTTTTGGGGTGTAGGCACAAAAGAAGAACATATTTACCAGCCTCTTTCACCATTAAGTTGAAGTCATAGGACTAAATTTAGGCTAATGGAACATTGGCAGACATGATATATTTCTAAAAGTTCCCATTTGATGGTTCACTCTATCTCCTATATCTGAGGCAGGAAGTGATGGGCTCCAAGATGGCAGAGCTACACAATTGAAGGAGCCTACATCCCTGAGTCATTGCTTAGAAGAGAGAAATCCAGGAAAGACCTCTGCCCAAGGGCCCTATCAGACTTACTGTTAAGCCAGTGAGATTTTTAAAGTTACTTGTTCTGGTAGTAAACATTAATTACACTGAGTAATACAAACAGGTATCTATAATTTAAGAAATTGCTACATTCTCTAGTAAGTCAAATATAATTCACAACATATTTGTTGTGAAAAGAGGACAAAACATGTTTGGAATTACAAGTTTTATTATGTATTTTTATTTAGGAACCAATAACTCTTATTTGAAGAAACAGTACGATATAAGGAAAAAACTTAGAATGTTTTGCAAGGGCAATATGGCAATAAATGCATGCTCAAGCACGGTGACCAGGGTAAGTCACCCTGTGGCTATAGGGAAGGCAGTCCAGGCTCTGTTCTTGTCGCTATCTTCTAGGGTGAGCTTGTCAAAGAGGTACTCTGCCAGACTGCATTCCAAAGACCTCAGCTTGCAGCTGGTTGGTGATATGGCTCCCAATTCTCTGATGAAATTCACCTGTTTCTAGAGCTAGTGATGCTCCAAGAAACAGCACAAGTGGGTATCCTTCTTCTTGGTGGCCAGGTGTTACAGATTAAGCAGGCTCTGGTTCAGGCTCCTCTCCAGGTGCAAGGCACATTTCATAGCCTTCAGGCCATTTTCCCAGAGGTGGCAGTCTGGCTTGCTAATGTCCATCGGGCAGATGTAGCCCCTCCCCACATCCTACCCACTCCCCCCGCCACCCTACCCGCCCCCACCGTGGTGGTTCTTCAGCTGCTTCAGCCTCCAGGCATGCTCCCTCTCCTCTCTTGACTGCCGCAGAAAGAAGGGGACCAAGTGCTTCAAGGCCACATCCTGGTGGTCGAAGTAGAAGGCCATGGACAAGTACGGGTTGATCTGGAGGTTGATGGCGGCCTCGCAGTTGGTGTGGTAATTCTAGTACACTTGTGAGGGCTCCTGAGTCGCCATGGCTGGTGGCACAGGCATCATGGCTGGTGGCTCAGGTGCCAAGGTTGGTAGCCCAGGAAGCATAGCTGGCGTGGCAGGGATCATGGCTGGCAGTAGGAGCATGCTCACGGTGAAGGCCAATGAGCCATGGGAGGTGGAGGGTTGGGGGTGGGCAGCTGCGGGGACGACGGCGTCATCTTCAGGGATTCATAGAGTCCTCAGGGTGGTAGCTGAGGGCAGCCAGAGGCTGAGTCAGCAGCAGCAGCAGCGATGGGGACCTCGCAGAGCTCCCCTATGGACTAGGAGGGTGGTGGGAGGAAGATGGATTCCAGGGCCAGGCCCATAGGTTTTCTTTATATGAACCAGATAAATTAAAATCCAATGTTAATCAAATTATGGTCAGAGGAATTATATATAAAAGCATTAAGAAGAAAATACAATCAATTAGGGTAAGTTCTGGGGAATTCTCTAAATAAATCTAATGATTTTGATTAGTATTCCTTTATCGCTATGTATGTATCTGTCTCTATTTCTAGATTATAGCATCCTTGTGATCAGAGCTGTCTAATCTCTGTTTACAACACAAACATATGGCATCTTTGCATGGAATGAGTGTTCAATGATAATGAGAATGTTGAAGATGACAGTGATAATGACAGTATTGATAAGTTGAGGTGAAATGTACATTAGTGTCATTTTATTAAGGTTAGTAAATATATAATGAAGAGTACTTGCAAATAAGGACTCTGAGTTGGAATAGTTAAATCTACTTCCTCTTCATTTAATTTTTTCCATTCCTAGCATAAAATTTCTAATAGTGCTGAATTCCGCTTTTTGTTTCTTTAATTTTCGGTTGCCTCACCTCTTACAGAGGTACCAAGTTTTATCATCTGATCAGTTTCAAAAAAAGACCTTCACTTTTGAGTTTTCCTCTAAATTTGTATTTGTGAAAATGAATCAATATGTATAAAATTCTAATTGGCACCATTATCTTTTGATAAAATGAAGTGCCTTCTCTAGAAATCACAATGTCAACACTTGCCACCTCGCTTTTTTTTTTTCTAGCTGACTTATGGATAATTACTCTTCCAATGTCTCCAAACCCTGAAAGGAGTCACAAGGCACATTCCTTACTCAAACAAAAAAGAATTAGGGTAAATAAGCCATACTACTTAGATAAGGTTCTATGTACAGTTTAAGGACACTTAAATATAAATTGCAATACATATAAATGTTTTTAGATGAGAAGTACAAGGACAGAATCTTTTTCATGCTGTGTAACCTATACAGTAATAGAGATATTTAATTGTGCAGAGAGCACATTAAAGTCATGTAGAAGCTGGGATGGCAGGAGGAATGAAGTAAAACTTTATATAAAAATAATGGGACTCCATTTTAAAATATCTCTAGAAAAACTTAGAAAACTTACATAGTTAAGAAAGCCAAAAGAGATGAAAAAAAAAGGAAAACAGTAAATAGGTATTCAGGAGAGAGGGGAAAGCATGGATGAAGGTTTTCTATATGTGTATGTGTCTGTATGTTTTAGCATAGAAAAGAGGGAAAAAATGAGCTATAACAAAGAGCACAAAATAATGCAGGCTTATCCTGTTCTGCTTTCCTTCAAATTTTCCTGAAAAAAAAAAAAATGTTCATGAAAATGGAAGAGAAAGGGATATCCCAGGTGGGAAAACACTGGGAAATGAGCATGTGGAATACAGGACAATATCAACTATGGAAGAAGATTGTTGCAAGTACACCCACACAGTAAACCCATGATGAATTTCAAGATACCAAATCCTATACTTGCAACATTTTCTGAGTGAATAATTTTCGCTTGGTATGGAATGACACATATTCTGGGAGCCGTAACTGCTGCCTATCAATCCATATGAGACCATACTCTTCCTTAAAAAAGAGACCCTTCTTAAGCCAGTATCACAGAGCAAATAGAAAGTGAACGCTCAGACTGGCCTTTTGAATTGACATTTCTTTCCAATATGTTAACATGGACAGTAATTGCTTTCAGTTGGATATTGAATATCCTAAAACAGGTGAAGAGTTTTGTTTTGTTTTGTTTTGGTTTGGTTTTTTTTTGCAGGTTCTGCCTCCTGTTTTACATGGGCATCAAGCTCCTTTACTTGAATGTGAGAAATAGCAATGATAAAAATTTTGACCTAACATTCTTATACAAGTATAAGTTACACTTTATGAAATCAGAAAACTGAACATTTCCAAAAGACTTCCTCCACACCTCAAAGGGAGAAGTGACATTTTCAGTTCTTGCTTCTCAATCAAGAATAAAGTTCTCCCAATTTAAGAAGGGAAAACAGCAGTAATTCAGAGACGTTTTAAAGGTCAGTAATATATGACATAGAACTGAAGTCTGTGAAGAAAATCACTACTTCAAAAAGACAAAGCTATCTACTCAACCTTCAAATGCACTAATTAAAACAATATCTTCCTAAAGAAAAAATGCTAAGTCAGATACTTCACAAAACAGTCTAGTTTCATTGAAATTCAGTTTCATATAACCAAGAGGTTCTTAAATGTCATTCAAACCCCTACACAAATGGTATCGATACTGATATAAAAAGAAACATTATACTGATCATATGATTCAAATCTCTGAATTTTTTTACTCCCAGGCTTTATTTGTTAAGGGTTAAACTTTGTTACTCTTATATTGCATGTTTTAGGGAACTGATGGGGTCATCTACTTCCTTTAACTTCCCTACAAAAATGGATTTGTTTTATATCTGAAAAATAGCTATCTGTCCAGTCGATCGCTGGCTCTTGATCACTTGCTTTTGGTCTTTCTGTTTTAACTCTTAGTAGTCATAAAAGTAAGAAAAGTGTCTAATTGTAAACTATTAAAGCCTTAGTTTAAAACCTGTTTGTGGATTTTTTGTAAACCATTTCAATTTTGTTTTTTTATTTCTCCACTCATTTTTACCTCTAGCTTCACTTGTAATGATGCTTAAGATTTGATTTTACCTTAAACATAAAAATTATAATTTATGACAATGTCTAACATGAAAACGAAACCCTGTTCAATCTACGTTAGCTCCTAAGAAAGCATAAAATGTACTCACCAGGCTGAACAAAGGTTCAAGCACAACCTCTGGGAATACAAGAGGGGAGAGTATCTTAGTTCAGGCTGCTACAAGCAAAATACCATAAGGTAGGTGGTTTGTAAACAACAGAAATTTATTTCTTACAGTTCTGGAGACTGGAATTCTGAGATGAGTATGCCAGCATGGTTCAGGTCTGGCGTGGGCCCTCTCCTGGGTTGCAGATTGCCAACTTCTTATTGTATCCTCATGGAGAACAGAAGAGAGAAGAAAGCTCTCTAGTGACTCTTATAAAGGCACTAATCTCAATCATGAGAATTCCACCCTCAGCGACCTCATCTAACTCTAATTACCTCCTGAAATCCTCACCTTCTAATACCATCAATTTGGCAGATGGGGTTTCTATGTATGAATTGTGGCGGATGCAAATATTCATTTCATAACATGATGTAAATGCCATATCAGGTAAAATTCTGAAGGAGAATAGAATGTATTGCCCCAAAATATGTCACTTCAAGTAAGGATCATTTTGAACTAAAGGCAATTGAGAAGCCAAAGATGCAGAAAGAACTTTCTTCTTTTTGTCTTTCACCTTTTTGCCCAAAAGCAAAGCCATATTTCCCTTGTAAGGGTGACATAAATTTCCATTTGTAAACATTTTCCCTTCTCCAAGAAGAGGAAAACAACACTTATCTGCATAACATAGTCAACAACGCTTATATACCATATATTTCCTGGTCATCTTCCCTTAGTTTACTGCCCCTAGAAGCCTAAACTCCTTTTTTCCCTTTGTCTAGATCCTTCTCCAAAATTTACTACCCATTATTAAAATGGTATATATACCCTCAGGTCTGTCTCTTTATGTTTTCACTTCTTTTCTGTGAGGCCTGAGTACACATAAAAATTTTAACATCAGTAAAGAAATATATGCCTTTTCTCCTGTTAATCCAGCTTTTGACAGTTTAATATACAGGCTCCCAAACATTGACACTAATTGGGTAAGAGAAAAGTTGTTTTTGTTTTGTTGTGTTGTGTTGTGTTTTATTCCAGTAATACTTTTGGCTGAATGAAACAGAAAAGCCATAAAACAAAATTGGCTTCAGTAGAGAGATCTGTTAGGCATATAGACGTTCGTAGCAGTGGCAGGGTGGGAACGATTAGTTGGTTAATTCATCAGTCCATTATGCCATGAAGGACCCAGGTTCTTTCCATCTCTTCCATATTCCCATTTTCTGAATGTAGGTACATGTCCTCAAGCTTGTCCTTTTATGATAGCAAGATGGCTATTGTAGCTTCAGATATTATATTCTCACACAACAATATCCAAAAGTCTGAATAGATAGAAGGCATATTCTCTTCCTTACATCCTTAGATAAGAATGCTTAAAACTGCCCCAGAAGCTGTCCAACTGATTTCCCTTCACATCTCACTTGCCAAAATTCTGTCACATGCCCATGCCAGAATGAATCACTTGGCAGGAGTATGGAATTACCATAATTGGCTTGGACTAATCAAGCTTCACCCCTGGAGTTAGAAAAGAAGCCAAATTCTCCTGATGCTCATCTTCCCTGGGCAGAGCATGAACAAAATCAGTAATGTTTGTGTGTAGGCCACCAACTGACACTGTCTGTCATGGTTGCTAATGCAATCTCTTTGTTCTGCTCATGAATTCCTTTCTCTCCTACTTTCATTACATACTTAAAATACTTATTTATTTTCACAGCCCCAAGTTTGTAGCACCAGCTTAAAGAGTTCCCACTAGACCACTTTGTGCCATGTCTTATAAATAGGCTAACATTCTCTTCACAAAAGAAGTACTTATAAGCACATTAAGAAATGCAATTGTCCATTAACCTTCCTAATCTTTGAAGATCAGTAACATAATTCACTTGAGATACCTGGGGGGCAAGAAGTAGCCATAACATCACTCAGCGGATTCTCTTTAGTTCTTCTGACTCAGAAATCACTTTGTTTTTGGTACTTTATCAAACTCCTCAAGAGCAAGACTCTAATCTCCCACAGTGATATGTTATGGGCAGTTAATAAAGATTTATTGGATAAATTAATAAATTAGTGTTATTCTTTTTGTGACTCTCTTCTACAGGCTGACTAGATGTAAATTGCTTTTTGGAAGCTCATTAAACCTCCATCTATTTATGAACTGACTCTGCTTCACCCCGAGATTCTAGATTCATCCTGTAAAAATGACCACTTGCATTAAACTACATTAAATTAGTAAAATCCATTAAACTACACCATCCTATTTTACAACACTTGATAGATTTACATTTTTTTGACATATTATGTTTGTGGATTATAATAACAGCATTATTTTTCCTGATATTAAGGGGTTTGAAGGATTCCAGAATGTTCTAATGATGCTATTGTGCAAGGACTTTCATAAACTAGTCCTTGACACACTCCAGGGTCATGTCACACCTTTTGACAATTTCACCAGCATTCTACCATTCAGTTTGCAATGTCCTTAATATTCTCTACATCTCTTCAATGCATTTGCCTGTACAGTTTGCCTTGAATTCCCCTTCCTACCTGGTCTGTCTTTGGGACTTACTTTGAGATTCCCTCCTTTGGACACAGCTTGACAGACAGCCCCAAGCAGAATTAGACACTCTTTATCTAAGCTCATTGAACTATGTTTTATTATAACTTTGTTTTGGTTTATTTTGCTATTTGACATGTTCATTTCCCTATTTGGATGGTGAATTTCTTGAAGATGGATTCTGTTTTTCTTTCTTTCTTTTTGAAGTCCATTGCCTTTTACAGTACTTTGAACATAGAAAATACTTATTAAATATTTGCTAAATTATAATTTTGAATTGCACATATATCTAGTGTGAAACCAACCTAAGAAAATTTATAATATTGTTATACAGCTGGTATCTTGTGTGAATTGTATTATCTTAATTTCACTTCCTTCTCAGTGCTTAGTAAGACTATAACTAGTCAAGAAATACTCCTGAAGAAAATACATTTCTCAAAGTTCAATCTCACTATTACAAATGGAAAACTGAAGACTTTTTGTTTTATATGACGTTTAATACCCGGTCTATTCAATGCTGCTATGTGGCAATCTAAAGCTCTTCATATTTTTTCCATTTCTTTTTCCTAGCTCTTTTTTTCTTTCCCTTTTTTTTTCTTCTTTTTCTATCTCCTTTTCTATCAGACAATGTATTCAAATAAATGAAGTGTAAGATTTTTTTCTGAAATAGCTGTTTAATATAAATAATCTTTAGTTGCTTTATTTTTTAATTCAAATGGAATATTAATGACAAATAATACTGTCTTTTGAACTCTAATGAGAAAATTTCTTAGCTACTATTTTGGCACAAAAATTTTAAAATAGCTTCACTATTTTGCAACAGTTTCTTCTCTCATGACTAGCACTTGTGCCATCTTAATTGTCCCATTCACTAAGAATTTCTATATCATCTTCTATAATGTAAACACCGAAAGAAAAGTAATTTCGCTTTGTTCATTGGTATATTTCAAGTCTCTAGAACAGTGCCTGGCTCATAGTACATATAGGCACTCAATCTTCTTATTTTTTTTTTAATTGGGGCAAATGAATATATTTATAGCTCTTGTATCTGCATATCCAGTTGAGAAGACCTTTTAATTTTTATCTCATCCTTTTTTCTCATTCTTGTTTCTTCTTTTTTGGCCCCCTATTAAATCTTGTATGTACTTATATATGCTAAAAACAAACAAACAAACAAAAACCTAACATCGACTTCATCATTTTTTAACCTCTCAATCTGTTTTATACACCAAAGTCAATTTCAACTTTCAGAAACATTCAAAAGTCCCCTTTCTACAAATAATATCTTAATTGGAATCCAAAGCCTTCTATAATTTGGCCAAACTTAATTCAGCTCTAATTCAAGCTGGCTGCCTACTCATCATTTCTAAACAAATTTACTTTACACTTGCATACCTTATTCATTCATACTTTTGACCTCTCATAGAATGTTTCCCCTTTTCACTCTCTATGTCTCCACCCACAAGCATCTTATACAAGTTTTGGTCCCAAGTTTATCTTACTTTCTTCAAGAAACCATCCATGATTTTTCCAACAGAGGCCTCAACAATGACAGCAATTGTGGTTTTAAAGTTTAGAAGAAACTAATGGAATCTATTAATCCTTTCTACTGAGAACTACACATATTCACATCTGTCAGAAATCGTCTCAAAGAGTCAAAAACACCTTTAATCACCTGTTCCACTCACAAATAGCTTGTATTTTCATGGTGTCAATGTTTTCTTTACCTCTTTAAGTAAATTAGCAATCTTTGCAGGGTATGGATCACGTCATGAATGTTGTTAATACATTGACATATATGTGACACGATGTCTTGATTAGAGCTTAAAACATTTAAAAACTTAAAAATCTGTAGTTTATTGAAGTCCACCTTATAAACAATTTTCAATAAGATTAATGACAACTAAGCTTGTATATATTTTCCACTCATGCTACCTACTGCAGTTACTTATACATGTGTTACTTATACATAGTTACTTATACATGTTTTAAACTACACTTAAAAAAAAAATCTCCAAATGATATTTAATACTATTCCAGTTTGAAATTTTTCAAAAATTTAAACATAATTTTTGATAATACTTTGATTATATAGGAAGAGAATAATAAAGCAGTTCTCTGGAGAATTTGTGCCTTAGTTGCCCTATATCTTCACTGTGCCTTATTCTTGCTTCTCCAAAATTAAGCATCGTGTGTGTGTGTGCGCACATGCGTGTGGGTGCACATGCATGTACAGTATGAAAACAAATAAATACATAAGTCAAATTGAATTTAAATGCTTAAGTGTCAAAGTATAAAAATGTGAGCGAAGTCAAGAAGGGAATCAGAGAGAGAGAAAGAAAGAGAGAAAAGATCTCTAAGGAGGAGGAAAATAATTTTATCTCTTTAAAAGTTTCATAGTAACATGTAAAGAAAATGCCTTTTAAATCCCTAAATGGATTTATTTTATGTTATGAAATACTCCTCTCTAGAAGACACTAAAATCCCTTCTCTCTTATAACTTCTTTCTGCAATCTTATCTCTGCTATTAAAATATGAAATATTGTAGCTTTTTAATATACAGCATTCAATTTGTAGAGAATTCTTAGAATCAAAGATAAAGCCCATTGCAAAGGAATAGGTAACCATGTTAGAATTCTTCTGCAAGAATATACTTGTTTCACTCAGATTCTCCAGAGGAAATAAACACATTTAGAATATACAAAAAAAACATTCATCATTTTGTTAAAAGTATAAATAACCCACTAGGGGAAATATGGTGAGAAAAACCCAACAGCAATATGGAATACAAAATTAGTTTGGACAAACCATTATAAAACATACTGTAGAGAATAATCGTTTGCTCCCCACAGACTGCACAAAGTAACATAGGAAGAAATTCACATTTTTGTCATCCAATAAAACTTTCCCCCTAGGATAACAAAAAAAATAAAATAAAATAAAAGAATCAATCTTTCTATAGGACAATTAATCATTTCTTAATCAGCATTGTCCTCCAGCTTCTACAAAATATCTTCCCATTTTTAAGAAACATACTCCAAATGCGTATTTTATGGACTCAAAGATGGAATGAGACTTTAAGTCTCAGGTGCTACCCACACACAAAAAAACCTATACAAATCATAAGAGCCGTCTATTCATTAATGAGCCAAATAAGTGTAACAGCTTCTGCATCAGCTCTAAAATCCTTTTCGCCATTGTGTTTGACCTGTTTGTTCAGTTTGTGGATTCATGTGGACTGTGTGCTATGGTATTTTTTCCAGAAGACTCAAGGTTTCTAGGCCTGGAAATTATTAAGATTCTTAGAAAGAGAAGTTTGGTACAAATTTTGCTAACTCAAGAATGGCTCTGAGGTCTCAACAGCTAATGTCCCTTCAAGTAGGAATGTAAAATCATCGATTCTTTTAAAACTTACATGAATGACCTTACAACACATCCAGGCTAATTTGGCATGTATAGGCAAGAACTGGATTGGCCTTGTAAAACTAGAGGAAATTAATTCTAGATTCACTCCTTCCTTTATATACCACAAGCCACACTTCTGAACTCTCATTACCTCACATTTGCCTTTTTAAAATAATAATAGTATTTATCATTTCTGTTATCAGACTTTATCTAACTTTTTCAATGAATTTAACAATTATCTGGCCAGGTATTATTATTGGCCAGGAATTACTATAAGTATTTTACAAATATCGTTCAATTCATTTTCATTACAAGTCTATGAGGTGTATACTATGATTTCTCTCATTTTAAAGATAAAAATACTGGGGCGCAAAGAGTTTAATAATTTGCCCCAAGTCTCATAGTTTGTAAGTAATGAGGTTGAGATTCAATTCCATGCAGTCTGACTCCAAAGTGCATACTCTTAATCACTACATTCTCTGAAATTATCCTCCTTAGATACATTTTGATTCTGTAACTCCCTTCAAGAAAAAGAAATATCTAGCTTATCAATTTAAATTAAGATTTTGACACAGGCTCATATTTGGCTAACTCCATGATGGTCCAGCTAATGCTCACTGATGAGAAGAAAAGGTTTCTCTTATAATGAATTTATTTACTTTGATGGCCCAAGCCACTACTAGTGCCTCTGTCCTTATTATTACTCATGCTCTCTTTCTGCACCATGCACTTTTCCCTGATAAAGGTCTGCTTAAAGGCCATGTAGAACTGTAATTTGCTTCTTATGTCCTTACTTGAATCGTTGTCTAACAGAAACTACCTCTCTGCTAACTGGAACATGACCTCTTGACTACTAGACCTATAGTGTCTGTAAGACCCTTTCCTCCTAACTGGACTATTGAACTTGGTCTTAGATAGCCAATTTTGTCCTGATATAATCACTGCTCACTAATGATATCCCATCAACAGTGTGGCTCTTTCCTTCCACAAATATTGCTTAAGACTATTATTAACAGTACTTCTAATCTATTTGTTTTGACAACATATTCGGTAGTACATTATCATATTTTATGCTCACTCAGTAAGCTCTCAAATACTCATGGAAGGAAAAGAAGTAAGGAGGAAGTAACAGAGGTGAAAGGAGGCAGAGGGTAAGAGATGGAGAATGACACAGAAAGAATTACTATTATTTAAGGTATTATTTAAAAGGATAAACTTAAAGCGAATTTCTATTGCTCTGACATTTTAAATCTAAACTTTAACCCCCTCAAAAGACAATTATAACAATTAAGTCTTTGATTATACCAATGGACTAACAGACAAAAATATATAAACTAGTATAATACATATGCTACCCCACACACTCATAAAAACTTTCATCTAATAATCTTGAATTTTATTTTTAAAGCCCAATCATTTAAGTAATGATTTATTTTTCACCATTTCTAGAAATGTTACTCCAGGGGGAAAATGAGATCCAAAAAGATAAATGTTAGCAATTAAACTAGAATCTTCTATCTTATGCTAGATGGTACATTTATAAAGCCACATAAAAAAATATGAATCATCTTTATGACAATTGTTACAAGAATCATTAGTACTAGTCTTGCATTAAATAAGGAAATAAATTGCTTTGCTCAAAATTTAATTCAACTATTTCTTTACATATTTGGTAAAGTGAACATTTTACATGCTAGAAGAGCAGCAAAGGACCCTAAACTCCTTGCAGCAAACAATTAATATGCTTTACTATTACAAAACATCTAAGCGTTGACAGTATAATTAAACTGGATATAGCATACAGGCTTGTTTCATTGTTTTGATTGACCTGACCTGTCAAATCAAGTCAAAACCATCAAACAATACTTGACATTGACAAACAACCTCAGGCATGTGAATCCTGTTTCATGACCTATTACAATAGGGATTTTGAACAGTGTTAAAAAGAGAGTAAAAAAAAAAAGAAGACATCATGTACAGTAATAGTAATAATAATTTTATAATAAGAGTTCCTAATTTCTAAGGCTCGTGCCATCTTATCTTTTCAACTTTCAGTTATACAAGATTAAATTATCTTTTGGTGTGTTCTTTATTCATATACTTCTGTTCTCTTCAACCAGCTGCTCATTGGATATTTATCTAATAATTTATATTTTGTCTGCTTTTGAAGAAGAGTCAAGTAAAAGAAACAAAACACAAACTGGTTATTTGTGTTCTTGGATATTTGCAAAACATTGATAATGGAAACATCTTTATTTTAAAAAACAGTTTTTGGGGTTACAATAGAGCTAATTTGTTAACCGGATGGACCTCTCCCAGCAGCATGAATAATAGTAACCTGGACATGAAATTATTCTTAGAACTTGAAAAAATCTATCAAGATTCTCAAAAATTACCATAGGATGATAAATATTTTTAAAATTTAGGTATATTTATGTATTTTATTATAATCCAGCAGTAAAACCAATGTTAGTACTTAACTTATGAGAGAAATAGCAACTTTTTTCCATTTCTTCCCAGAAAAACCCATGATTTTATTTTCTACTGGAAAAAAAATCTCAGATCACTACCATTTCTTTATAATTCGCTCTGCTACCAGTCTGTTTCTGTTTGGTACAGCCTTACACTATCACGTGATAATCTGTTTATAAAAGTCCTTCAAGTTATGTCAGGTCTCTGCTTTAAAATGACTAGCTCAAATTCCTACAGAATAATTCCTTATCATGACAATAACACCCTTAATAATTTGACTTTAGATGAGTTCTAAGCCTTTTTTTCCCAATTTCTCCACCATCCATTCTCTGACCCAACTCCATGGGTTTCAACTCTTCAGCCTCCTCTTAATTTACTAGACTCTTTCATAGTATTTTTTCTGTTAGAATGCTCTTCACTGCCTGGTAAACTCATGCATTCCTCAAGGCCCAAAATAAATGTTACTTCCTTCATGAAATCATTCCCTACTACTCAAGGAAGAGTGAGTTACTTCTTCCTCTGTTTTCCAAAGAGATATTTATTCGTAATTATTATACCACACATCAAGTTGGGCCATGAATGTTTGTTTATGGATGAAGTACTGTAGTATATTGATAACAGCTTGCCATCTAGAGTCAGTTTCAGGTACCTCACAGGGTTTTTTTACATCAGATGATATATGTAAGTACCCAGACCATTATATGTGTTTTGTAAAATAAGTGATAAAAACTTTCACTTGTTTCTATATGAGCTGAGAACTTAAACATGTACTTCAAATATATAAAACATTTTACTTTTAAATTAAATTTTAAAAAGAATGTACAAGAGTGGTTATATAAGTCTCATTTTATTTACATGTTCAAAGTTAAGCTTTATGAAGTAGGGGTTCCATATCCCATATATTGACAATAATGGCATAGAAATTAAAAGTATAACATGTCATACTTAATGGCTTTAAAATAGTTTGTTTTTTAAGTGCTAATAATGGCTCTTTGATTGACAATATCAAGTCTTTTTTTAAACATATTTTTGTTCAGATTTTACATTTTTAATTCTGTATCTAGTCTTTTTCAAGACCTATGATTTTTGAATAAAAGACAAGATTAGCTACAAAACTAATAAAATATGCTCTTATTTGGAGGAATAGTAGTTATTTCAAGGAGAAACCCCCATATGTCGCAAATTTAAATGAGTAATGAAAGGAATATAAAAAGAAGGATGAAACAGAATATGAAAACCAAGCCCCACATTCTCCATCACTGGTGATGAATAAGTCACTAAATCTAAAATAAGCCTAAAATAAGAAATTTTAAAATAAGCCATGTCCCTGAAAATAAGTTGTTGAGGGGTTATATGCAGGAATTACTACTAATTTAAATATTCAATATCTGTGGTTACACAGATCCAGATTGTAATATAATCTTTATGCAAATTTTTGAATATGTCTTTCTTGAACAGTTTAGGAAGTTTCTACTATGGTGGGGGGGCGGGTGTGCAAATCTGACTTGTACGTGCAGGATAAATTCAAGATTTTTCCATAAGTTATATTTGAATTGGGGGCAAATTATTAAAGGAACATCACTTGAAATAAATATCAGAAAGCAGATTTTGTGTTTTGCAATAATTTTACACTGACTGAAAAGCTAGAGAGATTGGATCATAATCACTGAGATCCTGGGTAGAGCAGATGGATTCATTATCTAAGCACACAGGCTAGACCAGAAGAGCTCAAGCATCTTTCTGCCCATGGCTGTTTACAGGCCTTGTTAAGTAGGTAAATTTTCTGTGTTATTCATAATGAAATTTTCTTGCAAACAACATTGTAAAGAAGGACAAAATAGATGTATACTTTCATGCGTATACTCTATACATTTCAAATGTGTGCCTTGCAAATCATTTAGAGAAAAACCTATGTTATATTCCAGATGGCTGCTTAATTTTATCATGAAATTTATTTCAAAATCTTCAAACGTTTTACCACTGATAAACTATATTGGCAAAGATATATGTGATTGATTAAAATTGATGTTTATAGCAGGTGGCCAAATTACACAAATCTGCTTTGCTAGGAAGCTGTATTAAAAACACCACTCATAAAACTAATCTGCCATTTTAAAGAAATAGTTCAAGCCAACCCAGTAGCTGTTGCTTTTTAAAAAAACATTTGACCATGCCCTACCAATATGCTAATACCCATCTGGGATTTAACAATCCATTAAAATAGTCCAAAGATGCCAAATGAAATGATGACCAGACTCTTTTATTTGTTTCCCCCAAACAGCAGGCTGAAACACTGCCAAAGCTTTATTTTCCACACCTATTTTAAGTTTTATATTATGTTGGAAACTTGTAAGCAAAATATGCTGACCACAGAAACATCCAAGTCCTCTTATACTAGGATCTGTAATATACTTGGGTAAATGTTTCCCCATGTGCCATCTGCCCACTCTAGTTTCTACAACTCAACACTATTTACAAGTTTGTATCTGGGGGTAACCAAATTATACAGATGATAATGATCACAAAATAATTGACTCACATTGTCCATCTTATGTTTGATAACAATGTTGATAGGAACAGTGTAGTGATAGGACTGGAGATCAAAATATGTCATCTACATCTGGCTAGTACTATGCTGACATCAGCTGTGCCATGAGCACAACTAGTAGTTCATTTTGTTAAAACTCATTACTAAAAATAAAATCATAATAAAACAAATCAAAACAAATAAATTGATTTATATTTTAAAAATTATAGATCTGACTTCAATGAAATACTTATAAAATTTGGACTCATCAGAAACTAATAAATTAATATTTTTTAAAAGTTTTCAAAATTTTGTATCTTTTAAAACATAATTAACAAGTGTGTATGTCTGTAGCATTTATATATAGCTATGTATATCATTTTGGTGTATATGTATATATATGTACATATGTACTTATATATACATATATATGGCATTTCAGTTTTATCACTCTAGAAACAGTTGATATTGTCATAAATCTTGCTGTTATAGTTTAAAGCTTTTTAATGTCACAGAAAGAAAGTGCTGTTGGGCTTAGGAAAGATGGATTGGTTATAGTTTACAGGATACTGAACTGCCAAATTTATATCCAAGTATAAGATGTTTTGAAGTATCTTTATCATTTATTTGACTAACTTCGTCCACTGCCTATGGGCAATTTCACACGGATTTAAATATGTACAATGTTGGGTAGGATTTTCTCTTTAAAGCTAAAAGTTGTTTCAGTTCCCATCCACCTAAGAACTTATAACTTTGCTCTATCTACCAAAGGAACTCTAACATTTCTGGACACACCTTATACTCATGATATCTCCTTGGTACCTACAGGATGAAGACTCATATCTTCCTTTAGGTATTCAAGGCTCTTTTTTACTCATTCATTTGACATTTATGGACTACAATTGTGTCTGTTACTATGCAACTATCTATTATATGTCCAGTTTTATGACTCCTACTTTAATTTTATTCTTGGTTCATAAACACACACACACACACACACACACACACACACACACACACACACACACAGAGCATTCTGTGGACTAACCTGTCTACTTCTCCTTCAAATACTCTGCTCATTCCCATTATTGTTGTTTCCTACATACTATTTAAGGTAAGGATGACACTAAGCCAAAGCACAGACTCAGAATCCTTATCTTCAAGAAGACTGTAAGCTTCTAAGGGTAGAGACTTTCTTTATTAAACTCAAAATCACCCTCTCAACAGTTCTCATTATTTCTCAATAATTACTCATTGCCAGAAAAAAAATATGTAATATATGATTACAAGAAGCTAATGTGATATGTTGCATGTGTGCCTTTAAATGAACTCTACATAATTAACCATAGCACTACCTCATAAAAATATTTTGAGAGTTTTAAACAAAATATATCCCTTTTAAATACAATTAAAATAACTACTCTGAAAATTGCTAAATTCATAGATTTTCACTGTCAGTGTTACAGAGATTATTGTTCAATGGAAATAATAAAATATCATTTAAGGCACATTCTTTAAATTCTCAAGTTGCTTAATACTAACTGTATAATCTGTTATCTCTGGTTTTAAATTAAATCATTTTTCCATGCTTCTAAAAGTCAAATCTCTCTGATATCTCAGCAAGATGAGTAACAACTGTGACTCTGGGGAGAGTATATCTGCATTTGTATTAGGTTCTCTTAAACATTCAGAATTCTCTTTGGCAAATGACCAAGAGATTAGTTTAACTGGACATAAAATATCATTCTCTGAAACCAAGAACAGCCAGCAGTATGTTGAAATGACCATTTTTCTTCCAAAGCAAGTCACTTTTCCATTTCACTTAACCCTACCTTACAAGGCGCAGACTGTCCAGAGCTCCTGGACGATCTCTTCACCTATTTGCTTGTGTCCAATTTTTGAACCTCTGAAGGAAAGGAGAGTGTGCCAAAAGAGATCTATATACTCCTTAAAATTAAAACCAAGAGAGATTAAGCAGAGTTTAAGACTGAATCAAGAGACTAAAATTGAAACCCTTTAAATGACATTTCCCCATCTTTTTTTCTTATTTAAAGAGTAAACTGCGGTAGTTGTGGAGCAGGGGAAGAGTGGGAAGGAGAGGACAGGACTGCCTCTACCTTAGCCCTCTCTCCCAAGGACTATTACAGGAGCTTACTTGACCCAGATACCCCTATGGCAACTTTACTGAATGTTATATATCTCTTTATAACAAAGTCCCTTACCTTAAGATTTAAACCTTACCATAAAAAAATGCTTCAGAGAAAATGTGGAGTCAGCATGGTTGGGTTCCTGCGTGGGTTGGAAAAAAATAGGTACTATCGTAAAACATATTCATACAGTTTTAGATTTAAACTCATCAGTGGAGCTTATCTGACCTTTCAATAGGATCTTATGTTTTTCCAAATCTCCCAATAAGTAATCTACAGTGTTAGAAGTCAGGATGGCAATCACTCTTGGTAGAAAATGGGGTGAGTGACTGGAGTGTTATGAGATGCTGGTCATGTTGTGTTTCTTGATTTTGGTGTTTGTTACACAGGCATGTTTGTGAGAATTCATCAAGTTTTCCACTTAAATTTTATGCAATTTTCAAATTATGTGATATGTATATATTTTTAAGTTTTCTAAAAATAATAAAATAAAATCTGCTGCCAAGTTAAAAATCTAACATTTCCCTTACCGTCAAATGCCTTAGAGCCTTTTCAATGTGACATTTTATCTGCCAGTATAGAAATGGACTTATTCTAAGTCCTGAGATAAAAAAAGTGATACAACAATTTGAACATTAATATAGAAAATAAGGCTTTTTTCTATCCTAGTATTACAAATGATGTATATCACCTAATATAATTAATATCTAGTGTTATAATTCTTTAAACCACCAGAATAGCTTTATAAAATTCCAGCATCCCATAACAACACTC
>NW_006494612.1:18841102-18881031 GCF_000325575.1 Pteropus alecto | reverse complement strand
GGAAAGAGCTCAACTAAAAATATTATAGGCTATTTCAGTGCTGTTTCTTTCTCTTATCCACCTCTTTGAAGGTTAGTGAGAACAAGTGATTAACATCTAAGATCATCTGTAGCACTAGGCTTGATGGATAGCATGGACAAGGTTTTGAAGCAAAAATTTCAACATTAGAATTCTAGTTGGGCAGCCTAAAGAGTAGGCGTGTCATTTTTGTTCTTTTCTCCTTGCAACGTCCTGGGCTCTACCAAAGTGTTTTGGTACTGATCTCTCTTTAAAAATACCAGCTTTTCACTTTTCACTGCTATTCACTACAAAGGAAATTTTAGGTGAAGATAAATCCATTTAGTTTCCTAACAAAGGAGGAAAGTATTTATTATAAAGCAATCGGCATAAGAGATAGAACCCATGACAGTCATTTACGTAGTGTGCCCAAATGGTTGGCCACACATGCCTGTCTTTGCTACCTTCTCTTTAGATGGTAAAGCAAGAGAGAAGGAGAGTGGATTCTGCATAGAATTCTCAGCATTTGAAATACAAACGTGCCCAAGCCCCTCTTTGGATGTGAACGCAAAACACATTTTATTACTAGGACTGTTCTGGTTACGAGTTACTGAAAAATACAAGTCATGGTATGTTGTAAAGAATGGGGTGAGGAAAGGAAGAGTAATCTATAGGCTCAAGAAGCTGAACATTTAGAAGGCACTAGATCCAGTGACTTAAATGATATCAATAAGAACTTGGTCTCCTTTTCTCAAGTCTGCTTTTCTCTTTATGGGCTTCATCAGTCAAGCTAATCACAGGAAGTAGCCAGATAGCTGCTGGCAGTTCCAGCCTATGCCTTCCACCTTCAGCAGTCACAGTGAAAAGAGCTTCTCCTTTGCAATAGTTTAACCCTAGGATTGCTCTGAAAAGTGTGACTTTTTTCTTACTGTCGACTATGCCTTGTAAGCACAGGAATTGAATAAACTCATTGTCTAGGCCTGGATCACAGCCATAGCTGGATCCAGACTGGTAGTCATCTATTTCAAAATACAAGCCCTAAAAATGGAAGCAGAATAGTTTTTCAAATGAGGGGGAATTATGTAAGAAAGGCTTTTCTAGGCAAGATAGCAGATATAAAGTTGCAGATGTATTTAAAAGAGTGTTTTAAAATACAATGTTAACTTCCTAAAGACAATGGAGAAAACACAGGTATGTCAATTTACAAATCAGGTAATCATAGCTATGTTCAAAATCCCGGAAGCAAGTTTCCAGTCAAGATGGGGGAATAGGTAAATGTTGTGCTTGCCTCCTGTCACAACCACGTCAAAATTACAATGAAACTATAGAAAAATGCATCATTGGGAGTCACCTAAAATCTAGCTAAATAAAAGTCCTACAACTAGGGTCATACAGAAGAGGCACTTCAAGACTGATTGGAGAAGCAGAGACGTGGAACGGGTTAGTCACATACTCACGTGTGGAAACTGAAAATTTGGAGGGATATCTTCACTACAGAGATCACCTCGGATGAGTGAGGGGGCCCAGCCCCACACCAGGGTCCTCAGCTCAGGGTTCCACCACCAGGAAGAGAAGTCCCCACAATTTCTGGCTGTAAAAACCAGCAGAGATTGTGGCTGATTGGGACAAAGGGCTGGGGAGAATACCAGGTGCTCTTTTTAAAGGGCCCTGCATGAAATTACTCAGAGATGGACTCACTCGTTCTGAGTTCCAGCATTGGAGCAGCAATTCAAAAAGTGCCAGGGACATACGAGGAACTGAATTGTCAGGCTTCAGGGTGAGGACTGGAGGGTCAGCTTTTTCCCAGACAGAAGTGCTAGCAGAACACACTGTTTCTCAGTTGAGCCCTCTTCTTTCCCGGTGTGCAGATGCAGGCAGCCACCATATCTGAGCTCCATAAACTTAACTAACACCATTCACTCTGCCCTCATTATTCCCTGAGACCCCGCCCCACCTAATTTGCAGGCCCACTCCAGCTGCTTCCAGTGGCTTCTCCATCTAAATGGCCTGTATTGGCTCATGCTGTGGATTTTCCTAATATCTCTCAAAGGTTCATAAAATGAAAACAAGCAGCATCTGACCTCCACATGCCCTGTACCTCTTGCTGAGCAGCCCCAAGCCCAGCATTAGTGGCAACTAGCTTTGGTGAGCAGCTTGTCCTCCAAGGCACTGCCAAGCTCAGCCTAGGTGGCAGATATCAGCAGATTGCTTGTTGACTCTTGCCTGGTGGCCCCAGGCAGGCTATAGCTGAACATGGCCTGTGACAGGCCCCTCCCAGGAAACTCTAGGGCTGGCATGCACAGTGGCCAGCTTTCATCCAAGCCAGAATACTACTTGGGGCTGCATCTGAGGATGATACACCCAAAGGACAGACTGAGCAGGAACCACAGCCTTGTTAAAGTGAATCCTGCTCTATAGGATCAGCTTCTCACTGGCCAGACTTCACAACCAACCCGAAAGTCAATTCCTCCCATTGATGAGCAAACAGCAACCAAGGCTCAACTACAATAGGAGGGCACACAAGCTATACAAGAGACTCACCTGGTTCACCCAGCTCTGGTGACCAAGGAATTATGTGCCACTGGATCCCACAGGACATGTACTACATAGGGCCACTCTACTAAAACCAGGAGACATAGCAGCTGTACCTAATACATAAAAACAAACACAGGAAGGCAGCTAAAATAGAAAGACAAGGAAACATGTTCCAAATGAAAGAACAGAACAAAGCTCCAGAAAAAGAACTAAACTAAATGGAGACAAGCAATCTACCAGAAACAGAGTTCAAAACACTTGTTATAAGGAGGCTCCATAAACTTAGGGGAAGAGTAGACAAATTCAGTGAGAAAACATAAAAACCTAGATAAAAAACACACACGAAAAAGTCAGAAATGAAGACTATAATAACTGAAATAAAGAATACCTTAGGAGAAATTAACAGTAGATCAGATAAAGCAGAGGATCTAATCAGAGATTTAAAAGATAAGGTAGCAGAAAATACCCAATCAGAACAGCAACAAGAAAAAAATTCCAAAAAAATGATGAGAGCTTAAGGGGCCTCTGAGACAATACCAAGCATACCAACATTTGCATCATAGGGGTACCAGAGGAGAAGAGAGAGAACGGAATTAAAAACCTATTTGAAAAACTAATGATGGAAAACTTTTCTAACCTGGTGAAGGAAACACATGTACAAGCCCAGGAAGTGCAGAGAGTCCTAAACAAGATGAACCTAAAGAGGCCACACAAAGACACATCACAATTAAAATGCCAAAGTTTAAAGACAAAGAGAGAATCTTAAAAGCAGCAAGAAAAAAGCAATTAATTACCTAAACAGTGTGCTCCCATAAGAGCCAGCTGATTTCTCAACAGAAACTTTGCAGGCCAGAAGGGATTGGCAGGAAATATTCAAAGTGATGAAAAGCAAGGACCCATATCCAATATCACTCTACCCAGCAAAGCTATCATTTAGAGCCAAAGGACAGATAAAGAGCTTCCTAGACAAGGAAAAGCTAAAGGTGTTCATCAACACCAAACCAGTATGACAGGAAATGTTAGAGGAACAAGAAGAAAGAAGAAATAAAAAAGAGGAGGTGGAGGAGGAAGAGAAGAAAGATTAAAAAATATGAATAATAAAATGTTAATAAATACATACCTATCATTTGTAATCAACTATTACAAATGTAAATGGCTTCAATACTCCAATCAACAGATTTGATGGCTGAATAGATTAGAAAACAAGGCTTTTACACATGCTGCCTATAAGAGACACTTCAGATCAAAAGACACACATAGACTGAAAGTAAAAGAATGGAAAAAGAAAGACTGAAAGAAATGAAAAAAAGAAAAAAAAAAGCTGAGTTAGCAATAGTTATGCCAGACAAAATAAACTTTAAAACACAGGCTATAAGAAGAGAAAAGAAGGACCCAGTTATCCCAGTTTTGGGTACTTATCTGAAGAAACTCCAAATACTACTTTGAAGGGACATGTGAATATATATGTTCATTGCAGCATTATTAACGATATCCAAGATATGAAGGCAACGTGGGTGTCTATCAATAGATAAACGGATAAAGAAGAGGTGGTACATATATAATGGAATGTTATTCAGTCATTAAAAAAAATAACATCTTGCCCTCTGCAACAACATGGTTGGACCTAGAGGGTATTGGGCAGAGTAGAATAAGTCAGACAGAGAAAAACAAATGTCATATAATTTCACTTACATACGGACTCTAAAGAACAAAATAAACAAGCAAACAAAACAAAAACAAACTCGTAGATACAGAGAACATTCTGATGGTTGCCAAATGGGAGGGGGCTTGGAGGGTTAGGTGAAAAAGGTGAAGGAATTAAGAAGTACAAATTGAAGTTACAAAATAGTCATGGGGATGTAAAGTATAGGATAAGGAATACAGTCAATAACATTGTAATAACTATTTATGATGTCAGATGGGTACTAGATCACTTTGTAAGTTACATAACTGTCTAATAACCATGTTAAACACTGGAAACTAATATAATATTGTATGCCAACTGTAATTTAAAAATTAAATTAAAAAAGAAATAAGTCTTGTACCAGTCCAAATTGATGTTCCTAGCTCACCTGGTCCAGAATGTTCTGTGACAAAGGCACTAGTCTGCCTCTCCAAGGAAACTTGCCTGAAGACAAAGTCCCGTCTTTTCTTATTTCAGCAGCTCAACCCTTTCACATTTAGTCCAAATCTTTCATTCAACTTTAATTCTACTACCATTTTAAATATCCTTCTTCATTATTTTGTTTAAACCTTGTCTAAAACCAGAGTGCTATGTTGAATACATAGGAAAGATATGATCTGGGTATATAAGTTCACACCATAGATAAAATTTTAAAAAAAAAAGAAGTTTACATAGAATTTCAAAAAAATAAACTAATTCTCCTCCTCCCAGAGGTCTATTAGTTAAAGAACTAGAATGATATGATAATAACATGGGCTGTTGGCATGTGTGCTAGTACTATATTAAGAAGACATTTGGAAAAGTGTAATCTTGGAAAATGTATCTTAAAATAGCCTACCAACTGAGCACTTTCCACAGAGCTTATAAAGGGAAGATTGTAGCCTCTCCTTCACAAAATATGTTTAAGAACCAAAAGAGGGATGTTTTAGTTTGAATGCTATTGGTCTTGGAGTCAGGAAAATAGACTCTCTATAAGTGTTTCCAGCCTGTGATTCAGGGACAGTCGAACTACTCAATGATGGGATAATCAACAACCAATTGTTATATGAGATACTCAGGAACAGCCTAAGTAAAAAACTTAAAGACAAATTACAGGGTAAAGTCCTGGACTGCTAGAAAATGGAGTCTTTTATCCAAGTTTTCCTGTTGTTTTTGCTATTTTAAAAGTTGTTATATGATAGACTCTCTTTCGGAAAAAAAAAAAAAATACTGTTCAGTGTCAACTACTGTGAAGATAAAATGCCCCCACAAAATCTGTATGATGGTATCCTTATTTCTTTAGGGATCTGGACATTCAAAGCTTTAGGCTTCTATGTAGTTTTCTAATTTAACTTTTTCCCTTTAAGGCTCTTTTTCATGAAGATCTAGACTTTCTTTTTTTTTCACTTACGGGTTACAATTTTTATGTTTGTCTTTCTGCCAAACTTCTGTTGATGTCCACATTTTCACTTTTACTTATAAATGATACAATTTTTAGCCTTATTTTTGACCGATTTTCTGTTTCTCAGATTGTTGTTGGATTTTGGTTTTCCTCTTCTTAGGGAACAAACCTAGATTAAGTTTTTTTTTCTCCTTTCATTCAAAAAGACTTGGCAAATTTTCCAGCCCAGCAATTGTCATCAAAAGATTTTAACTATTTAATTTTTTTTATTATTAGTTAATATTTTAATTTCCTACTTTATCTATTTGGGTCACTTTGTAAGTTTTGTTCAAATTACATTGCCACTAAATTTTAAAATATAAAAGCCACTATATTTATGCATCATTGTTCTCATAAGACCTTATTACTTTCTCTGTGTTATCTCATACCAGCATGATTGTGTTTATTATTCACTTTATTTCTCAACTGTCTGTAAACACTTTGAGAGTAGATACAGTGTCCAACTTGTTCACTGTGGAATACTAAGCTTCTAACATAGTTCCTAATAGATAGCAATACATGCTCAATAAATACAGTATGCTTTAAAGAAATTAATAAATTAATTAATGGATTAAAAATAATTTTAGTGCTTAACATACAACAGAATCTCAATCATTCGTTTAGCAAATGAATGTAGTATGGTGTTTTCTAGATATGAAACCCATATTTAGTTACCAGTGTATAATATAAATATTGTGGGTGATAAATAGAAATAGTAGGGAGGTTTCCCATCAAGATTTTGGGAATAAGTAAAAATTGCCACATGAGAATAACATAACTGATTCAACCAAAGTGATGAAAGTTAACTAAGAAGAAAATTTGAAATTTGGTCAGTTTTGACAGACACCTTATTGAAGGTTTTAACACACACACACACACACATATACTACAAATGGCCCACTACAAGTGAGGATTGTTAAAACTGTAATCCTTAAAAAAAAAAGTCACAGATAAATATTGGGAGTGCGCACCTAGGAATTCTTTAGGAAGGGAAAGATGGCCCAAGCTATGACCTATCCAATCCTTGTAACAAGCATATCCCTAACATGCAGATGGGTGTTTCAGGCTCCCCTTGTCAAATGTCATTAAACGTCACATTACACAAGTAACTTTCCCATCCAGTTGAGTAAGTTTCTGAGTCTTCACTCTCATACTAGGATATGGTGTTCAGAGAGCCCAAGATGGGTACAGAGAGTGAGCTGCAGTTTTTAAAGCTAAAGAGTCATTTGAAAGACAACATGCAAAGGAAAAGTTGAAAAGAATGTCCAATCAGACATCTGACTGAACCATCAATACAAAGAGTTTCAGCAAAAAGGAAGAATTAAGGAAGAGGCATAGGATGAAAGGGTAGAGCCAGAAGAGAGAGAACAGGTTCAAAGAGGAATTTAAGTTGAGAGTTGAAGACAGAATGTCTGGAGGAATA
This sequence comes from Pteropus alecto, assembly GCF_000325575.1. Taxonomy (NCBI): domain Eukaryota; kingdom Metazoa; phylum Chordata; class Mammalia; order Chiroptera; family Pteropodidae; genus Pteropus; species Pteropus alecto. The sequence continues at coordinate 18,873,972 of NW_006494612.1, read as the reverse complement.
TCCTTAGCTGGATATTGTAGCCACTTTCCAAACGAGGTCTGCAGCCTCAGATGGGAGGGAAAGGGCAACTAGGGGGTGGCCACTGCATGCTTCCCAGAGTTTTCAGTGATGAATAATGAATGCTCTGGTCAGATATGTCCTTAAGGAATCTAATATACAAATGTCCTAAGTGTTTGGTCAGTGTGAGTTCGTAGCTCAGAGATGATTAGCTCTTGATGTGTGATGGATTAGAATTCCCTTCTGATTGCTGCAGGACAGACTGATATGGTGATGAATGCACTAAGGAAAATGTTGCCCTTTGGGTCAACAACCTTCTGAGCATCCTTGTCCAAGCTCAAATCTGAGCTATCTTCTTTTTACCATAAAAATATGGAGTCTAATTTTTGAAGCTTGTAATAAAAGTTGTATTGTTAGTATGCCAAATATTTAGTGAATATTGACTCTGCAATCAACTTTCACAATATTCTTTTTCAATCATCTCTGCTTCTTTCTTCCTTCCTTCACCTTAAAGTGATCCATGGTGTACATGAAGCAGAAAGTGTAGATTGAAGCAAATCTAAATACATCTTGAGGGACTGATAGCTACACATTTTATTGTTCTGTTCCTATTCCTACACTAGTTTCTCCTCCCATTAAAATTTTTGCTCAGTGCTGGCTGTGCATGTCACCATGCTTCCATATAGGAGGCACTGAAAAATAAAAGCGGGATGTATTGTAATGTCCTCACTTCCATTTAAAATTTCTAACACGAAAGGATAACATTAGGAATGCAGTAAAATAGCCAAGGCTTTTCTCACTAGAAAGGGAAGGGTACATTGGAAAAGGAATAAATCTAATAGCTATACCTATATGCTTTCCCAATCTGGAACTGATAACCTGGAAAGAACCCAATGTGAAGTACGATCAGAATCAGGAATATTTTTTGCCAGTGTAGGAGATATTTCTTAAACTTTGGTTAGGTAATACAGCCTTGAAGGTCTAGTTGATAAATGAGTTAGGCAGCAAGTGGGAATTTTCTTCTTGAGTTTTTCTCACCTTGGAAAATGGAAGCTAAAAATACACTATATTGCAATGTTTAAAGAGTAACTGTGTTTTAGTTCTAAATTAGAAACATTCAAAGATAACTTTGGTAAATAGAATTCAACAGAATGTTCCAATTTTTTTAATCTTGTTTCTCAAAGAAAGATAAAATAGGTAAACAAATAGTTAAAACAATGTCACCATACACACTCCTTTGACTGAACCATGAGGAAATACGCCAATAAGAATTATACACCTCCTACATGCACACAAACTCACCCCAATTCATCGATGCTCTTCCTTGATGTAACAGTAGGGAGGAAGACGTATTATTCATAAGAAAAGGCCACAATGAGAAGCTATGTAATGAGAGCTCCTTTTAAAAGATCTGAACCCTGATCATATAAGTGGGCTACCACAGGGGGTTGTGCATCCATCTTCTTTTCCAAGATAAGTAAGGGCCTAGCCTTCTTCCTTCCCAGTCAGGAAATAGGACAGCATGTAAGACTAAACCATTGTCCAGAAGGAGCCTTTAACACTGTACCAATATATAGTAATTTATTGTTCCAACCAGGAGGGTGTTCCTGGGAAAGGGTGAGAATAAGGAAGTAGGCATTCAATAAACACTCATTTTCTCTTTAAATAATTTGTGTAAGAAATGTTCAACTTGGTTGAAGCTTGCAGTTGGGCTAAGGCAATTTTAATTAAGTTTTTACAAGTTAGTTAATGGTCCAAGAAGTCATTCTTTAAGAAAAAGTCATTCTGTCAATTATATTTCAGTAACCCACTCAGCCCAACTCAGCTCCAACTCAACCAGGCCAAGGAGAAAAACATCAAAGGTTATTTCCTGCACTTGAAGTATTTGTAAGAACTTTTTGATGGAAAGAAAAGAAACAGATCAATATAAAATATTTAGTAACTAAGCTTCTTGCTTTAGAATCTTCAACACTTCAAACAAAATATGGTTAAAAAAATAATAATAATAACAAAATAGTGTTTCAAATTAACTAATGAAAGATAAATAAAAAATCCTTATTTGTACAAAAGATAAGAAAGAAGGCATAAAGGTAAGATATAATAATAGGGAGTTTAATCACTTCTCCCTTGCTCTAATAAAAAAGAAGCTTCAGAAGAGACACCATGTTCGTGTAGATGAATATTGTTTAAATGTTCTTTATGAAATGTAGGTCTGTTATGTAAACATTTTTCAGAAATGTGATAAAAATTTATTATATTTATAACCTAGCTCCATTTCTAAAAATGCTATCTGAAAGTGGAATACAATTTTGAAATTCTACAAAATTGCTTGTTATTTATTTGATACAGAAAAAAATCCTCAATTTCATTTTTAGTTCATGTCAATCATATATTCACCAACTCTTAAAACATGAGATTATAATATAAAGGAATCTCACTACAATCTTGTAACGTAAAGTTGTTTTCACAATGCATCAATTAAAAAAAAAAAATCCTACCTCTGCCATCAATCTCCTTAACTCATTTATTTCTTCTGTCCTATTTTAAATAATGGAAATATACATTTAATCAGCATGCGGGCTTCAGTTAACATCTTTAAAATAATTGACAGAAATTAAAACACATGTGCTTTTTTTTAATTTACTTATTTAAATTAGTTTCAAGTATACAAAAACACGTACATTGTGCGTGATTATTTTAATCCATTTTATTTATAGCTAGAGTTTTCTATTCCATTTACTGTATTTCATTCTAATAAGCTTTCAATATAAATATGGACATAACTGAGACTAATAAAGAAGTTAAATATTTTGCCCGATATATACAACTCTGTCTGATTTCAAAGTATTGTTACTATGTTAGAGATTCTAAAGTGAAACAATAAAAATGTGAATGCTGTGAGGCATTATTAATCATATTAAGTTAAAATAACTGTTAAAATTTCACTTGTCTCAAAAACTGTATCCACTTCTTAGATGCTATTTCAACTTCCTATATATTTCTTCCTTACAACTCCTCCTTACTTTTCTCATCTTTAGTATCTTTCTTTTCATAATGATTTATATATTACTTCACCTTCTGTAATGCAATATTTTCAAAAACTCATCTTTATCCATTCCAATCTGTCCTTTTTTCTTGAACATCCTTCATCCCCAGATGTCAAATTTCTTCCCACTATAATTTATATACATTATCACTTGATTAGACTTGACCCTACTTGTTACAACTGCCTTTAAATACATTTTTTAAAAAGAGACCATGGATAATATTCATGATACAGTGCTCTGTCACCAAGATAAAACAGATATAACTCAAACTTTCTTTAAGACTGGTGTTTGCAGTTTATGTTCATGTAGTACTGTGTACACATAACTGAAAATCTATAGGAAGTTAATGAAAAGCAAATACCATAGAGAGAATCAAGGACCACACATAGAGCAAGGGAGAAAACATTTCAAACAAATGGATGAAAGTAAGTTTGGAAAGTTGAAGAAAAAAATATTTTATATGATGCTTATCTTTAGAGAATCTATAACTTGGCCTGAGGTTCAATATGCTTTCATTTTCTCAAATTATAAAAAATGTTTGTTTGGAACACCTTGAGAGAAACATCCAGATTAAGATGATTCACCATGGTGTATTAGGAGGTTCATATAATTTCTTATTCTTAAATTGTAAGAAATGAACTCTCAAAGTCTTGAGAATCTCTCAAATCATGGATGTAATAAATAGCTAAATTAGAAATAATCAAGCTCAAAGTTGCTCCAGCCACTGACACCTCTATCCAGGGTAGAATAATTTCAGCCTTCTGAATATTTCTATTGACCGAAATGCTGCTCTTTAGAAAATTAAGAATTACGTTTTAGCAGAAAAGTCCATTTAAAATTATAACATAAATTATTCATAAGCATTTTCTGAGCATTCCATATGTGTCCCATATGTACTGGGCTTAGTGTTACATACCTCAATCATACATTTAATGACTGATAAAAAGAAGGTTGCATAGGCTCTGGAGTCTGATGGAACCTGATTCAAAACTTCCTTCTGCCCTCTGCTGTAAAAGGCTATTTCAGAAGGCTGTGTAAGAGCTTTAAAAATATGTAAAGTAATTAACCAATTACTCTGTGCACAGTATGTGGACAATAACATAATCTAATATTATTATTACTACCTTTAGTGTGTACTAAATTTCTTGTTATTACTGTAACAAATTACCACAAATTAAGTGGCTTAAAACCATACAAATTTATTATCTGACAGTTCTAGAGATCAGAAGTTCTAAATGGTTCTCACTGGGCTAAAATTAAGGTGTTAGCAGGGCTGCATTTTATCTGTAAACTCTAGGGGAGAATTTTTTTTTTTTTTTTTTTGCCTTTGCCAGCTTCTAAAGGCCACCTGCATTCCTTGTCTCCTGGCCCCTTTCCAAAGCTGGCAATAAACCAGCAAGTTTTTCACATGGAATCACTTTGACTCTGATCCTCTGCCTTTCTCTTCCACATTTAAAAGACTGATTACCCTGACCCACCTGAAAATCCAGATTATTTCCTTATTCTAAAGTCTGTTGTTTTTTATAGTTTATTAAATTGAAAATAAATGTTTAAATAGAATAAGTAAATAAAGTTGATTAGCCGTCTTAAATCTATCAGCAACCTCTTTACTGTTTCCCATGAAATTATGCCAACATAATTCATTCACAGATTTGAGGATTAGCAGGAGAATATCATGGGTGGGGAGAAGCTATTATTCTGCTTACCAAATACTGAGTAGTTAATATTATTTAATTTTCTAACTATAACTTTTTTTTAAAGTTAGGCATATTAGAAAAATATTGACATTAACAAAATCTCCTTTCAAAATAACCCAATGATATTAGGTAATAAAAAAGTCAACTAACTGTATGTGTATTGTTCATTGCACTAAACATATTTTTCTTACTATTTTTACAAATAAAAAAATCCTGTGAACAGTCGCAAATTATAGAAATGTAGAAATATATGATGGTACATGAATTTTCTTTAGAAATTAATTTTTTATAATTTTAAGGAGCAATGATTTATGTTGTTAACATACCATAATAAGAATTTTTAATTACCCTTTAAAATTAAATCCTGTATTAGAAACCAAAGGGAGATATGAAAGGCATAAAAGAACTATGTCTCTGGGAAGTTTCTATCTGATCCATAAGAAAAGACATTTTTTTCTAAAGTCTGTAGGTAGCATGTGAACCAGTTTATGTATAAGCACATTAAGTCTTTCAGAACTGCTTCCAGAGTGAGATTAATATAGGCTAGAGTTTTCAAAGGATAAGGCAGGACTTTTGAATAGGGCTACTTAATAATTTTGACTCATTGTTTTTTCTTTAAAACTGGTAAATACTATGAACTCATTTCTCTTTCTCAAACCCCCCTCCAAAATACACACACATTTATACATACAATTTCTAAGTTTTCACTGACCCTCTGAAGCCCGTGCACAAACTCCAAAGGTCAATCTGAGGCTTGCTGAAAAAGCTCTATTCTGATGGAGGAAAAGAATTAATTTCTAAAAATAAGGTAGCAGCTAAAAATGGCCAACCACTTACTATATGATCTGGCACATAATTCATGTGTAAACTCTAGTTAATTTTCCTACCTTCTTTCTCTTCCCAGAGCCTGAAGGTTTGGAGGAAAATCTGAGCAATGTTGAGTTGGTAAGGAAACAGTGTAAGGAAATATATATAATTAACATTAAGTTTATTTGGTAGTTAAAGCCTTTCTATTTAGAATGGCAGTTTTCTTAGGCAGGATAATTCTTTCCATTCACTGAATTCTCCTGACAAAGCTAGTCAATGTGTGTTATTCTCTGCATTTTAAGTCGTAAAACTAACACTTATTTCAAGAAGAAAATTAATGTCAAAAGTATAAAAAAAGAACTCAGAAATTTAAACTCATACATTTTTACATTTCTGTTACAGGTAATTATGAAGTGATTTTTTTTTTTTTTTTCCTAATCCACAGGCCTATTGGAATGAGTCTGCAACTTTAACATCTGGCTTAGAAAATATATACAAAAGTACTTTATTTCACTTCCCCAAAGAATCGCTTTGTCCTCCAAAACTGGTCAAGTTCTTTTTCTCACTGGTTTCCTGAATAGTACTCATCACAGTAATAATGAAGTAAATAAATGTGTAATTAATTGTTTGGTACCTTCCTCCTCTATCCCTACAGGAACAGGAGTTCCAACAGGGAAGGTGGTGTCTGCCTTGGTTTCTGCTACATGTCCAGTGACCTATGCATTCATATTTGCTAAACAAAAAAATAGTTAACTAATTTCCTTATCATTAAGATTCATCCTAGGTTGATTCTGCATGGATCATCTTGTTTTACTAAATGTTACCTCCAGGCTTCCTTTATAAATCTTCCATTTTTCTCTGTCCTACTTCCAGCTCTAGAGTATTGGTGCTTGCACTTCCCATAGAGAATTTTTTTAACCTAGCTCAAGTCTACTCTTTTTCTTTAGAAATTATAGGATCTGACCTTAAGCAGAGATTCCAGTTGAGCCCATCTGGACTTCTTACCTACAGAACTGTTAGATAATAAATAGATGTTGTTTTAAACTTCCAAAAAGAAATTAAAGGATCCGATAGATATTTATATAACTAGGCTCTGACTTGACAGTAGCATCTTTCTTTTGCAAACTGCCTTCATATGCTGCCCAGAAGATACTATATAGTTTATGTAGTTTCTACTCTTGGGGTGGATTGGAATACCTTATCTGACAGCAGATACTGAAATTTTTACCCAAAAGAAAAAAAGTTGAATACTTTACTAGTTGGCACTCCTGGGTTTAAGCACAATAAACTACATTTAGCTAGGTTAAGCAAAAGAGACAGACAAAAAGAAAGAGCCAGAGAGAATGTATTGTAAGGATATAGGTAGATTTTACTAACGCCTGAGGACAGGAATATGGGCTGGCTTTAGAAAAACATTGGAACCAGAAAATTAAAAGACATCAAAAACCCAGAAAATTTCATTTCTCTTTCTCTCTCCCCTGCTTCTTGCTGAACACCAACTTCATTCATTCATCTCCTTCTGAAGCTCTCAGAAATACAATAAACAAACATGCCCATACTACATTTTAGGATACATAGCATCCTAAAATTACATCTTATCTTTTCAAGTGGCTCTCCTTGCTTTCAATTTAAGCTGTAGAGCCCATATTTAAAATCCCTGGAAAATAATGCTGATTAGACCATTTTGGTTCAGATGGCCACTGTGTTAAAATAGTCATCACGGAAAAAGAATCGAATTGTGCCCAGATGGCTATCATGGACCCACCCCCATGATGCTATAGATTATCCAGATTGGGGTACATATGGGCAATGAGAAAGAAAGGAACTAGCTTCATATAAGGAGGGAAATATGTGACATGGAACATCACTCCAAAATGTCTGCAAATATAAAATAAATATTCAAAAATCTAGTAGAAAATAAAATTTAATGATTATCAGGTCTCTAGAGATTAATTCATTCATGTGTATTGAAGTGAAAGAATAAATAATAAATATAAAGATTAATAGTTTTTACTATATAAGAATTATAACTAAAATAAGAAGGGCAAGAGTAAACTAGAAAACATTAATGAGTAAATGATACTCCCTAAAAAGCTAGATTATAAAGGAGCTCAGACAAATAAGATAGAAGACCCCCGTAAAATGTTTTTAAAATTAAGAATATGTTCAAATATTCTTAATTTACAATAATTATATTAACAATTTTTATAATAGAACTGATCTCTAAAATTAAAACTGATGAAAATCAATACACATAATCACTGAATTACTCATTTATGAGAATGACTCATGTGACTATCAGTAATGTGAATAAAGAGTTTTGGAAACCACAAGTTAGATGACTAATTAGTAAAACTAGGACTAAGAGAGCTACAAAATTATCACTAAAGAGAGTTTATCAAGCAAAGATATTTCAGCATGCAGGAAAGGAAAAGGAGAGTGAGATTCATAGGGAATCTCCAGCATTGTCCAGAGGAGAGGAGCTCTAGTCAGCCGACATGAACTTTCCTGCTGCATAAGATGTATGTTCAAAGATGAAGAAATGGTGCCCTAAAATTGACTTGGATAGCCACAACAGCATTTCGTTTCCTCAGCAATTAACCTCATTCCAGAGCCAGTATACTCTAATCCCTGACATTGCTCAGGTTTCTTTGGGGAAGGCTACATTTTGCTAGGTAGAGTACCAGAGAGGAGAGAGAGAGATTCATTAATTTTCAGAGTATCTCCCTTTCCTTAAGTCTTCAGCTGAATCTGACCAGTGCCTATCTGTGAAGAAACTCTCTGAAGATAAAAAAAAGAACCGCGAAGGATTAGAGGGGAAAATTCACAGGGGCAGGAATAATTCTTTTACTCACAATTCAGAGGAGAAAATAGGGCATCGAGTAGAATATGCACAATGGTATTTCTTTAGTAGTGTGGCAAAATTAGCTACTCTGACCCCACCTAACAGAGGTTAAACTCAAGACCTGAAAGAACCAGTCTGTTTCCAAGTAATTTAACTATGTCCCAGAACAAAGCTAAAAAATCTTTTATAGTAATATAAAAACATTCAGTATCCAACAAAGTAAAATTCATAAAAATCTGTCTTCAAACATAGAGAGGAGAAAAATAAGACTTATAATGAGAATAAAAATAAACCAATGAAAACTGAACCAAAATTATAAAGATAATAATATTTATAAGCAAGGACATTAAAATAGTTATTATAACTGTATCCACATGTTCAAAAAGCCAGAGGAAAGACTGAACGTTTCCTCTAGATTCTATAGAGACATGGATCATATGGAAAAGACATAAATCAAACTAAAGATGAAGACTATAATATAAAAATAAGCCAAATCATTACCTCAAAAAGTATATAGAATTAAAATAGACCATAGTCCTAAGTGTAAAAGTTAAAATTATAAAATTTCTAGAATTAAATATATATGAAAAAAATATTTGTGACTTTGGCATACTATTGTTACTGTTTTATGTACCATTTTTTAGATAGTGCATAAAAAGCATGAAAATTTAAAAAACTGATATGTGTACTTCATCAAGATTAAAAGTGACTTCCCTTGAGAGATCTTTACAAAAATAAAAAGGCAAGCCACAAACTAAAACATTCACAGCACACATATCTGATAAGGACTTGAATCCAGAATATGTAAAGACATTTTACAATTCAAAAATAAGAAAAGTAACAAAATTATAAATGGGCAAAAGATTTGAACTGATTTTTCACCAAAAAAAAAGATATATAAGTTGCCAATAAGCATTTTAACATCATTAATGAACAAGAAAATGCAAACTAAAACCAATAAAATTGTCAAAATTAATATCTGACAATAGGAAGTATTGGCAAAAATGTGAAATAATGGGAACTCCCATTTATTGTTGGTAGGAATAGAAAAATTTACCATTATTTTGAAAACATTTTGGGAGTTCAAGATGGAACATGCATATAACATTTGAATCATTAATTCCATTTCTAAGTATTTAACCCTCAGAATTAATAACATGTTTACAGAAAGACTTGTACATGAATATTCATCAGTGATAGGTAAACAAATTGTGATATATTTATACGATGACATTACTCAGCAGTGCAACAGAATCAACTACTGATATATTCAGCAACACGGATGGATCTCAGAAATATTATACAGTGAAATGAAGCTAGACATTAAAGACTACATACTACACAATTCCACTTATATGAAATTTTAGAATTTACAGTGATAGAAAGCAGATCAGTGATTGTTTGGGAAGAGGAGTAAGTGGAGTGCAAAAGGCATAAGTATACTTTTTGAATAAAATAAATGTTTATTTTGTAGTTCGGTGTATACATTTGACAAAATTCATCAAATTATCCAAAAATGGATGCATTTTTGTATATAATTCAATGCATTCAAGTTTTTACTTTTTCTTGAAAAAGATGGTAGATCTACACCATGGGAAATGGATAAGAGTTTTCCCATTACTCAGGATTTTGAAAGAAAAAATATAAAGAATTGATAATAAGACATGAATAAGAAGTGATAAACTTCTACAAATAGGTAAGTTTGAAATTATTTATGCCTCAAATAAGTGCTCACAAACAGGCATCAACTGCAGAGAATTTTCCTAATAATAAAGTGAAGACAATAATACTTTCTGTGGGTATTAGCCACCCTCTTTCGCTAACCACTGCAGAATAACCAATGGGCTCATGAACAGAATGCTCAAGGCATTGTGGATAGAAGCTAGGCATGGATTAAAAAACACAGTTTCCCCTTCAACAAGACATTCTTGCTATCATTATTGCTAAATACCTAAATTGCCATGAGCTGAGCCTGATGTTAATCCTCTTGTGGCAGCATATCCAGCTAGAGATCAACTAGCTAGAAGGGGCGCCCCAACACAGAGGAGAAAGCAACCTGTTTCACAAGAATAAATGTAATACATACAAACATGCCTTCTCTGTCTACATTGCTTTGTAAGCGCCCCCCTACACATAGGCTAATGGAATTCCTGATTCTCTACAATGATATCCACAAAACTTTGCATCTGGGCAAAGACATTTACCAGCAGAGAATGAGGAAAAGGTCCACAACCATGGAATTTATTGTCTCATTATTTATTTGCGACATAACCTGATACAATAGTGAGATACCCTATTAAAGACCCAGTTAGGGTACTGTTAAATACTGGCACATATTTAGCTGGGTGCTATCCTATTAGATTCTGTATGTGTCTGAATTAGCAACCAATATAGTACTGTATTTCTCACAGTCAGAAGACATAGACCAAAGAACCAAGAAGTGGGAATGGGAGTGGTTTCTCTCACTGTTATCCTTAGGGACCCAATCACAAAAGCCTTTCTTCCCATCTTCCATTTTTTGGTACTACAGTGAGAGGACTTAATTCCTAAAGAATAAATGCTTCCACTAATGGACCTAATAATGATTCCATTAAACTTGAAGTTTCAAGTATCCCCTGTGACTTTGAACTCTTTATGCCATTAAGCCAAAGGGCAAAGAAGGGTTTGCTGTACTAACTGAAGAGATTGACCCTGATTATCAAGGAGAAGTGGAGTTGCTGCTACATAATAAAGTCAGAGAGGATTCAAGGAATTTTCTGGGTTGTCTCTTAGCACTCATATGTCCAATGTAAAAGGTTAATAAAAGAGTTAAACAAACTAATAGCAGGGCCACTAATAACTTCAGGCCTTCAAAAAAAAATTTTTGCCTCACCCTATCAGATAAAGAACCATGACCAGCTAAGGTGCTTACTGAGGGAAAATGGAATGGGCAGCGAGAAAAGGAAATTATAAATACCAACCATGGCTTCTTATTTACTTGCAGAAATGAGATGCATACAAGCTAAGGCAACTTTATTTTCCACTTTGTTATACATATATCAATCAGTTTGTTGTTCTAATATAAAGTATATTAATAGATACTAACTTCCTCTTGTTCTAATATAAAGTATATTAGTAGATACTAACCTTATAGGTCAGTCTATATGTTTACTATATTAAAGGAGAATTAGAATTGAAGTAGAAAAATAAGAGAAATCACCCAGGGAGAGGTATAGTGATTCATGGAACTTTGTGTTTATATTTTTGGAGGAAGGGTAAGCTATGTGTGGCCATATGTGTTACACAGCTGTATAAGACATATAGTTATATCATATTATATTATAGCGTGAAATTGGGTGGTTGTTGTTTTTGAAGTTAAAATATGGGTCGAAGGACATATGTGGATGCTCAGTTGGTAAAGGGTGAACAATGCCAGATGTCTGTTCAAGTTGGCATCACTCTTGTTCCCATTGTTATGGATTAAATATTTGTATGCACCCAAAATGTACACATTGAAGCTCTAATCCCTAATGTGATGGACTTTGGAAAATAATTAGAGTTTGATTAGGTCATGAGATTGCTGCCCTTATGAAGAGATCAACGCATTTATAAAAAGAAAAAGCAGCATGAGATCTGTCTTACCATAATGTAAAGATACAGTATGAAGACAGCCATCTGTAAACCAGGGAAAGTTTCCTCCTCGGATACCAGATCCACCGGCACCTTAATCTTGGACTTCCCAGCCTCCCAAACTGAAAAATAAATGTTTGTTGTTTAGATCACCAAGTCTATGGTATTTTTGTTACAGCAGCCCTACCTAACACAGCATTTTATATTTCAGTCTGTTTCAAAGGAGAAGAAACTGAAACTCCACTTCCCAGACCCCCTTTAACTGCATGGTTCCAGATTAATCTGCAAATGGCAAGCAGGTATTAGATGCAGAAAGTAGCAAAGGAGGGGGAAAAAAACATTATTTTCTGGCAGCAATATAGAAATATGCACAAATAAACATAAAGGCTGTGGGGGGAAGGCTTCCAAATCATCCATTTGGGGTGCCTCAGGCAACGAGAACATTAGTAGCCACTTCTTAGAGATTCTTAAGATTCCCAGCAGCTACCAGGTGGACTCTTGAGAGTCCACTCTAGGTCTGCTGGTGACCAAAACCAGCAGGTTGGCCTCTTGACCTTCACTCCCAGCCCTAACTCTGTTATACCTGTAATTCCTATGTCCAACCTCTTCCTGTTTGAATATCCAGGGAAGCTTCTGATATTCTGAATGAAATGTACCAATACAGGAAAATACCACAAGTTTAAAATGATCAAAAAGCAATTGAGAAATTTAAAAGGAAAGAAACAAACGGCAACCCAAAATCAACCTCAATATCAGTTCTAGTGAAGTCAGGGATCGGGGCTTTTTTCCTATGTAATTTTCTACATCAAGAGCTACTTGTACGAAAAATAGGAAGGCTATTGTCTTAACTTATTATAAAAAATGATTTGAAAATATTATTTTTCTGTTACACTTTTTTTATAGAAAATATAGGAAAAGTAGTTCACTACATGAACATGAACTCAAAACTTTAGTCAGATAAGTGAATGATGTTTATGGTTCTTAGTCTAAAGGTAGGACAATCTTTCACAGGCGTTATCTGTCACCCAGATTTCAGTTGATCTCAACAAATTCGTTATCCGTGGGCATATATTACTATATATAGCTTACCATATTTAATTTTATAACAACAAAATTGAACTATTTTATAAATTATGCATTTTAGAGTATTGAAAATATGGTCTTTAATATCAGAGGGCAACTAATGAATGAGTTAGTGCTAGAGGAAAATTCCAGTTTCCTGTTTTAAGAAACACATGCAAGCAACTAAAATTTAGATATTTGTTTCAAAATTAATCATAAAACTAATGCTGATTTAAAAGAGGTCTTTATGCATATAACAGTTAAGGAAAACATCTATGTGGGCAATCTGAATAAAGACTCACTTCTAAGTATTAAAAGTTCAAAATAAAAGCTTCCTATGTTTGTGATTTTATGTTTAGCTTAAAAAAGATTACTCTCACTTAATAGAAAATACTTGTCGTTGTCAAAAGAAACATTATGGTTGATTAATGCTCCTGGTAATAGCATTTGAATATTTCATTGTTACAGAAAACCCATCATTCAAATCACTGAAAATTTATTCCCTTTGAATGTGTTAAAAACAAGGCTAAATTTAAAAAGTTATTCATTAAAGATCTATTTAGCCTATAAGAAGTAAATGAAGCATTTCCAACTTAAAATAATCCTGGCTTCTTGCTACATTTTTAGCATGCTAGCAAATGACATATTGATATGCAAAGAGCTAGACAACTGTAGTGAACCCGGTGTGCTTTTCGCATAAAATCAAACAATGTTCTATCAAGCAACACTACTGTCTACTATATAATGCAACACCTAAATCTATCAGTCACATCATATTCAGCTTTCAGATAAGTTTCGTGTTGACGTGTTCCTCTTAGCATCAGGTGACAAAAGAAAGTGTCCAGTAAAAAGTTCTGAACTTCAGGCACTCCGAAGTCATGACAACCTAATCTATATTCAACTAAGCATTTTGGTCAACTGATAAAAATGTAACAAGTGACAGCCAATTGTGGGAGAAGTTGATTCTAAGGCAATTGCACAAGAGAGCAGAATACCTGAAACGGTTCCAAGAATGTTACAATTCAATCTGAAACAATGCATGAATGAAAAGAGCCAGAAAGTGATAACAGCAGAGCAGCTATAGCTGTCAGAGGTGGAGCAGAGAAGAAAATGTAAGTTTGAGAAAGACTGGATAAAACTACAATCTGCAAATGATCTCCAAAGAAGCAGCATTTTCTAAAGGGCAGAAACTGGTACAGAAAGCACAAGTACAAAGAAAGTTCTGGAGATTAGTAAATACTCTATTGTTATGTTTTTTCCTCAAGTTTGAAAATAAAAATGGAACCCTCTTCAATTTACTGAGAATGATGATTTAATCATAAATTACCTTAGGTAACTCTCTTGTTGTCTTCAGCTACTTTTTAAAATTTCCTTCCTTGCTTTGTTTGAGTCAACATTGCAGGAGGTTCAAAGTATCTAGGATTGTATGCCTCTGGTAGCTCAAGAGAAAAATTAGATGTGAAAATCAATTAAAATTGAAGCATCTGTATCTTTAGGTAATATAAGGTCAAATCAAGATTGGTTTCTAATTAGCTGTGCAAACTTCAACAATTCAGTAGTTTTATTTGTGCCTCATTTTCCCCCAGTATAAAATATGCAAATTGGGCTTGATGACATCTACGAATTTATCAAATCTAACTTCTATAATTTTGTACATCAATCTGTTAACTATGGCTGATTCCATGGAGGGGATATCCATGGGAATGCCACCATCTATGTTATATATTTTTGTTACAGCTCTTGTAGATTTTTAATAATGATGTGTATTACTTTTATTTATTTTTAAAAGTCAATATCAAATTTTTAATTCATTATTTTGTGATAACTGACATGACAGAATTCTATTACCTTTGGTACATATCATGGCAAATATCCACTAAATGTCCTCTAAAAATAATCTTCTATCCACACATTTTAAATACTTAGCAGAATATCCTCTTTTCCTCATTTTACACTCAGAAGGGATTGATTGCAATGGTCCTTTTAGGAAATAAATACCCTATTCTTTTCAATCTCTTTCTTTCCAAATTTTATTTCACATACTCCAACAAGTAACTTAACTGAGCCCCTCACACTATCTGACCAAACTCAGTGTGACTTGAACCTCTGAAAAGAAAACTCTTGCATTTCCCTTTTGATCGTTTTAAAGAGTATGTCAATCTCTGAATATCACTTTCTGGTTCTACCAAGAATAAGTCTGGTCATCACTGCCAGGTTGTTATCAAATTTCTCTTGCTTTTGTGATAACCGTTTGGGATTTCAGCTAACTGAGGGAGGGCTCCCTGAGACTGTCGCTGCAGCTGGATTCCCTGAATTATCTTCATCTGTCCCACATCTCTGTGCATCAGTAGAGCTAAGGCCTGACAGGTAGATTATAATGTTGCCATTGTGTAACAAGAAAAACTTTTTTATTTGTCTGTCAAATGCAAATTTACTAGCTCTGGCATCTACAAGGTAGCTTTGAGGAAAGAATGCTTTGGAGTGAATCTAGTTTTGAAGCAGCAGTTGTTCTGTTTTGTTTTTAACCAGTAATTCAAGCCTTTTTTTTTTTTTTTAAAGAAAGAATTGTTTATCAGGCCCAGAGAAATGAGTCAGGCAACTCTCCTTCTATTGATTTCCATGTTGATAAACTATAACTTAGATTTTATGCAATTTTGAAGAATAATCCAGGATTTGGGTAAATAACCTCACAGAGTATCTGGCTCCAGTTCCCAGCCAGTTTGTAACTAGAACTTTAACTCACCTATCTGGTTAGATTTAATGTTTCAACTAAAAGAGATGGTTGCACTGGAGGGACACTTCTCTTTCTCTCTTGTTTCCCATCCTTATACTCTTCAATCCTCTTGCAATAACTAAAGTTATTGCTGCCACTGCACCCCTAGATACCTTCTACCACTCTTGCCTCCTCTTCAAAATCAGTTTTATCTTTCTCCATATTATAAGCATAATATTTAGAATCACATTTCTCCCCAACTAATCATAATAAAAATGTTCTCCAATGTAAGAGTTATTTTATGTATTTGCTTCCTAAGACTGTGATAACAAATCACCGCAAATTCAGGGGCCTGAAACAACAGTAGATTACATGAAGCTGAGGATGAATCAGTGATTTAGAAGATAAGGTAGCAGGAAACACCCAATCTAAACAGCAACAAGAAAAAAAGAATCCAAAAACAATGAAGATAATTTAAGGGGCCTCTGAGACAGCATCAAGTGTACCGACATTCACATCATAGAGATACCAGAGGAGAAGAGAGAGCAAGAAATTGAAAACCTATTTGAAGAAATAATGATGGAAGACTTTCCTAACCTGGTGAAGGAAATACACATACAAGCCCAATAAGTACAGAGAGTCCCAAACAAGATGAACCTAAAGAGGCCAACACAAAAACACATCACAATTAAAATGCCAAAGATTAAAGACAAAGAGAGAATCTTAAAAGCAGCAAGAGAAAAGCAGTTAGTTACATACAAGGCAGCTCCCATAAGACTGTCAGCTGATTTCTCAACAGAAACTTTACAGGCTAGAAAGGATTGGCATGAAATATTAAAAGCGATGAAAAGCAAGTATCTACAACAAAGGTCACTCTACTCAGCCAGGCTATCATTCAAAATAAAAGGACAGATAAGCATCTTCCCAGATAAGAAAAAGCTAAAAGAGTTCAGTGCCACCAAGCCAGTATTACAGGAAATGTTAGACTTCTTTAAGAAGAAGGAAAGGTGGGGGGGGGGGGACATAAAATATATAAATAAGAAAATGGCAATAAGTATATATCTAGCAACAGTTACTTTAAATGTAAATGGATTAAATATTCTAATCAAAAGATAGGGTGGCTCAATGGATAAGAAAACAAGACCCTTATATATGCTGTCTACAGGAGATTCACTTCATATCAAAAGACACATGCAGACTGAAAGTAAAGGAATGAAAAAAGATGTTGCATGAAAACGGAAATAAACCAAAAAAAAGCAGGGTACCAATACCAGACAAAATCAACTTTAAAACACAGGCTATACCAAGAGACAAAGAAGGACCCAATAATCCCACTTCTGGGTATATAAGTGAAGAAACTCAAAACACTACTTTGAAGGGACATGTGAATCCATATGTTCATTGCAGTATTATTTATAATAGCCAAGATATAAAGGCAACCTGGGTGTCTATCAATAGATGAATGGTTAAAGAAGAGGTGGTACATATAATGGAATATTACTCAGCCATAAAAAAAGAATGAAATCTTGCCACCTACAACAACATGTGCTGAGTGGAGTAAGTCAGACAGAGAAAGACAAATGTCATTTGACTCCACTTACATGTGGAATCGAAAGAACAAAATAAACAAACAAAACAGAAACTAACTCATAGATAACAGAGAACATTTTGATGGCAGCCAGATGAGAGTGGCATTGAAGGTAGGTGAAAAGGGGGAAGGAATTAAGAAGTACAAATTAGTAGTTACAAAATAGTCAGGGGATGTAAAGTATAGCATACGAAATATAGCCAATAATATAATAACGATGTATGGTGTCAGATGGGTACTAGATTTATTGGGGTGTTCACTTCATAAGTTATATAAATGTATAATTACTATGTTGTACACCTGAAACTAATATAATATTGTATGACATCTGTAATTGAAAATTTTTAAAAAATTTATTTTAAAAAATAATATATTTTTTTAAAACAACAGACAAACAAAAAGGAGGTTGAGAAAGTGTTTTATTAAAAAAAAAAAAAAATCACAATATATTCCCTGGCATGTAGAAAATACTAACTAATGCTAGGTAATTTTTAACAATAACTTGTCATTTAAAAAGATTATATCAATTAATATTCCCATTGTCATGCTCTTTTCTGAATCGCCTTTGAAGTTTGGGGGTGGATTTCAAGTTCTGGCTGCCTGCCAACACCAACCACCTACCTCAGGTATGTACTGATTTCAGGTATGCCACTTGCCTTTTTCCAGCTCTCTAAACTTAACACTCAACAATGTTCCAGTGATCAAGCAGCTCTTCTCTAAACCACATCCATTAGGGCCATGTTGTATATAGTTTACATTTTCTGAAATTTGGGGACAAGGCAGAAGGACCTGATGCCTAGAACAAAACAGATGGCAAATATATTCACTTCTAAATGAGAATTGTTTTGGATAGAACTTTCTATTCTATCCAAGCCTTGTCCACCGAGAAATGGCCAAGGTTAATTTTCTATTTTATAAAACATTCAGTGTATTGTTCCTGTGAACATATGCTTCTCTCCTATTTTGAAAGGCACTTTTGGTTTAAAATTTGAAGTTGTGTTATAGTTGCCTTATGCTTGAATGTAAAGGTTGATTTATACAGGCTTCTTACAAGTGTGTGCTGTGCAATCTGAAAAGGCTGACCTTTCATCACTCTTAAAATTAGGAAAGAATTAGCTTGTTAAAAGGCAATATTATATCCCTTATTCAGCTGTCATGAAATTCAACTTCAAATACAATATATTTCAAGCCTAAATGTATATTCTATTCAAGTATGAGTTTGATATTGTACTTCATACTATTACAATGG
Organism: Pteropus alecto; assembly: GCF_000325575.1. Taxonomy (NCBI): domain Eukaryota; kingdom Metazoa; phylum Chordata; class Mammalia; order Chiroptera; family Pteropodidae; genus Pteropus; species Pteropus alecto. Next base: position 18,855,358 of record NW_006494612.1, on the reverse strand, counting down.
TAGTTCAATATGTTTTGTGTAATTCTATAAAATCTCACTCTGTTTCTTATAATAGCAAAGATCCAACTGTATTGTAAAAAAAAAAAATTATGTCTTCTCAAAGGTTTATCATAAATTTTTCTTGTTTTGTTACTGAGTCTACATGTAACTGTTATCTAAGTCTCAGCTCCAGTATTCCCAGTGAATTCTACTACATAACTTCATGAAGTATACACATTGCATCAATTAGGACAGGTATTTCAGTTTGAAGGTTAGCAATAGGGTTTCTACTCATAAGCATACAATTCTCTACATCATAAGCCATGTGTTCAGCATTACATTCATATTTTTGATTGTGAACAACTGAGATACTTTAGGTAGAGACATGTTAACCTATGATCTCAATATATATAGTCTGAGAACTATTGTTCAGGCAAGAAATACATCTTTCCTTATTATAATTATTACTTATCATGGTACATAAAGTAAAGATTATTTTTGTAAAAGGATGAGAAAGAAGGAAGAAACTTAAGGGAAAAGAAGGAAAGGAGAGAAAGGAGAGAAGAAGGAAGACAGGGAGAGAGAGAAAGAGGGAGAAAAAGAGAGGGAGGGAGGGAGCGGAAGGAAGGAAAGGAAGGAAAGAAAGAAAGAAGGAAAGGAAGGGAAGGAAGGAAGGAAGGAAGGAAGGAAGGAAGGAAGGAAGGAAGGAAGGAAAGAAGGCAGGAAAGAAGGCAGGCAGGAAGAAAGGAGGGAAGGAAAGAGAGATTAAAGTAACACATCGAATGCAGCAACTTGAGACTCCCACTCACCTATTTCTGGCCAACCTGTCCTTAAACTTTGGTGCTATAGTTATTTGTGCTGATTCATGATCATTGTCATACTTGACCTTGATTTATTCACCTGGATTATTTTTGTTGTTGTTGTTGCTGATTTTGGCAATTTAATTCAACTTTATTACAGGTCCAATTATTACCCCTAGTCTGATGTTCAAATGAATTTTATTCTTTGCTCCAAGATCTTGTCTATGCACCAGTGGTTTGGTTTGGAATTTTCTAACCTGGACCTTGGATAATTTGTCATTTAAACAAGAAGAGCCAAATTCTCTTATGCAAAACTTCTAGCTGGTCCAGCTATCCCAAGAAAATCTATACCCAGATTTGCCTAGAACTCTAAATTTTCTTTCTTAGAACTCTAAATTTTTAACTGCTATGAAGGTAACTATAAATATCTTTATGACTTTGCAGTAGCAGCCAATAGAATTCAAAAAAATATTCATATGTGCAATTTGGGAAAGATTTTTAGATCTACACAAAGAATAATTACAGTAAAAACAACCAATGAAAACTCAAGCTTTCTGGTCTTCCTTCTTTCCTTCCTTCCTTCCTTCCTTCCTTCCTTCCTTCCCCTTCCTTCCTTCCTTCCTTTCTTCCTTCCTTCTTCCTTCTTCCTCCTTCCTTCTTCTTTCTCCTCCTTCCTCCTTCCTTCCTTCCTTTCCTTCTTTCCTTCCTTCCTTCCTCCTTCCTTCCTTCCTTCCCCTTCCTTCCCCTTCCTTTGTTTTTCTTTTTCTTTCTTTCTTTCTTTCTTTCTTTCTTTCTTTCTTTCTTTCTTTCTTTCTTTCTCTTTCTTTCTCTCTCTCTCTCTCTCTCTCTCTCACACGCACGCACGCACGCACGCACGCACAGAAAAACACATTAACAAGAGTTTGAGTGTTTTTTTTAAAAACTCAAGTAGTCTATATTTGATCATGGTGAAAAGAGCATAATCTTATATTTCAAATCTGAGCTCTAATATTTAAAATTGAGTGATATTGGGGTGTATTTTTTAATAATAAAAGATATAGCATGAAGAAATCTACTTTACTGTATATAATTAATTTAAGTTCAAATGATTTCAAATTTAAATAAATTTAATTTATTCAAATAAAATTAATTAATGGTAAGAATGTCATCATTCTTACCATGCATATTTAATATTTTTTTAAATATCTGGTTTACTTGTTTATTAATTTATTTTAATGCCTTTTTCTTATTTTTTATTTTAATGCTTTTTTATTATTTTTTATTTCTTAAAAGCTATGATATAGATCATTTCAGAATATCTTGTTTCCCCATATGTTTAAGAACATATAAAATCAGGGGATGTGAGGATTAAAATACTGCTTTCTGATATTTTATCTCCTTTGACCTTGAAATTTCATAGAAATAAATTCTCATACTCTTCATATTTAAAGTAATTAATTATTTTTAACTTGATTGTAAATTTTTACTTGTAAATATTGTAAGTTATAGTCAATTTGTCGTCAGAAGATAAAAACAAGTTTGAATGTTCTAGACTGCATTTGACCTATGGGGATCATTACAGAAGCAGAGGTTCCCTAAGAAGACTTCAGGACCACTTGGCACAGCAATAACCATCAGACAAATTTAAGGACAAAGACAACAGCATGAGCTATGTAATAATAACCACATAAACATAGGTAGCACTTAAAAGCAGTCAAATTTATTTTCTGCTGTGTCATTTTTCTACCCATCTTTCCCTTTAACACAATAAAAATACCCATGAATAATCTCACACACAAAAAAATCATGCCAGGGTTATGAATTACTGAGAGGCAAGACTGGGAGAGCCAAGAAGCATCTGGTACCTAAAACCCATGTTCTAAAATGGAGTCCAAAGTAAAAAGCAAAATTACTTTCAGGAGTTGGAAGTGTACAAGTCAAAGATCAAAGATGAACTAAATAGTTGATTAAAGGGTCAGGGATAACACAACATTGAAATTGTAACAACTTTGGCCTCCTTAAATAAATGTCTAAATATTTCCTGCTCTGCTCAGACTGGATATAATTATTCTAGGACCCAGTAGTAGGAGGAAAGTGATTCAAGATAAAAATATAATAAACAAGCTGTTTTAACAGCTTGTTATGTGGTGACAAAAAAAGAGATAGTCTCTACCTGGATGGGCATAATTCTTCCACTTGTAGGCCATTAGTATGCTGATGATAAAGATGTTTTGGGGCCAAAGTGCCCTCTCCTTCAAAATCTTTTATGTCTACTTGTTTTTCCTCTTTGTTATTTTAACTAAAAATAAAATATTCAAATATCAACTATTGATTTACCTCTTTCTCTGTCTTTCTCACACACACACACACATGCACACACACACACACACACACACACACACAGAGTAGGCTAAGGTGATAAAGAATACAAAGCTGAAGGAGAAACTCTTATGCCACAAAATAGTGTGGCAAATGAACAAAACAAACAAATAAATATAACAAAATAAAGAGTGGGGTACTTGGTGAAATCACAGGGAAGAGACATTACCTTCAGTTTAAAAGATTTAGAAAAGGCTTCATAAAAAGGTGACATTTCAGAAAGAACTAGAAAATGATTGAGATTTTTGTCTAGTGAAATTGAGGGAAGAATTATTTGCTAGCAAATATGTAGTCACTGAATATTTTTGAATAGTGGTAGGCGTTGTACATCAGAAAGATGTCATCCTCTGTAGCCAGGATTTGACAAGCAAGAACTAAGGAATTGCCTCATCATCTTTAGTGGTAATTTTATTCATTCCAAAGGGAGATTTTGATACTCTTTCTAAGTCTATTTAATTAGTTTCAGCAACCTTCACATATTTAAAACTGGTAATAAATCTTATAGAATAATTAGCTATTCCTATGACATTTCACAAGATCAGAGAAATCTGAACAAGCACTTGTTCTTAGTTGATAACCTTTGTTATTATTTTGTTGATAATCTTTCTAAAGAAGTCTGTCTCTTTTTTACAGTTCCTTTGTAAAAAGTTTCTACTAAAATCTAGCAAGATGGAAATTATGCTATAGACTTAAATATCAGAATCCCAAATTTTCCATGTCAGAGTGTAATCTTATATTTCCTTGAGTAACACCCTGAAAAACTTGTGTGTGTTCATGTGTACGTGATCCATGCACTTATATAAATATATGCAGTGATTTTCAAAGGTATCTTAAGTTGGTTGCACATTGCCAGATTATTAAAATAGTTATATAAAAATGCCAATTTCCAAATTTAATTTTTTTTAAATCATTTACAATTAGAAAGAAAATGACTGCTTTCCGTTATAGCTCTGTGGGAAATTTCTGGAAAGTTTTTATGCCTTTAATTAAAGCCTTGAGAGTCTCTCTGACTCTGGAGAGACAGGAGCTCTTTGTGTCTCATGCACTGGATTACAGGACATCATAGCTCTGAAGGTGTTATGAAGGTCAAGCTCTGCTAAAATTATTGAGAGAATAGCAATTCTCTTCATCAGTCTTGTCTCTGCCCCTCGGTTGAACAACAGACCACAGAAGAACACATCTACTTATTTATCAAGGAAACCCTGACTTAGGAAGTGCTACATGTTCTGGGACTTTCCCTTGTTAATTGTAGAGATGCTCTGTTTATTGAGTGCATTAACCTGGAATGAAATAAGTAATCAATTTAATTTTTCCAAAATTCCTGCCCATCTATTTTGCAGGTGCTATATATCTAGGAAATATAATCACACAATCCTGTTTTAGGGCACCCCAGCCTTTCGCAAGCCTAGAATATTACTCTCGCTGCCAATTCTTTACCTCTTTTTTTCTCATGAGATTTTATCTTTGACATCCAGTTCAGTGCTTTCTCTATTCTTCTGTACTACCCACGGCTATTTTGAGCTTTTGGGATCAGTTTACTTTAATATAGAAACTGGCCTGCTGCATTATAGTACTGTTAATGCAGGTAAGTCTCTGCCTGTCCTTTCTCATTCTTGTCTTAATTGGCACCAGATTCAAACTTCAGTACAGTGTTTTCCATATTTAAGGACTAAACTGAAAAACTCAAATCAACTGGAAAAAATCAAGTTCTGGGCATAAATTTCTCTTGATGCTTTTAATTTTCTGATTAATTTTGAGAAACCTCTCTTCCTGAGAGATTCTGTGGAGTTAAAAAAAATTAATTCTTTCTTAACTTCATCGAAAGTTGATGTTAACGTTCACATTGTATATATCATCTCACCTCTATTAGGATGGCTATTATCAAAAAGACAAGAGATAAATGCTGGCAAGGATGTGGAGAAAAGAAAACCCTTATACACTGTTGATGGGAATGTCACCTGGTGCAGCCACGGTGGAAAACAGTATGGTGGTTCCTCAAAAAAGTTAAAAATAAAACTACCATGCAGCAACATAGATGGACCAAGAAGGTTTTATGCTGAGTGGAGTAAGGTAGGCAGAGAAAGACAAATGCCACATGATTTCATGTGTATGTGGAATCTAAAGAACAAAACAAAGAACAAAAGGGTAGTAGATTGGTGGTTGCCAGGGGAGAACATGGTTGGGGAAATGGGTGAAAGTGGTCAAAGGTCACAAACTTTCAGTTAACAGCATGAATAAGTTCCGGGGTTCTAATGAATAGCATAGTGACTATAGTTAACAATACTGTAGTGTATACTTAAGAGTTGCTAAGAGAGTAGATCTTAAAAGTTCTCACCACAAAAATAAAAAGGTTAACTATGTAAGATGATGGATGCATAAACTAACCTATTGCCATAATCATTTCACTATATATAGATATATATTTCAAATCATTGCATTGTATAGCTTAAACTTATCTGTTATATGTCAATTATATCTTGATAAATCTATAAAAATTCACATTATAATAATTACATTATGAATTTAGAACCATTAATGTTATTCTAGAAAATGACATTTGGAATCGTCATTTAAATTAAGAAAAAATATATAAATAATATCATAAAAAGAAATAAATAGAATCTGAGAGGCCAATTTCATCATTTTGACTATATGAATTTACTAAAATCAACAATAAACTGAATTAATAAGGATGTGGATATAGAAAATATTCCTCCTCTTTTTCAAACCAAATGACCAAAGGATCTTGTCACATTTAAAAAAAAATAAGTAAAGGAAATACTTTTATGGTATCAGAGTGTTTTTTGTTTAGTTTGGTTTGGTTTATCCTTCTAAGAAAAGTTCTTCTTCTTAACAACAATCCTTAAAATATCACCTGAATTTTTACATATGAAGCAATCTGGCCTCCAATGACTTTTTAACTTCCAAATTGAATGAACACATGTAGGTCCTCTTCTTACTTGACCTCTCAGTCACTTTTGACACTGACTGTTTCTTTTACCTTGAAATTATTTCCTCCATCATCTCATAAGATTCTATGTGTTGGTTTTATTTTTACTTTTGTGGTAGTCTTTCTCAGTATCTTTTAAGTTTCATCTTCTAGCTCTTCCCTGTAAATATGGGTTTTTCCCAAAGTTTCTTCGTTTGTACTCACTCTTCTGATTCCAGTTAACCCTTTGTCCTGGAACATCTTAGCTAAATCTGTGATTTCAACTGTGATACCATCTGTTCAGCAATCAGTTTAAAATCTATATTTGCCTCTCAGATCTCTTTCTTGAGCTACAACCCACATATATACCATATGTCTATTATACATCATTCATCTCTAAATCAATAGATCTCTAACTGAACTCACCATTTTTTCTACCTCTTATATCATACCCATCCCTTCAAAATGCTCTGATGTGGGTCACCATTTAACTATTATGTTGAGCCAGAAACTGAGAAGTCAACTTTAACCATTCTACTTTTGTATCCCCCATTTCATCTCCTATTCAGTTCTATTGATCTAACCTCCTTAGTATCTCTTAAATCAACCCCACTCCCTCAGTTCCTACCTTCTGCTACTTCAGCTTAGGTACTCATCACTTCTTACCTGTAATAACCAATAGCCTCTTAACAGATCTCCCCAGTTTATTCTAAAATGTACCTATCCACGTTTCCACAGTGACCCTAAAGCTATTATTTTTAATTGAGTGACTGGAAGGAAACTGTATAATCCTATTTAAGTGTTGGGAAAGGAGTAGAGTGAAAAAAAGAGAGACTTTGTTAATTAAACAAATCATATTTATGGTAGAGTAATTTGAAATACTGGAGATTCTAATCTCTGTTTTTAGTAATTTTTAGTAATTTAGTAATTTTTATTTCAAACCTCAATTTTTTCTAAAGGCGGCTATATTCTTTTTATGTGTATTGAAAGATAGCATGTGCTTCAAGAAAGAAAAAAAAAGAAACTATACTGTGTAAAACTCTTCAGTGGCTCCACATTATCCTTAGGATAAAGAGTCACTTGTTTAGCATGTCTTACAAGGTTCTCAATGATCTGGCTCCTGTTTATCTCCCCAGCTTTTCATTAATGATTACTAAACATATATAGGACTACAACTGATAAAGAGCTATTCAATGCCTTAATGTCTGCATATGCTATTTTCTCAGTTGAAATACCCAAACTACAGACAGCCCCCACCCACCCACACACTCACATCACACACACATGCATTTCCTCTTGGCTGGTATCATTTTTCCTTCAAGAAACCTATCAAGTATAACAGCCTTTAGAAAATCTTCTTTGACAACAAAATAAATTATTTCTAGAGTAAAAAAAAAAAAAATTCCTCTAACTCTCTGTTCTCATCTTTAAATGTTGTGTGAATTCCTCCATTATATCACTCATCACACTGGAATAAAATGCTTGGTTGTTTTTTTTCTATATTCCCTACTAGACAATGAACCTCTTGAGAACAAATATTACATTTTTCATCACTATATTCCTAATATCAAGCCTGGTATTTAAACAAGCATTTTTCTGAAACCATTGAGACTGTTTCTAATGTTTTTTTAAATCAGAGGTAATAAATAAATTCCTAACACAGGTTTGTTTTGAACATTTCATATTTGATATTCTTTAGAGAAACTTATAGCTTATAATGTAACACCTCCATTATATTCAGAAGATAACAATTAAATGACTAACCCCATTCTACAGATTATGTAGCAGGGGCACTGAAGTCTAAAGTACTACAATGAAAGTCATTAAAAACAAAATGAGATTTAAAATTCCCTATTTTTTTTATTCTGTAAAAGCAAAAGCTAGTCAGTTAGTTAAGTAAATTAAGCTTAGTTTATTTGATAATTTTCTCTAATTTGCTTTAAAACTCAAATTTATAAGCCTGTTAAGGTAGGAAGTCAAATTGCTCCTAGTAGACCATACATAAAGAAATTTGGCGAAGGCAAACTAGCCCAAATAAATTATATTGAAAATAATTTTGGAAAAAAAAATCATCCCATTTAAAGAAGATAGACTTGCTATTATTAGCTAAGATGGTCCTTTAATATCCTTATCACGTGTATTATTATACAACCAACTAGTTAGACATGTCAGCATGGATTTGTTCCTATTGAGCATACAATTAAGAGTTATCATGAAATTTGACGAATTATAATAATGATGTATTCATGACCACCCTGAAAATATGTTTAAAACATTTGATTGTCTGCCAAAATTGTTTATCATCTCTTATGCTAAATAATTGTACAGGGAGTTTAAGAAATGAAAACAGCTTTTGTTCACTGCTCACCTGGCCTGTTACACAATTACCATATATACTGTGTAATCAGAATCCAGGGTAAGATAACAGCTTTGCTGTCACTAACATAATCAGAGAAAAGAGTCACCTCCAGGTCTTACATTGTTCCCTGGCCATGGTCAACACCTGGGCACTCAGGTCACTAGTACCCAACAGACAATAAATCAGGGTACAGAACACCGAACCTTTAGTCTATTTTTCAAGGTCAACTCTGCTGAGTCTATGGTATCCTTGGACTTCCTTCATTGTCTAAATCTCTAATTATCTACTAGACTCATTTATTCCACTCATTCATTTATTCTTTCACAAAATGTATTGAGTATGCATCTTGCACAGGCTCTGTATATCATGCACAATACATGGGAAATTCAAAATGAGAAAAACCAGCAATGTCCCTGCTCTTATGGATTTTATAGTTTATTTGAGGATATGAGCATTACTCAAAGGCTCACTTAAACATATATAATTTTCAACTTACTAAGTATCATAAGGAAAAAATATATAGGAAAATAAAAATGTCTGATGGGGAAGTGAGAGAAGGATTTCCTTCCTCATTTTATTACATTCCTTTTCTTAACTCCTCTAAGTCTTATTTATTTCCTACTCAGAAATTGTCTAGTAGCTGTCCACTGACCAAAGCCTTATTTCTCAAATATTTTCATGGCTCCAGGTATGGAGGTTCGCTCTGACCATTCAATTGACATTAAGACCTGTTATGAGAATAATTGTCTTCCATAATATTTTCAAGTGATGGGACATTCCTCAGATGTATCTAAATGTTTTAAAATATGTATATACCTTCTAATTTTGTGTATATTTTCAGCTTAAACAATTTCTTGGAGTAATGATACTTTAAGTTTATTGTTCATTTTAAAAATGTAAAGAAAACATATTTTGGTCAATAAATGGCCTTCAGGGAAGATTTTGGGCCTATTACAAATGCTGAAGATTTGGTGGAATTGTACAAGCTATGAAGAAAATGAAAATTTAGTTAAGATTTCTTTCTTTGAGAGTTTGTGACTAGAGTTAGACAGAAAAGAAAAAGAATAGTTTTGAAAGTCTCACAGTTATCTTGAAGGATAATAATAAAGTTATCTTGTGGGAGATACTGAATTGCCGTGTACTAAATGTGGCCTACCACTCACTTATATGCCAAGGTAAGACTCAGTCAAACCAGGATGGTATTTAAAGCATCAGAAACTGTAAAACCAGTGTCCATTGTTTAAAGACTTGAGCCTGACTGGTTTTGCATACAGAACAAATTCTGTATAAATATTAATTTGACAACTGTCAGTTGCACGTATTCAGAGTCAGTGTTACATAAACTGTCAACCCACAGTCAGATTGAGAGGGGGTGGATATACTCTTGGGAGCCTATCTTACCAGTCTGCCCCACATTGGTTTTTTTTTTTTTTTAAGTAAGGGAGCTGACAGAGTCAAGGACAAAGTAAAGAGAGCTGCAGGTTTTACTGATCCTCTCAGGTTAGGATTTAACTGCTTAAGCAGATATATCCTTGGCTTTAAGATTCCCCCTTTCACTAGCACAAACTCCTCCTTTTCTTAGCATCAGGGAATGATTTTACCACTGAGGAACTAGATCAATAACAGGTTCTAATTCAGGACACAATGTCTTTTGTGGTGGACTAAGGATGTGATATTACTTCCAGGCCACAAAGCTTTCCTCAACATTTTGAACCTTTTAGACTTAAGAATTCCACCCCATGAAAGAGCAGGAAAGACGAAAAACAACAGAGCAGCCCTTCACCAAATAGACTGTAAGAGGCCAGTCATCCCTTTTCAAAGCCACAAGTTTATGGAGCTCTTGTCATGCCTGCCTCTGCCCCACCTGTCTGACCTACTTGAATTCGTGCCAGTTCAAGTCCTACATATCAAACCACCTGCTTAATCCCTCCTCAGGACCTTGATCTAGGCCAACAGCAGCTTCTCAGCCCCAGGCAAGAGGCTAGCCAGTGCTTTAGGTGAAACTGGGGCACTGCTAGCTCCTCCAGTGCTCCTTCCTGACTGACTCCTGCTGCTTTCCATACACCAGAGGCTGTCAAAGCCGAGGGCACATGAGCTGATTCTAGCTTTGAAAACCATGGACACATACACAGTCAATGCTTTCTGCAGAGCCTAACTCTGGACATGCAGCTCTACTTTACACTCAGTTGCATTAGCTGAAACTTTTCATGAAAAGAGCTCCTGGTTTGTACCTTGTGCCTATTCTACTCTCTGCCTAGGCTATTTTTTAGCTGCATCTTACTACACCGAATCTTTCTTTCTTTCATTTTTTTCTTTCTTTTTTCTTTCTTTCTTTCTTTCTTTCTTTCTTTCTTTCTTTCTTTCTTTCTTTCTTTCTTTCTATTTATTTATGCCACCTTATTTATTTATTTATTTATTCATTCATTCATTCATTCATTCATTCATTTATGCCATCTCCTGATAAAGGTTTTTTTCCTCAACCCCATAAAATAGCTATTTAAATATCCTAGAATATATAATGGTATACATCCTTTCTAATGAGGTGGTATGCAAGAGCATCATTTCTTTGCCCAAAGAATTTTGAGAATGTTTGTTACCTTGATCACCACTTGTCAGTTAATATTAATTGTGGTTTGGAGATGACAGTGATTAAAAAAAAAAAAGTGGTATACTTAGCAGCTATAGCTTACTAAACCATATACAAAATTGGAAAGTACTATACTATCTAGCCCAAAGTGTTACTTCCTGCATGAGTGGCTATTTCCAAAGCTGATTTACAGTATGGCAAATAAGAAAATGGGATGATATACAGCAGTAGAGATGCTGCAAGAATTGCCATGCAGGCACTGTTCTCAAGCGCTACCTATCATAAATTCTCACAAGATAAAGTGTGTACCACGGGAAGCAATGAACCATTTTCTTCATACTCTTTCCATTCTGCCAGAACTCTAATATTAAAATAGGAACAAGTGAAAAAGAGCCTCTACTTTGAAATCAGAGTGGACAGCAGCAAAAAAAAAAGCAGATCTGTGACTGCTTCCAACTCTGTATGGGCTTATGTGACCTTGGGTGAGAATAAATCTCAATATTCTCTGATGTTTTCTGTGGTTTGTTGTAATTTTCTAAGGGACAACACATACCTAAGAGGATACTATAAGATAACATAAACTGTCATATGCATGTGTATGTGATAAAATTATATAATTCAATGTTATAAAGAATATATATGAAATATAATAACAGAAATGTAGTGGTTATATATATATCTGGTTACTACATGTGCACAGGGCAAGTTTGACACTATCCCAGTTCTTGATATTATGAGCTCCCTAATTACATGAGAATTCTATAAATGTGGTATGGGAATTTATTATCTTTTCCATTTACTTTCCATTCCATAAAGAATACAAATAATTTTTTAAATTATATTTTGAACTGGCAATATCAAGAATTTAAAAACTTATAATTTGAAAATAGGTCTGCAACCAGTGAACATACACACATACACACACACACACACACGCACGCAATAGAAACACATAGCAACCTGATATTTAGTCAGTTGTCCCTCATATGTCCTTGATACATCTTTGAGATAATGAACTTGATGGAAGGAACAACCAAAAGATATTTTTCTAACCAAAATTGGTGAATTTATGGTACATAGTAGTTATTAATGCTATAAGCATTGATGAACTTTGATGTTTATTTATATTTTAAATTGTTATCATAAATATAAAAATAATCCCAAATATTGGATAAAATTTTGATTTTTAAATTTCCTAGGCACCAACAAGAAATCATCATTCTTACAGCAACATTTAAAACAAATCTCTCAAAAACATTTCAGGATTTTTACAACTAAAAAGAAATAGTGGGTAGAATAGTATGGTAAAAAGCATAGTCAATGAAATTAAAAATTACTTCAGGCTTTCTTCAAGTTTAGTGAAGCTTGATTCCTAAAAATTATATTTTAGGAATAAATTACTTGAGAAAGCTCTACACTATAATCATTCAACGAATATTAAATGCCTAATGTGTACCAGGCAAAATGTTAGGTGTGGAGTATACCTTAGCAAAAAAGACAAAGTTCCTACCTTCTGGAATTTATACTAGCAAAAAATAAACAAAGTAAACAGATAATCACGAGAGTTGAATAAATAATTACAAAAGTGCAAAATGCTGCAACATGTGTGGTTGAAATATGTATGTGATCACTATATAGACAATGAAGTTTTAATAAGATAAAGTGAGTTAATATTAGGCAATAAGAATCACTTGAGATTCTTTATTTATGAGATGAGAATTATGCCATTAGGGGGAAATAAAAATCAATGAGTGAGACTGGCCATTGGGTGCAGAGACCTTTTAAATTCCGGTAGCATTTGAGAGTCTCTTTTCAGCAAGACTTGTCAGAGATTCAGAAGTGCAGTGAAAAAGAGTGTTGCCATTTGTATCCCCAGATTTCGGTTAGTACAAACTACTGAAATTTGGTGATTATAAGACAAGAAGAGAAATTTCCTGGACACTGAAACTCATATGTAGAGTCAGTTGTCTTTAGCACAATTCTCTGAAATTGATCAACTCAATGCAATTGTACTCATTAAGTTAGAAACACAAGATTATTTTCTTCTAATAGTAAGTTAGACACAATTTTTATACTTTAACTTATAGAGGATTAAATAAGAATTTAAATAAATTTTTTAAATATAAGAAGAAACTTCAAAAAAGCTACCTTCCCAGACACTCCCTAAATACATGTTTTGACACACAATTTCCAGTAGAGACATATTCTACTCTCCTCTGGCTTTAGGGAAACTGTAATTGAAAGTTTGCAGGGGAAAGAACTTTGCAGTTTATATCCTAGCTTTGCAACTAAGTGGCTTTTTGGCCTTGTACAAGTTACATAAACTTTTTGAGTCTCTGTATCCTCATTTGTAAGATGGAGTTAATAATACCCTCTTAACAGCTCTGTGAGATTCCAACTGTGAAATGCTAACCCTTGCCAAACATAGAGTAGGTACTCAATAAAAGTTTCCCAGTCTCTTTCTTTCCCAACCTCTGTCTGTCCCACTTTGCTAAAAGCAAGCAGGAGAAAGGAAAAGAATAGAAAAAATGCCTCTCTTTCAAACAGAGCCAGAGTCACAATAAGAGATGCCTTCCAGGCATGAAGAGAAATTAGTAAACAAATATGCATTTTAGCTATCAAGTGGTGACTGAGTAGAGAATATCTGCCCCTAATTCAGTGACAAATATAAAGTAGGTGCTTAATAAATATCAAATGAATTAAATGTAATGAAAAGAATGACTAAAATGAAGTAATAAATGAATGGAGTGACATCAATGTACATAAAACATTTTTTTGGTGCTATTTCACTGGCTTTAAACCCTGCCTACACAATGGAATCACCTGGGCAACTTTTCAAATCCCTGTGCCCAGATCAATGGCATCAAAACTTAGGGGAGGAGAGCATCAGGATTTTTTAACATTCCCTTGTGATTCCAAAGTACTGTGAAAGTAAACTACACGTAGAGATTCATCTCCTCTATACTAGTCTGTGCCCCACCTCATATGTAATTTACTTGCTGACAAAACATCACCATCCCTTTAACCCTGTCTCAGTTCCTTTGAAGTAATAATTACTAGTTAATTACTCTAGTTTGTCCTAGTTTACTAACAGATGAAGATTAAACAATGCAGCCCTTGTCGGATCTTGGTCCTCCTAGTAACTAAGCAGAATGTGGAATGGTTTATAAGAACAGAAACCTTAGACAGATTTGGAATGGATTATAGCTCTACTGTTCTAACTGAGCAATAGAATGACCTGGAG
>NW_006494612.1:18832382-18841021 GCF_000325575.1 Pteropus alecto | reverse complement strand
ATATATATACACACACACACACATATATTTCAAAAACCTAGCCCCTCTCTGCAGAATCGGAATCTCTGCAACTGGGACCCAGGTATCAGAATGTTTTTTAAACATAGGAAAACCGCAAGGCACGAATCTGTTCATATCCCTGTACACCTGCCATCTGCCATAACCTTCCACAGAATTGGCTCCTGCTATCAACAGAGAAGACAAGGCAGAGTAATGAGACTCTCCTGTAAATATAATCCTGCTGGTTCCTTTTGAAATGGGAAGGGTTTCTCCCTCTTGGAGAAACCTCAAGCCATCACTACTGTTCCTGAGGCAAGTTCAGGCCAGCATCTTGCCAGTGCCCTCTCTGCTCTGAAGGATGCAATTATGGCCTAGATGTAGCACACTCTTCTTAAACCCAAATTTTTCCATGTAATTTCACATTTTTGGAGGCTGATATTCTCAGAGAGTGAGGTTATCCATTATTGGGGCTTTTCTTGCATTTATAATTAAGTCTATTAATGGTAAAATATCAAACTATTTCTCCTTCTAGAAAGCATGTCTAGCAGAATACTAATTTATATAAATGCAGAAATGTGATCATATCCTGGATATTTTTTCTTTTATAATCTGTTATCACTTGTTTGTTTTTCTTTTTCTTTATTCTTGATACCACCTTTCCTCACTTCCCCTTTCAAAACATTTTTCTACCTTTCCTCTCCAAGAATATTGTTAAAAAGATAATACTTATTCTACCACATTTTTCATATATATACATAAATATATAGATTTTTTTCATTATTTGCTTCCAAAAAAAAACAAAATCTTATTATGTTTTTATGCTTTTCCTTTTCACCCAATAATACCTCAAGAAACTTTTGGAAATCTTGTTATAGCTCTAATTCATTTTTAATAGCTGCAAAATCATTCATTATATGAAGACACCGTAATTCAACCATTGCAACTTATATTCATTTTCCTTCCTTTTTTTGATATTAATGAATGATGCTTAATTAAACATCTTATATATTTATACTTACATATTGATCTTTTTAACTCTATGGCCTAAATACTCAGGATGGAATCACTGGATATTTAGAGTATATGTGCTATTTTTTTTTTTTTTTTTTAATTATAATGCTGTTACTAGATTTCTTACCCAAGGTAATAATTCATAGATCCACTAGCAAGTTTTATCTTCCTGAACATCATTTCATGTATTTGTTGACCTTTTGGATTTGCTATCCTATGAATTGCCAGTTCATATCCTTTGTTCATGTTTTTCATTTGGAAACAAATGCCCTCAATGATTTTTAAGGATTTTTTTTTTTTTTTTGGCAAGGCAACCCTTGGTTGACCTCTCAGATTACAAAGACCTTGTCAGCTTACAATCCTTTATTTTTTTTTAATTTTTTTATGCCTACAGCACCTGGTCTTCCTAGGTAGTCTCCCATCCAAGTACTAACCAGGCCCGACCCTGCTTAGCTTCCAAGATCAGATGAGATTTTTAAGGAATTTTTAGTAGTTCATTTCGGAAGGAAATGGGTAAATGGCATTATGGTAGATATATATATATTTTTTAATTTCAATGGGATTTTATTTCTAGAAGTTTTATTAGAAATCCCTGATAAATTCTGTTTGTTTCTTCACCTCTATTCAGCACCTAGTTGGACGAGCAGACTCAGTCCCGACAAACTGGTTTCTCCGAGGGCGGGGGAGACAGGCCAGTGCGGGTACCTCGGGTACCTCGGGTACCTCGACCACGTGCCCGTGGCCAGCCTCGGAGAGAAGCACAAAGCCCACACGCCAGCGCCCTGTCCCTAGCCTGCCTGTCTCTCAGTTCATGAACCCGCTTGCAGCCCCGTTTCTCACCTGCCGTCAGGCGGCCCTGCCCGCCACGCTGTCCTCAGCCCGAAAGCAGGGTGGGCTGCTCTCACAAGCCCAGAAAAGGAAGAACAACCCAGCCGTCCGGGATGCGGGGAAAGGGCGGCCAGGCTGGTCGAGGTCAGCAGCTGTCGCCGGAACCCAAAATACAAGGCCTCAACCGCGGGAGGACGCGTATTCGTGCTGCGGCGCCACCACATGACCACTGGCCGCTTCCGGCTCAGGACAAGGATGTGGCCGGCGTGCGGGGCGCTCTGGGCTTGGGCCCTGCCCTTGGCGCGGACCCCCAAGGCCCGGGCCTGCGGTGGGGGCAGGGGCATCTCCTACACTCAGGGCCAGAGCCCAGAGCCCCGCACGCGCGAGTACTTTTACTACGTGGATCATCAAGGCCAGGTGGGCCAGGGACGGGGCCGCGGAGGGCCCCTGCAGGAGGGGGCGGGCGGGAAGGGTGGGCAGTGTCTCTAAGGTAAGTGAACCCAACTCTGCTGAGCTAGGGCAGCGCGCTGGAGTGACTGGGCCGTCCAGTCCCAGCTCAAGACGGCTGGTCCCCAGCTGCCAACTTTCCACACATGGCGGCGCCCAGAGCGCTCTGCATCCCCAGTTCCTTCCCTACTCATCCGCCACCAGCCCCGCCTGCTTTGGAAACCCTGGCAGGAGCAACCACCATAACTCCGAGGAAGCCTCCACGGAGGAGGTGTCACAGCAGACTAGAAAACTGAAAGGAGGCAGGAAAGGCATGCCACTTCAGTGAACCCGTGTGCCAGGAAGCACGGCCCAGGTTCAGGGTAGACACGGGTAAGTTGGCAGTGCCCCCAAGTTGACCTAAATGCCTCTCTTTGCTCGGTATATGCTTCTCTGTGCACGGTGTGCACAGACAAGCAAGGAAAGCAGTCTCAGATCCGCCTAGAGGTCCCTGCCTTGGGGAGGTCTTCCCACCGGGACTCATGGGCCACGGCCTGTCCCTCTGTCTGCAGCTTTTCCTGGATGACTCCAAAATGAAGAATTTCATCACCTGTTTCAAAGGTACTGCTGCGCCCTCCTCCCCCACATTCCTTACCCCTTCCAGGAAGGCTCTGGAGGGCCCCGCTCCTCAACCCCGCCGCAGCGGGGAAATGGGCTTCCTGAGGTCAAGAGCCCCGCTCTCCAAACTGAAATCGGGACGGCCCTCCAACAGCTGGCGCCGGCCCTTGGCGTGACCCAGGACGAGCCATTTGCCTGGGAACCTTGGGTTCCTGGCACGATGAGCAACCTGTGCCCTTCGATCCCCTAGACCCGCAGTTCCTCGTCACCTTCTTCTCCCGACTGAGACCAAACCGCAGCGGCCGCTACGAGGCCTCCTTCCCCTTCCTCTCTCTCTGCGGCAGAGAGCGCAACTTCCTGCGCTGCGATGACCGGCCTGTGGTCTTCACGCATCTGCTGGCTGCCGGCCCCGGGCCTCCGCGCCTCTCCTACTGCGGCGGCGGCGAGGCCTTGGCCGTGCCCTTCGAGCCGGCTCGTCTGCTGCCCCTGGCCACCAACGGGCGCCTCTATCACCCCGCGCCAGAGCGCGCCGGCGGCGTAGGCCTGGTGCGCTCGGCCCTGGCCTTCGAGCTCAGCGCCTGCTTCGAATACGCGCCTGGCGCGAATGCGCTGCCCTCGCACGTGCGCTGGCAGGGCCGCCGCCTCGCCCTCACCATGGACCTGGCCCCGCTGCTGCTCGCCGCCCCGCAGCCCTGAGCGTCAGGCGGGTGATGGTCCCTGATAAATTTTAAAAACACTGTTTATGTCATCTATTGTTATATGTTTATTCTCTTTAAGTTTGTTTTATATTAAAAAAATGCATTAAATTGTGGTGGCAGATTTCCTAGTAATGAATCGCCACTTAATTCTAAAATAAAACCTATATTAGAGTGTATTCTTTGATAAATTGTAAGTTTTCTAATATTTTTTAACCTATGTATTAAAATGTAAGATTGATCTGTAATATTTTCTCTATTTAAGGGATGTAAATTGTTGTATTTATGGTCTTATACATGTATACATATGTGTGTGTATATATATTTTTATTCAAAACAACTTTTTTCTCTATCAGACCTACTGACAATTGAAAGTGTTATCCTAAAGTTTCATTATAAATATAAATCATTATATTTTAATTTATTTTATAATATATTTTTGTTTATATATTTAGTTGCTATGTTTGGTACATAAAATTTAATAATTATTATATCTCTGTCATAAATAGTAATCTAATTATATGTCTTTATCCTGATTAGTACCATTATTCTTAAATTTCAGCTTTTCTGATAATTATAATTCCACTTTTGCTTTATTTTGTTTGAATATACCTGATATTCCTCTGCTCATCTCTTTATTATAACATTTTCTATAAAGTCAGTACATAGCTATGCTCTTTACTTCAATTTGATGGTTTCTATCTTCTAAACAAAGATTCCAGTCAATTAACTTTTAATGTAATGACAGATATAACATTTTGTTCCTTACCTTATATTACCTTTTTTTATCATATATAGTCAGTTCTCTTATTGTGCTTATTTTAAAACACTAATTTGTTCTAACATGATTGAAATATTAAGGAACGATTTAGATGTGAAATAAATTTCACATTTGCTTAT
This sequence comes from Pteropus alecto, assembly GCF_000325575.1. Lineage (NCBI taxonomy): Eukaryota > Metazoa > Chordata > Mammalia > Chiroptera > Pteropodidae > Pteropus > Pteropus alecto. The sequence continues at coordinate 18,836,543 of NW_006494612.1, read as the reverse complement.
GAATCATTTCATAAATATCCTTAAAAACTCTAAGTAAAGACAGAAAACTGTACTGACTAACCTGAGCCACATCATAATTCAAACACAAAACAAAACACACCAGTATCACACTTGAGACATCCTCAGTTCACAGCATGTTTATCCTACATGGTTCTGTTTTTCTAGTCTTGAATTTATGAACATTTCTATATTTAAAAACCCACTCTTTTAACCTCTCAAACTTGTCTAAGCACCCACATTCAAAAACCATAAGTAGTGCATGTAAAAGAAAAGCTTTAAGTATTGGGGAAAATCTTGAAATAAAATCTTGAAAGAAATGAGAGAATACATGTGTATCTTAAGAGCAAGCATAAGGAAATCCACACTCTGAACCATCAGAGACAACTCTGCAAAAATAAATGTCAATGTCTGAAACAGCTTCAAGTGCTGTGAAAGTCAAAATAAGAACCAGAGCTAAAAAAAAAAAAGATACTGAAATATTGTTGAGCATATGAATTAAAGACCAAATAGTGCAACAATTGGATATAATCTTATTCATAATCAAAGAGAAAGCACCATTTATATACAAAGACCTCAGTCACCAAACACTGCAGAATTGGCTCTCATGAGTGCTATTAGCGACCAGGTTTTGTGGTTCCAAACATTACAGTTACCGAAGCCTTCAACTGTTGGTAAAGCTGTACAAATGAGAAAGCCACAGAGAATTTCCAGCAGTGATACCGAAGTTAATTAAAGTGGAAGGTAAGGCATTGGATCAAATTTTAAATATCGATGAAACAAGTGTTTATTATAAACATGCACCTGAAGGACCAACACCTCAAAAGCAAAAAAAAAAAAAAAAACCAGGATTTGAGGATGCAAGAGATTGCAAATTTTGATAACCCTCCTTTCACAACTCACAATAACACAAGTTTCAACCCTTCTAGCTCCTACTTTCACAAGCACTGTAGTCTTTTTCAATATAATATGCCATATTTATGATATTTATGTATTTTTAAACAATTTAACATGTATAAAATTATCTCACCATTTTTATTAGGTTCCAGTGACCAGTGTTTTGAGTTTTGTAATCCTTACCCCATTTTTCCAATTAGCCTGTATTTTTTTTTAATTATATGATTTTGCAGAAGGCAGTCACTTTTAGCAATGAATATGCTGAGTTATAGAACTGCCTGCATTTTACATTCTCTTTCCTTTTTCACCTTTTCCTTATTTTGCTAGTTAGATTGTCATGATTCATTTTACTTTTTTATTCACATTAATGGGTATGTTCTATATTTTCCTACTTTTTAATAGTTACTAAGACTCTTAGTAAGACATATCTTTCTTATCTCTCTACTACTATTAAAACTCAGGTGGCAAGTCTTTTCTCAACCAAGGTGCTCTAATTCCATCCTACTTCCTGATTCCTCACCCTAACTCAGAAACACACGTGCGTGTGCACACACGCGCACACAACACAACAATGAACTGTTTAGTTTTTTCCTCTTCTACATGCCCCAGGTAAAACTGTTAAAATGCTTTTAATTTTCTCCTCTTTTGTTTACTGTGAACTCTCAGGTTTTACTCAGATAATGTAGTACTTTTGGTTGTGGGCTAATATTCAGTCCCCCTGTGGCCCTTCAGTTTCAAGACTGTGCAATTAACACTTACACTAACAGTCCAAATCAGTAGGATTTTATCCATATAGATCTAGCTATATGACTACATGTCTTCTCCCCCATGTCTATTTCAGGCTCTCTCTTCTGTTTATCTGTTGAAAACAGTGTTTTCTCAATTACTTTCTTCTAATACAGCATATATTTCATGGTTTACATATTATAAATATCTTATACATTAAAAGATGAATACCTTTTATAAATGGACATAGAATTCCTGGCTTAAAGTCTTTTTCTCTCCAAAATGTTATTCTACTCTCTTCTATACTTAATTTTAAAGATGAGAATTCCAAAAGGAGTCAGATTTTCTTTCCTTTGTAAAATTTTTTTCCTTTTTTTTTCTTTTGAATGAATGCTTATATGGATCTTTAAATGTTTTTCTATAAAATTCTTAGATATATATATTTTTTCAACAGTTCTACTTGACCATTATTAATTTCTGTTGGGTCTCTCTTCATCTTGGAAACTTTTGACTATTGGTTTAACCATTTTTCTTATCTGTCCTTTATTCTTCTTCTAAAGCTCCATTTGTTCACAAATTAGTTACTTCCAAATGTCTTGTAATGTCCTTAAATCTATTTTTATAATGTACACATTGAAATATTTATTTCCTTTAATTTTCCAAGACACTAATTGTCAGCTCACTATATTCATTAAGGTACACTTGAGGCATAACAGATAAATTTAGTTGCTTAACACAATTGCAATATATTTCTTGACCACATAAAGTCTAAGTGGTATGTTAGGGAAGTCAGCTCTGCTCAGTGAACCTAGCCTGATGGAGATTCATCATCTTCAACACAGGGTTTCCCATGTCATTTTGGGCATTTACGCCCAGAAAACAAATGAGGAGAAAGTGGAGGATCACCATCGGAAGTTTATATGTCAGTTTTGGAATTGGTGCACATGGCCTCTACTCACATTCCATTAGCAAGAATTCAACCACATGGGCACTCATAAGTGCAAAAAGACCTGGAGAATATAATCTCCTTACATGCCCAGGACAAAGGGCACGATTTTATGGAACACATATGAGTCTGTCACCTTACCAAAAACTGTCAACTGATTCAATTCTTCTGATAAATACTTTTGTGAGAAAATTATACTTTGGAGTGGGGAGGGGTGAATTTTGTTTGTTGTTTGTTTTAGCTCTGAAAAGACTTCTTGAGAAGTACTTGAATCTTCTTGAGTACTCTATATTTCTGTTTGAATTATTGTCTATATCATTGATAAGTTCCATTTTATTTGGTACGCGTTTTGTTCTCACCAATCCTCTCTCAGGCTACCAGACTTTTTAAAATGTTTTTGGTTTAATTTTGTTTTTTCTGCTCAATGGAACTCAGGGCTAGTTGCAGAGTACCAAAGTAATAAAAGTGACGCAAATATTGGTGGTCAACTAGTAGTGAAGAAGTTCTTGTAAAGTACCGGTCATTCTCTCCCAGACCTGGGTACATGGAAGAAGTCTGAGAATGATTCAATTTTTTGTTTGTTTGTTTGCTTTTAAACGTCACTTCCTATTTGGAAACCAATGAAAACCAGGCCCACAAACATGTTGCTCTTCCACTGGGCTTCCAGTAACCTTTAGGGCCAAGCTCTCTACAGATTTCAATGATTAACAATCTAGCCAACGCTCCTTTGGTCATCTTGGGCACTTGCCCCGTGAAAGTGGGAGAAGTGAAGGCTTCTTTACCACCCAGCCATTCCACGGATTTTAACAGCCATTTGACTCAGGAAAGACAGTTTGAATGAGTAGTTAGTAGAAAAAAAGAACACCCAATTAAGCAGAAAGGAGGAACACCTAGAATATCCAGTTTCGAATCTTTGCACATTAACTTGAGGAAACGTTGCATTCACCCCAAGTATATAAAATAACAAACTCAATTATTGGAGAATCAAAATCCTATTATATTTACTTTGATAAATGACTGTGATTCCATTGTAATGGGTATTAATTCCATAAGCAGGACTCTGACTTTTTTTTTCTTTAAACACTGCAAGTAAATTAATCAAATATTCTAAATTTTATTTGCCATTGATGTTTTAAAACAAATAAAACAAACTTCAAACTAAAATGATTGATTTATTGTACATTTTAGATAACTGTCAATTCGAAGTAATGAGTTTTTACTCTGAAGATAAAATATAAAATAAGGTTCTATATAACAGTAATATTCATATGTCCTCATATTGTATTTTAGTAAGCAGTAGTTCCTAAATCTACCTACCAATTATTTTCTAGGATAATCCTAAATAGCAAAGGCATTTTCTGTTCCCTATGATTTTAACAATCAGTCATTATAATTAAAATGGCTTGAAAATATCTTATTTGCCCTGGAATAAAGGAAAAGCTTAGAAAGAACTAAAAGGGCTATTATTTTGACTTGAACAACAATTATTCTTTTGCTCCCTTCACAACTCACTCTCACTTCCAATCCTGAGTTTCATAATTTGGAAAAACAAAAAAAAAAAAAAAGGCAAGTAACAAAAATAATTGTATGCAAAA